>NW_012104142.1:408426-446414 GCF_000951045.1 Mandrillus leucophaeus | reverse complement strand
CCACCCCAAGGATCTCGGGCTTTATCTGGAAGGTGAAAGGGAGCCGCAGAAAGATTTTAAGCTAGGGAATGCCAAGATCTGAGATTTTAGGGACAAATGCCTCTAACATCAACCAGAATAGACTGAGGGTTTAACAAAAGAAGAGGCTGCTGTGCTGCCATCGGATGGGAGGGGATGTGCTGAGACCTGGCCAGCGTCGGTGCGGAAACTTCCCACTCCCAGCACCCGCACGGCGATCACTATCAAACACGGCACTCCAACAGTGGCTCAAGGTGCCATTTCATGGAAGCCACATGGTGTGATCCCTTCTGTCTCTGACCCCAGAAAAAAGGAACCAGTGGACCCTGGGAGAGGGAGGACCTGCCCAGGCAACAGCGGTCTGTGGGACCTCGGGGTCTTCACAGACATCAAGAAAACATCCCCAGCCAGGCACGGTGGCTCACACCTGTAGTCCCAGAACTTTGGGAGGCCCAGGCAGGAGAATTAATCCCTTGAGGCCAAGAGTTCAAGACCAGCCTGGTCAACATGGTAAAACCCTGTCTCTACAAAACAAAAGACAAAAAGTCAGCTGGGTGTAGTGGCATGCACCTGTAGTCCCAGCTACTTGGGAGGCTGAAGCAGGAGGATCACTTGAGCCTATGCGGTCAAGGCTGCAGTGATCTATGATGGCTCCACTGCACTCCAGGTTGGGCGACGGAGGGAGATCTTGTTTCTGAAAAGAAAGTAAAAGAAAAACAGCATCCCAAGCGGGGTAGATTCCTTTGGCCAATCTGCCTGCTCCAGAGGACCCTCCATGACCTGCCTTGGACACCAATGGTTGGTTCCCTTCTCCTAAGTCACTGTGGGGGCTCATGCCTTCACTCCCTCCCCTTCCCCAGTACAGAGTCTCCCAAAGAGGCACGGTGGCTGAATGTGGAGATTCCTGGAGATTCAGAGTCCCCAGGGGGAGGGGCTGGGAAAGTGTGTATTAGGAAACACTCCAGGTTCCAGGCTGATGACCTCAGGGCTCCTGGGCTCATTCCCAAGGCCTATGTGGCCTTGGAGGCTGACTGGAGGCTAAGGTCTGGAACAGAGCCAGCAGGGCTCAAGCCAGAGAATCACAACCACCCTCACTCTTCCCATGCCCCTTCCATGACTGGCAGAGAAGGCTCCAGTATGAACACAGCACTTTCAAGGCACTTGATCCTGTCAGAACAGACCACTGCAGCCCCCTGACCAAAAGGCTGGGTGGTAACTAAGGCTCAAACAGGTAACTCCCTCACGGGTAGGTCCTGATGGGAGTAGGCAAACTCAGGACTTCTCTGGAAACTGCATACATTTCTGAGACAGATGCCATAAGGAATTAGGAGAGTTTTTTTTGTTTGTTTTGTTTTTGAGACAGAGTCTCACTCGGTCGCCCAGGCTGGAGTGCAGTGGCGCGATCTCAGCTCACCGCAAGCTCTGCCTCCCCAGTTCATGCCATTCTCCTGCCTCAGCCTCCCAAGTAGCTGGGACTATAGGCGCCTGCCACCACGCCCGGCTAATTTTTCGTATTTTTAGTAGAGACGGGGTTTCACCGTGTTAGCCAGGATGGTCTCGATCTCCTGAACTTGTGATTCGCCTGCCTCGGCCTCCCAGAGTACTGGGATTACAGGCGTGAGCCACCGTGCTCAGCAAGTTTTGTTTTTTGTTGGTAATCATGAAATTATATCACCAGCTCACAAGAGCTATGGAGGACTTGGGACAAGATTTTAGAGATTTTAAAGCATGCCATCCACATGATCTCATTAAATCCTGACAATCATGTACGGTGCCGGGATTTACCAAGAACACCTGGCTTATTAGGAACTCTGGACCCAAGGACCTCAGCACAACAGAATCACTGGCGAGATGCTTTGTGTGGTGAGAGGCTCTGCGGAGACGGGGATGGGGAGCTGGGCATCTTCCTGGCTAAGGAAGAGAGAGTTTCTATGACTTAGTTACTTTCACTTCTGAACCTTCAGACGCAGCTAGGGCCAGGAGGACACCGCCTGTCCCGTAGCCTCTAGATCCTCAAAGGCCACCTTCCCTTGCTTCTGGGGAGACACCTTGTCTGTATCTGGAGGAGGGGCCTCAGTCCAGGAAGCCAGGTGGACTTAGCCCTGGTGCTCCCCACATGACTCAGGTGCTTCCTCCCAGGGGCCCCAGATGCCCTGTCAAGGACACGTTCCAGCACTGTCGGCAAGCTGTGGCAAGGACAGAGCCAAGATTTCAAAGTAGGGCTGTCTCTCTCCGAAGCTCACATCCCTCCAGGACAGGGCATTGTCCACCCGAAGCACCTACCCACAAGTGAGGGCACAGGGCCTTTCCCAGTGCAGTGTCCCAGGGCCTCTCAACCAGCAGAGCCAAGCTACCTTGATCCAGGCATTGCTCCAGAGAGGTCCGGAATGCAGCTAATTCCATCAAAGCCACCTGAGAGCTCCCAAACCTCAGTCCCTGCTCTTGTCACACAAAGCATCTTGCCAGTGATTCTGTTGTGCTGAGGTCCCTGGGCCCAGAGGTCCCTGGCCCCTTGCGGCAAGAGCCCCAAGGCTCTTTCACGAACTCGGTTTGGGCACTGGGACCCTGACACAGGAGAAACCCCTTGATCCTTGGTGGTTCTGTCTGAACAGGTTTGTCACAGGAAATACGTGGCTCAGCGAGTCCCTAGCACCCCATGACCACAGTGGATGCTCAGTAAATGGCAGCCCTCTTTCTTTCTCTCTCTCTCTCTTTCTTTCTCTTTCTTTTTCTTTCTTTCTTTCTTTCTTTCTCTTTCTTTCTTTCTCTCTCTCTCTCTCTCTCTCTTTCCTTTCTTTCTCTCTTTCTTTCCTCTCTTTCTCTCTTTCTTTTTTTCTTTTTTGATGGAGTCTCGCTGTGTCACCCAGGCTGGAGTGCAGTGGTGCAATCTCCGCTCACTGCAACCTCCGCCTTCCAGATTCAAGTGATTCTCCTGCCTCAGCCTCCCGAGTAGCTGGGATTACAGGTGCATGCCATCACACCTGGCTAATTGTTGTATTTTTAGTACAGGTGGGGTTTCACCATGTTGGCCAGGCTGGTCTCAAGCTTCTGACCTCAAGTGATCTGCCCTCCTCAGCCCCCCAAAGTGCTGGGATTATAGGCGTGAGCCACCACACCTGGCCAGTAGCAGCCCTTTTCCCTCTTATGGCTTCATCCAGAGGCTGAGAATGGAAGAGTTGGATTGAACCTCATAGATCCTCTCTAGAGAGTTCTAGGCCATTGTAGGCAAAACCATGTCCACCCCACCCCTCCACAAAGATGCTCCTATCCTAATCCCCAGCTCCTGTGAACATCTGAGGGTGCAAGGCAAAAGGGAATTAAGGTTGCAGATGGGATCAAAACTGCGCATCAGCTGACCTTGAGGTTGGGAGATTATCCGGGATTATCTAAGCATGACTAATGTGATCACAGGATCTTTAAATGTTGAAAGGAGGCAGAAGGTCAGGTCAGAGAGGGACCTGAAGAGGCTACACTGCTGGCTTTGAGAACAGAAAGGGGCATGCCTCAAGGATGCAGGTGGCCTCTCGAAGCTGGAAAAGTCAAGGAAACGGATTCTCCCCTCAAGCTTCCAGAAGGAATGCAGCCCTGCCGACACCTGAATTTTAGCCCAGTGAGACCCATTGCAAACTTCCATCCACCAGAACTGTCAGAGAATATATTTTGCTTTCAGCCACTGGGATTGTGGTAATACATCACAGCAGTCATAGGAAACAGATACATGGGCCATTTCTCATTCTACAGATGGGCAAACTGAGGCTAAACACTTGCCTTGGGTCACTGAGAGTGACAGAGCTGGGCCTCAGGCCCAAGTTTGTTGAATTATCATTGAATATGATTTCCACTACATCATTCTTGCTTCCATTACTCATACTCTATGGCCTAGAATTTAGATACCTAGGAGCCAGAGCCATTTATTACTCATTCGACAAATATATCAGGGCCTGGCATGCACCCAGCACTCTACTAGGTGCTGGGAACACTGTGGTGAGTGAGACCTTGGACCCCATGGATTGAGTGGTTAATTTGGTGGAGACTCAGAGTGGGGACACTGCAAAGTGACAAGTGCCCTGACAAGCACCCAGCCCAGCACGGGATACTTCCTAGATGGAGGCAAGGACCGCGACGCTGAGATGGAAAAGCCATGTTGATGCTCACCAGGGAAGAACACGGAGATGCTCCGGGAGGAGAGGGAGCAGATGTGTGAAGCCACGATGGGCAGAGAAGCCAAGGTGCCTTGGGGCTGCAGAACCAAGAGGGATTCAGCAGGACTGAAGCACAGAGGGGTGGGGAGGGCTGGACGGCAGAGAGAGGGTTAGAGAGAGAAGCCAAGGTACGGGGCAAACCTTAGGTACTTTAGATACCCATCAGCCAAGAGGAGCCGGGGACCCTGGCAGCGGACGACTGCACTCACCGGAACCATCAGGAATGGCCCTGACGAAGGTGGGCAGCATCTTCACCGCGGCCGTGGGGTTCGTGTCCTTCGCCAAGCCCTTCTCCATCTCTGCCCGGAACCGCCTCATGATGTCCAAAAGGGTATCATCGGAGAGCCGCATGTGATACAGGAACCTGTCCACCTGGAACAGACACCGCCACCAGGGGGCGCTGCTAGGGGCCCTCGCCCTCCAGCGGAGGCCGTAACCCCCGATATCCCTCAGCAAGCTGCGTCCCTGACTCTGGGGACAGCATGGAGATGTGGATTCCCAAAGGCTCCCTATCTGACCCCTCATTAGGCAGAGGACAGGGAAGGGAGTTGGGAAAGCAGAATGGAACGGAAGGCTGAGAAGGTGTGGAGTCACTCCTCTGAAGGGCAGACTGAGGAGAAAATGATTCCTCCATTATTCGAATGAGACAAGGGAGAGGCAGAAACTAAGAAGGATTCAGGGTTTCCGATTCCCAGTTCAGGGCCCTCATCAGTGTCCCATTCCTCTCCACCGAAAAAGGCCAACTAGAGCTTGAATCGTGGATTCCTAAACGTGGAAGCTTTCTTTCATCCAATGATGATCACAGATATAGCCAAACAGGTTTCTCTTTGTTTATTGGCTGCCAGGAAGCTCAGAACTAAATTCAGTTTCCAAAAGCAATGTCTAAAATCTAGTCCTTTAAATTCCACCCCACCCCCGCCCCGCCCCTTTATTTGAGATGGAGTCTCACTCTGTTGCCCAGGCTGGAGTGCAGTGGTAAGATCTCGGCTCACTGCAACCTCCACCTCCCAGGTTCAAGCGATCCTCCTGCCTCAGCCTTCTGAGTAGCTGGTATTACAGGCAGGTGCCACCACGTCTGACTACTTTTTTGGTTTTTGTGGGGTTTTTTTGTATTTTTAGTAGAGATGGGGTTTCACTATGCTGGCCAGGCTGGTCTTGAACTCCTGACCTCAAGTGATCCACACGCCTGGGCCTCCCGAAGTGCTGGGATTACAGGCGTGAGCCACCTCACCCAGCCATAAATGTCCATTTTGGTTTAACTGAGTTGTTGTAGTTAAGATAAAGCTGAATTTTTAAAGTCAGCTCAAATTGCTATTGATAATGAGTGGATCTCACTCATGTAACCAGGAAACAGGGACAGAAGACCATACCCAAAGGAGGGAAGTTATACAAATCACTATGGCTATACTCAGTCCTCTTGACAGTAATAAGTCACATCAGGGATGGCAGCAAAGTTTCCTCCCTCATTCTAATTAAAACTAATCAATTGGTGCTGGCAGTCTGGAGCCCCGGGCTCACTGGGATGGATTATTGATGGGGGCAGGAGGAGAGACAAGGGCATATGCGCCCCATTCTTGCCAGCCCTGTTTCTATACTGAGCACTCTCCACCCTCCAGGTGACAGGAGGTTCTATCCCAGGTACATTCCTGGTGAAAGGGCATTTTATCCAGGGTGAAGAACACGTGCTACTGTCTACAAAGTGCATCCATGTATGTCACCTATTCTCATTGCCACATCATCCCTTTGAGGCAGCCACATAAGGCCAAAGTTCTTGTCCCCAAGTGAGAGGTGAGGGGAGAGGGCTGCAGAGCTGCGGCTATGTGGGACTGTAACATAGTCTCCAGATCCCTCACCCCCATGGCCTGGCTTTGGCTCACAGCTCTGTGGGGGATGCATAAGCCTGACAGACAAATGATACCAAATGCACAGGGCTCACATTACCTTCAGGCTAGGACAGGCCCCCGGCCATCCACTAGGCCTCAGAGGCTAGGACCCAGCTCAGTCCCGTGACAATGAAAAGACCCAAGACACTGAAATGGTCCCACGGCTCCAGGGACTTGGGGGCCAGAGAAAGACCAGAAAATCATCAGACAGCCATTAGCAAAAAAGGACAATTGAGCTTTCAGCATATTTGAGAAAACAGGATGGAACCAGGTCAGGCTTCATTAAGGACTTCCTGCTCCCCTAAGGCTGTTTATGACTAATTGGTTGGCACAGCCACACACAAACCAAGAAAACTGGATGCAAAGGACGTGACCCCAGTAACTGGGGTTGGGGAAGGGTGGGACGCTCTACGTGGGAACCGAACTTGATTCTTTCCTACCCGAAGGGCCCTCACACAGTGCCCCTGAACCTACTGATCATTTTTGCTTAGCCTGAGAGTATGAAAAACTCCAGGCATCCACACAGTATTATCCCTTCTGTGTAAGTCCTGTTTTTTGAGGCCCAGTTGGGGTCATTTGCGACTGGGGCTTAACGGGGTCATCGAGCACTTGGTTTGCTGCTGCTCGTTCAGTAAGTTAAGGTTATGACCGAAAGAATGTCAACTCAGTAACAGTTTCTTGTTGATTTTCTGTATCTCCCACAGCACCAGGAACAGTTGTTAGAAGGGAAAAGTGAAACATATGTTGGGACAAAAAGCACCTATTTTCAATCCAAACAAGTCATGTGGGGTATGTATAACCAGGCACACGCATCCCAGGCACTAAGGGAGAGTACCGCGGCCACAGAAAATCAAGCCCACTTTTGGAGAGATGCACAAACCATCATGAGAGATATCTTCTAAGCAAGAAAACCAACCAGCAGTGCGTTTCACTTAGAAAGAGCAAATTGAAACATTCAAGACTCAGAGCTGCTGAATTACAGAAGGTGGGAGCTGGAGGGGTCTTAGAGGTCATCTAGTCCAAAGGTCTCACATTATGAATCGAGAGTCATAAAAAGATTCTGCTCTTTGACCCAGGGCTTTCATTTCCGGAACCTATTCTCAGGAAATAATCCTGACTATGGAGAACCATAAATCTCTACCAAGGCTGAGTGATGTGGCTCACACCTGTAATCCTAGCACTTTGGGAGGCTGAGGTGGGTGGATCACCTGAGGTCAGGAGGTCGAGACCAGCCTGGTCAAGCTGGTGAAACTCTGTCTCAACTAAAAATACAAAAATTATCCGGGCATGGTGGCTGGTGCCTGTAATCCCAGCTACTTGGGAGGCTGAGGCAGGAGAATCACTTGAACCCAGGAGGCAGAGGTTGCAGTCAGCCAAGATCGCACCATTGCACTCCAGCCTGGGTGACAGAGCGAGACTCTGTCTTAAAATAAAAAAACAACAACAACAACAACAACAACAAAAAACTCTACCAAGGTTTAAAAACTCTACCAAGGTTTATCATAACAATACTTTTATTTTATTTTTGAGACAGGGTCTTGCTCTGTTGCCCAGACTGGAGTGCAATGGTGCAATCACAGCTCACTGCAACCTCAACCTCCCAGGCTCAAGTGATCCTGCCACCTCAGCCTCCCAAGTAGCTGGGACTACAGGCATCTGCCACCATGCCCAGCTAATTTTTGTATTTTTTGTAGAGACAGGTCTCTCTGTGTTACCCAGGCTGCTGTCGAGCTCCTGGAGGCAAGTGATCATCCTGCCTCAGCCTCGCAAAGTGCTGGGATTACAGGCATGAGCCACCTCGTCCAGCCTAATATTTTAATTATTAAAAATGTTTTTGAAAGTATCCAAATGTGGCCGGGTGTGGTGGCTCACACCTGTAATTCCAGCACTTCTGGGAGGCCGAGACGGGCGGATCACGAGGTCAGGAGATCGAGACCGTCCTGGCTAACACGGTGAAACCCCGTCTCTACTAAAAATACAAAAAATTAGCCGGGTGCTGTGGCAGGCGCCTGTAGTCCAAGCTACTCAGGAGGCCGAGGCAGGAGAATGGTGTGAACCTGGGAGGCGGAGCTTGCAGTGAGCCGAGATTGCGCCACTGCGCTCCAGCCTGGGCGACAGAGCGAGACTCCGTCTCAAAAAAAAAAAAGAAAAAAAAAGAAAGGGAAAAGGTTAAATACATGATGGCATATCCACTTGATTGGATATTAGGAAGACATTGTAATGATAATTATGATGATAATGAAGCAATCTACATAAGTGGTTACACTACAACAGTAAGTGAGGGAAGCAGTTCAGAACTGTATGTACCTTATCAACATAACTAAAAACATACAGGACGAAGAAAAACTAGGAAGGCTTCCACCCAGCAAATATGAAGGTGTTTGAGATTAAAAGTAAATTAAAGGTGGAATTATAAGTAATAGTTCCACTTTTTGTAATGTTGACATACAGAGCTGTAAAAAATACACATTGAAAACCTCCCAGTTTTCCTATGGATGAACAATCTGCAGGTCAGCGACCAGGTCTGGCCTGGTGCTATCAATAGGTCAAATAATGTCAATATATTGAACTGGAAAAGAATCTGTCAGAGTGGTTTCTATGTTCCTTTTTTCATTTTGTTTTATTTTTGTTTCCATGCTGGTATGGGAGATTTTTAGAAATTGTTCCAGGGTCTCAGCAGTAACCCTTGCAGGCAAGTCTGGCCCAGGATCTGGACAAGTCTAGAGGCAGGAAGCACAGAGACAAAGAAGGGGCAGAGAAAAGAGCTGTGCCTTTTGACCGGGTGTGTTTTCACCCTGTGTTGGGAGGAGTGTTCTCAGAACCATGACTCAGCCCAGCAGCCATAAACCAGCCTCCCACATGACCCCAGAGACTTCCTGGGGGCACTTGCTTAAGGTGGCTGTAAAAGTGCTTCCAACTTTCTCACCTCCCACGGGGAGAGGGAGGTCAGCTCCAGGCGTTGAAAAAGGCTGACTGTCCTTCCAGAAGGAACTGGAGCCCATCAGCAGAGGCTGCATTTCCCATCACAGGCTGCTCCTGAGCCTGCACCTGGGCTTGTGGACAAACATGGCCCACCTGATCTAGGGTACAAAAGGTTAACCAACACAAAGGGGCCCAAGGAAATGAAATAAGTTTGCAGAATCAAAGGTTTCAGGGTTCCAAAGATTCCCCCTTGGGGATGGGAGAAACGCGGTGCAAGTTGTATCTTTCTTTACTAAGCAGGTAACAAAAGAAAGTGGATCCCTAGACAGCACCTCCTTAAGTAGCCAGTAGAGGGCTCTGTGATTCTAATCAACGTTTGATTGCTTTACCGTGTTTTTACATTTGCTACCACCTCTAACTCAACTCTCTAATGAATAGAATTTAGCGGGAGTTTATCCCACCAAGTACCTGAGGGCTATAAGGGGCCACACTTCCTCTCTCTCTCTGTCTCTCTCTCTCTCTTTGTTTTGTTTTGTTTTGAGATGGAGTCTCATTCTGTTGCCCAGGCTGGGGTGCAATGGCACGATCTCAGCTCACTGCAACCTCTGCCTCCCGGGTTCAAGCGATTCTCCTGCCTCAGCCTCCCGAGTAGCTGGGACTACAGGCACACTCCACCACGCCTGGCTAATTTTTGAATTTTTTAGTAGACACGGGGTTTTACCATGTTGGCCAGGCTGGTCTCGACCTCCTGACTTCAGGTGATCCATCCACCTCGGCCTCCCAAAGTGCTGGGATTATAGGCATGAGCCACCACGCTTGGCCTTCTTTTTTCTTTTCTTTCCTTTTTTTTCAGACAGGGTCTCACTGTGTCACTCAGGCTGGAGTGCAGTAGCGCAATCTCCCGGACTCAAGCCATCCTCCCACCACAGCCTCCCGAGTAGTTGGGACTGTAGGCACTCACCACCACGTCTGGCTAATTTTTACATGTTTTGTAGAGATGGGGTTTCTCCATGTTGCCCAGGCTGGTCTCAAACTCCTGGCCTCAAGTTTGAGATGAGATCTGCTCATCTCAGCCTCCTAGAGTACGGAGATTACAGCCGTGAGCCACAGCGCCCGGCCTCCTTGCTCATTTTGAAAAGCAGGAGGGTGTCGTGGCACAGCAGAAAGAGCATTGAAGGAAGAGTCAGCCAACTTGGGTTTAATCCTCATTCCATCCTAAATACTTGGTGACCTTGGCTAAGTCCTCCTGCTAGGAGGACTTCTGTCATCTGAACGTTGAGAGATGCTTTTTGCCCAGGGCCCTGGCAGCCAGCTGGTGTGGCCAGAGTAGCAGACTGGGCTCATTTTAGCTGCCTGGAAAGAACTCTGGTTCCCTCCTGTTGACCCTTGGCAACCTTTAACCAGCCCACTTTGGAGTGAATTTTGTAGACAAGTTCCCTGAGCAGAGTGACAAAATAATGCACACCATGAATAGTGGTGTGGCAAATAGCAGGTGCCAATAATAGATATTTCAGTGACTGTCTATTACAACTCACACCCTCTTGCTGCCCACATTTATATGCTTTCAAATACATGAATAAACAGATCTGCCCAGCAGCTCTTTTTTTTTTTTTTTTTTTTTTTTTTTGAGATGAAGTCTCGCTCTTGAACCCTAGGCTGAAGTGCAGTGGCACGATCTCGGCTCACTGCAACTCCACCTCCCGGGTTCAAGCGATTCTCCTGCCTCAGTCTCCTGAGTAGCTGGGATTACAGACACATGCCACTACACCTGGCTAATTTTTGTATTTTTAGTTGAGATGGGGTTTCACCATGTTGGCCAGGCTGGTCTCAAAACTCCTGACCTCAGGTGATCCGCCCACCTCGGCCTCCCAAAGTGCTGGGATGAGAGGCGTGAGCCACTGGCCCAGCCTTCCGCCCCAACAGTTCTTAAAACTTCTTTGAAAATGATTCTCCTCGCCTGTGTGGCCTTTCCGAGCAAACATCCCTTACAACAAACACAATCCTCTTCAAGCTTTCCAAAGACTCTCCTCACCCGCTTCCGCATCCAGCACCTGCCAGGAAGTTCCGAGTGAAATGTAAGGTTCAGGACAGTAACACAATGCCCAGGAGTGTGGGAGAATTACTCCCGCTACCCTCAGTGCGTCTTTTACTGCTCATATGCTCCCAGTGTCTTTTCTAATAAGCTCTCCTAACTCCCTTCTGATTTTTTTTTTTTTAAGGGAATCAGTTTTGTCCATGAAGAAGGAGCTGGGCATCTCTCAGCTTCGTGGGCCCTCCTTACCTTCTTGATCTGATCCTCCTTCAGCTTGCTGAAGTAAAATGCCATCAAGTGGACCGCAAACATTTTCCCCAAGTCTGCTTTCTCCTGAGATGGACAGAGATTCCTGTGCAGTGCTCACCCCCACGACTCTGGAGTGTTGCACGCCTCCAGTCCAGGCTGGCAGACCTACCGGGGAGCGAGGTGCTGCGGACTAAATACCTCCAGCCTGCTTGGTTCAATGATTAAACTTCGCCCCCACCTTTAGGCCCTCCCTCTGGCACACACTTGATTGTCTAATAGGAGTCTCTGGATGGTTGCTGAGGGTTAGTGGAGGGGAAAGCAGGGAATTGATGAGTTGCTTGACTACTTGAGAATTGGGTGCCACCAAATCTCATTGCTGAGCAACCCTCTCAAACCGGGGCTCCCCCAAGCCCACTCAGCCGAGGAAAATCTTCTGAAAAGTTGGGCATGAAACAAAGCCAACCTTCAGCCCGTGGAGCTGCTCTGCACATTTGCAGTCTTTTCTCTAGTCTTTTACGCCGGTGGCATGACTCTGTGACCCCCTGCTCCTCAGAAGCGCTGTCCTAACTAAAACTAAACATCGTCCTGGTCAATGGGATTTCAAGAACGTTGGGGCAGATTCTTCCATTTGTGACAGATCAGATCTCTTAACTAATAGCCCATGGTTAACAGAAAATGATCAATAAATGTTTACCTGTTCGCAATGTTAAGCCAGAAAACCTTTAGTTCACAGGTAGTGACCCAGAAAAAAATATTCCTGAGAAAGAGTGAACTGAAGTCACCAGTGCTCACTGGGAATCACTGCTGGAGAGAAGGAAGTCACAGTTAAGAAATGTCTCAGTCCAGCCAGGTGCAGCGGCTCACGCCTGTAATCTCAGCACTTGGGGAGGCCGAGGCTGGCGGATCACCTGAGGTCAGGAGTTCGAGACCAGTCTGGCCAACGTGGTGAAACCCCATCTCTACTAAAAATACAAAAACCTTAGCTGGGAGTGGTGGCAGGTGCCTGTAATCCCAGCTACTTGGGAGGCTGAAGCAGGAGAATCACTTGAACCTGGGAGGCACAGGTTGCAGTGAGCTGAGATCGTGCCGTTGCACTCCAGCCTGGGTGACAAGAGCAAAACTCCATCTCAAAAAAAAAAAAAAAAAAGAGAGAGAGAGAAATGTCTCAGGCCACTGAGATGTTTTATTCATTCACTTCTCACTCATCTTACTTGGCATGAGAAGGACCCAGAAAGCACCCAATACGCGGGTACAATCAACCCTGCACTCTTCCCACAGTCATTGGCTGGCTAATGAAACAAAAAACAGCAGTGTTAACAATAGCGGCTAACATGGATGGAGCATGTACCAATCCCATTTTGTTTTTATTACTATTGTTATTATTATTTTTTAGACAGGGTCTCATTTGTCCCCCAGGCTGGAATGCAGTGGTGGAATCATGACTTGCTGCAACCTCAACCTTCTGGGGGCTCAGGTGATCCTCCCACCTCAGTCCCCAGGGTGGCTGGGACTACAGGCATGTGGCATCATGCCCAGCTAATTTTTGTAGAGATGGGGTTTTGCCATGTTGCCCAGGCTGGTCTCCTGGGCTCAAGTGATTTACCCACCTCAGCCTCCCA
This sequence comes from Mandrillus leucophaeus, assembly GCF_000951045.1. Classification (NCBI taxonomy): domain Eukaryota; kingdom Metazoa; phylum Chordata; class Mammalia; order Primates; family Cercopithecidae; genus Mandrillus; species Mandrillus leucophaeus. The sequence continues at coordinate 433,489 of NW_012104142.1, read as the reverse complement.
AAATGTTGGAATTACAGGCATGAGCCACTGCTTCTGGCCCACTCTTATTTTATAGATGAAAAAATTGAGGCCCAGAAAGGTGACGTGATCACAAAGCCATAAATAGGACAGCAGGGGGTCAATCCTCGGAGTTTGATTCCAGTGCCCAGCTCATAATACATGACATTGGCTCTCCAGCCCTGCTTTCTCCACGCAGTAGATACTCAATAGATACACAATTGATTTATTAGTAGCAGCAGCATTCTGTTGGGTTGTTAAGAATTTCTTTACCTTTTTCTTTTTCTTTTTCTTTTTGAGACAGAGTCTCACTCTGTTGCCCAGGCTGGAGTATAGTGACTCAACCTCGGCTCACTGCAACCTCCACCTCCTGGGTTCGAGCAATTCTCCTGCCTCAGCCTCCTGAGGAGCTGGAATTCAGTGCTCTCTACCCATCGCCATGTGGATGAGCCATCAGGTCTCACTTAAGCCCACAGTGCAGAGGAGGCTCAGTTAAAACTACTTCAGATGCTTTTTTCCGATTGATATAAGCATATTAAAACTGTCTCCCAGATTGATAATCCCCATCCTTTTCAGTCCATTTACCCTCAGACTATGACTTTTAGCTTTCTCCTTTATTACACAAGCAAACAAAGATTGACCTTTAGTTCCCCAAACCATTCAGTTCCCCAAACCAGGTGGAACTGTTGGTATTCTGAAATGGGCACGCTAGGCCCTAGTCCACACTCACTGAGGATAACATCCTGGGAAGGCCATCTGCCATAAGTGATGACATTATTTATCTTAATTTCCCCACTAGTTGATGTGTTTCAGAAACAGAGTCTCACTACATTGTCCAGGCTGGATTCGAACTCCTGGGCTCAAGTGATCCTCTGGCTTCAGCCTCCTAAGTAGCTGGGACTACAGGCTTGCGTCACAACACCCAACATTTAATTCCCCCATTTAAAAAGTAACCTGGGCCAGGCACAGTGGCTCACACCTGTAATCTCAGCACTTTGGGAGGCTAAGGTGGGAGGTGGGCAGATTGCCTGAGGTCAGGAGTTTGAGACAAGCCTGGCCAACATGGTGAAACCCCATCTCTACTAAAAATGCAAAAATTACCTGGGCATGGTGATGGATGCCTGCAATCCCAGTGACTTGGGAAGCAGAGGTAGGAGAATTGTTTAAACCCAGGAGGTGGAGGTTGCTGTGAGCCAAGATCGCACCACTGCAAGCCTGGGCAACAGAGTGAGATTCCATCTCAAAAAAAAAAAAAAAAAGTAACCTTGGCAGTGCAGTATGCACCGACTGTCATTGATTTGCTCACCAATTGAATAAGAGGTTCCAGCCGGGCGCAGTGGCTCACGCCTGTCTCTTATACACATCTAGATGTGTATAAGAGACAGGCATGAACCCGGGAGGCGGAGCTTGCAGTGAGCAGAGATCACGCCACTGCACTCCAGCCTGGGCGACAAAGCAAGACTCCGTCTCAAAAAGAAAAAAAAAAAAAAGAATAAGAGGTTACAGTAGCCAGTGGTCGAAAGAATGCAAACCATAACCAAAGATCTCTGCAATCTCACGGTTGCTTGTGTGAGTCAGATAGGCAGCCCTTGGAATTTTAATTGGGCAAATGACACCAGAGGATTTTCATCTATTGCATCATTCCATTTTTAATCTGAGCACATTAGCATCTACATTCCAGGCCTGAGTAAGGTGACTAAACCAGGAAGTTTAATGATTACAGAGATCACATGCATTTGGAGTCATCTAGCTCAGCCCCCTCACTTTATAGAATCAAGACAAAATAATTAGGTTATTTAACCATTCCTCATCTGATTACTCCAATTCAAGTCTTGGGATTTTTCACCCTTACTAAAGCTCTATTGGCTATTCAAGGATATCTAGGTTTGAATCTTATAAGTAGTTGGATTTTGCTTAAGAACACCCATTTGAGGGCTGACACTGACAAGTGACATTTTAGTTGAAGCACATCACCCATCTGGCCCAAATCTTCCATGTAAGAAGGGAAACTCTCCCATCTCTAGACACATCTCCATTTCATAGAGCTCCACTTTAATCTACACGGTCCGTTTTGGCAAGGCCCAAAGATAATATCTGTTTTCCTTTAAGTACTGAGGATGGTGGGAGGACTAGAAGTCCAGTAAAATTTACCTATTTATTTAGCAAACACTTCCCAATGGGGTTTACTAGATGTCTTACGATATTAATTCCACGTAACTATCATTCTCCCTATTTTACAGATGGAGAAACCGAGGCCCAGAGCCCAGCTGGGACACGGTGAACTCGAGATTTGAAGGCAGGCAGTCTAGCTCCAGAGCTCTTGCTTGCCCGCTGTGCTACACTGGCTAGGCTGGAAACAAGGCACGGGGAGACATGGGGTCTACGCTGGAAAACTGGCCCCAAGCTCTGGCTAACACAGTGGAAAGTGCACAGGACCTGGGGTCCCACTTGGGCTTTTTTTAAACTGCAGGTAAAGGTCCAAGTCTATATTCGTATCTGTAAAAACTTCGTAGCTACATCAGTGGTCAAAATGAGAAAGAAAGCAAATGATCACACAAGGAAAGGCATGTGGTCTTCAGTGGGCACCCTAAAAGTGTAGCAGGACGAGCCGCAGACAAAACTCCTCAGACACCGGATTAAAGAAGGAAGAGGTTTTTTATTCGGCCGGAGCATCAGCAGACTCGCGTCTTAAGAGCCGAGCTCCCCGAGAAAGAAATATTTGGCCTTTTTAAAGGCTTACAACTTTAAGGGGTCCACGTGAAAGGGTCATGATAAATCGAGCAAGCGTGGGAAACGTGACTGGGGGCTACATGCATCAGCTAACAGAACACAAAGTTTTACAATGCTTTTTTCATACAGTGTCTGGAATTACAGATAACACAAGTAGTTTAGGCCAGGGGTTGATGTTATTATTATTACTTTGTTTAACTCCTAGGACTGGGTGGTGGTGCCAAGGTTGTCTGGCTATTTGTCTTACTTTTGTTTCTCTCTCTCTTTTCTCCTGTCCTTGAACTAGGCAAGGTGTGGGGAGGAGGGCAGCAGGAGTAGTAGTGGTCTCCTCCCTTAAAAGCACCTCCTGAAGCTCAGCCTTTCCCTGGCTAGAGACCCCTCTTCAGCTCATCCCACTTGGTCTCGTGTGCAGACCTTCTAGTCCACTCAGTAAGGCATGATCGTAAACCATCAGAAGATACCTGTTCCATATACTGGAATTGAACAGTTGGGAATTTTATGGAAATTCTATTCCTGTTACTAAAGAAAACAGTTCTTAATTCTGCCCTGTATTCTTTTTAATGGTAAGGCCAAAGTTAAGTTGTCATAACATAAATCAGTCTGACCTGCTGGTACTCCACTTGCTGCAAAAGAATCAGAAACTATGTGAGAGAGAGCGAACTTCCATAATAAGAAAACCAATGTAGAAACTTCCAAACGCTGCCAGTGGTTACAGTTACAATGGTGTCTCTATGGGAGCAGCCACAAATGAAACAGAAATGCTAACCTCAGCAAGTTTCAAAAGAATGCTACTAATCATTTTACAGGTTTATTCCGAACCGAAGACAGGGAATGCTCAGGAAGAAATTCCGACACAATTTCTAAATCATAACTGTAAATTAAGGGTCATATTTGCAAAACACGTATCAAGGAAAGAAAAGCCGAACAAGAAAATGCAGTTCATATGACTTTTAACATTTTTCAGCATATTTACAACTGCAATTGCACAAAATAACTAACTTTTCAAAGCAAACGAGACTTCTGGTTTAGCATGACATTAACCTACAAGGACAAAGAGAAAGGAAACAGTGACCGATAAGAGATCTTAACATAATTCTGGAAGACAGGAAGCTCACGGAAGTAATCGCTTAGTAGAGGAAACACTGAAACCTGAGTGCCCGCAGAGAGTGACTCAGCTGAGAAGGGAGCTGTGACATTTGTAAAACTCTAAAAATGCTCAGGAATCAGAGGCCTGGGGGAAGACATAGAGTCCAAAACAGGAGACTGGTTAAAAAGCTATATAAAAAAGCTTGACCAGGCACGGTGGCTCATCCCTGTAATCCCAGCATTTTGGGAGGCCAAGGCGGGTGGATCATTTGAGGTCAGGAGTTTGAGACCAGCCTGGCAAATATGGTGAAACCCCCATCCCTACTAAAAATACAAAAAAAAATGAGCCAGGCATGGTGGTGGACACCTCTAATCCCAGCTACCGAGGAGACTGAAGCACAAGAATAGCTTGAACCTGGGGGGCGGATTTTGCAATGAGCTGAGACTGCGCCACTGCACTCAAGCTTGGGCGACGGACCCAGACTCCATCTCAGGGGGCAGAAAAAAATAAACCCAAACCCACAGGTGTGGAAAGGGAAAACTATAGAGACAGTAAACAAATTGCTAGTGGCCAGGGATTCGGAAAGGTGGGGGATGCTGAATCAGTGAAACACAAGGGCATTTTTAGGGCAGTGAAACTATTCTGTATGACACTGTAATGGCAAATACATGACACACTTTCAAAATCCATAGAATTTGACAGCACAAAGAATGAACTTTAATGTACATACTTTCAAAAAAACATTTAGGAGGTCAGCGATGCAACACAGACTGTGAAGTGAGAGTCTAACTGTGTTGCAAATGTGTGAAATAGCCTCACTGAAGGGGAAGAGGAGGGAAAATATGCTGACCTAAGAAACTTTGGAAATTAATAGAGTAAGACTACAATTATAAGGAAGTGTACGTAGCACTGTATTCTGGTTGATAAAGTTGCTTCCTGCAAGAGCACCCTTAACAATTCTGAAACCACTGCACCAGAATGCTGAAATGGAACAATTAAGTACATGGATGGTGGATGGCGGGAGGAAGGTTTCTTGCTGTTGGAGTGAGAGGCTTCAAGCAGGGGAGAAGACTAGAATGATCCATGTCACTGGATTAGAATTGAGGACATCAGTATAAACTCATGTTTAGCTTGATATAGACATAGATGGCTATACATATATGTTTATATAAAGGTTTAAAGACATGTGTATATAGTTTAGTATACACATGCATATGTCCTTGCTTTGTCAGCTGAGAAACCCTAGAAGCAACGACACCCAGTAGCAACAAGCACACCTAGTGCCCAGATCAAAGAACCAGGTCTATATAAGATGGTCCTGGCGCATCTTGTAGTGCCAGAAAGGAAAGAAGTAATCAACAAAACAAAAACCAAATGGTATGGATGCGTCAAAGGAACCCAGGAGCCAACTGAAAGTGAAAGTGTTCCAATAACCAAAGCTAGGAAACATTGATAGGAGTGTTTAAAAAAAGAAACAAGAAAAAATTGAGCAAGATAAAGTTTGATTGGATTGTAACCCAAAGTCTACATTTCCATTAGCTTATACTGATATAAACAAATAATTGCATAAATATATAAGTAAGGGAGAAAGGACCAACCTCCCATGCAGAAGAATGTACATAGATACTCCACCCACAAAGAGGTGGAGCACAGTGTACACAGGGACTCTTTCCAGAGAGTTCAGTATGGAAAATGAGAAAAGGGTAACATGACAGTGAAGAAACCTGACACATGTCTTCAGGCACGTGATGAAGGTCAACCTCAGCAGGGTGAAGTCATGTTGACAGTATAGATCCGTGGTATGAGGTGGTAAGACTGGCGCCTTACCTCTGGGTTCTTTCTCCCAAAACCCAAACCCTAGTCTGATCATAAGAAAAACATCAGACAAATCCCAACTGAGGAATAGTCTATAGAATACATGACTAGTACTCAAAGCTGTTGAGATGATCAACAGCAAGTCTGAGAAACTGTCATAGCCAGGAGGAGCCTAAGGAGACAACTGAATGTCATGTGGTGTCTTGGATGGGATCCAAAAGAGCAGAAGGCCACTGGGTAAAAACTAAGGGGATCTAAACAACCTGTGGCCTTTAGTTAATAATAATGTATCAGTCTTGGTTCATTAATGATAACAAATGTACCACACTAATATAAGATGTTAATGGAGGAAATGTAAAATATTAATGGGAGAAATGTGTTGGGTGTATGGGAATTCTTTGTATTATCTTTGCATTTTTTCTGCAAATCTAAAACTATCCTTTTTTTTTTTTAAGTTTATGTTTAAAACACCCTACAGGCCAGGTGTGGTGGCTCACTCCTGTAATCCCAGCACTTTGGGAGGCTGAGGTGGGTGGACCTCCTGAGGTCAGAAGTTCAAGACCAGCATGGCTAACATGACAAAACCCCATCTCTACTAAAAATACAAAATTAGCTGGCTGTGGTGGTGTGCACCTGTAGTCCCAGCTATTCTGGAGGCTGAAGCAGGAGAATTGCTTGAACCCAGGAGGCAGAGGTTGCAGTGAGCTGAGATCGCACCATTGCACTCTAGCATTGGCAACAAAAGCAAAACTCCATCTCAAAAACAAAAACAAACAAAAAAAACCTTACAGATACTGCCAGGCATAGTGGCTCACACTAGCACTTTGGGATCACCTGAGGTCAGCCTGGCCAACATGGTGAGACCCAGTCTTTACTAAAAATACAAAATTAACTGGGTGTGGTGGTGCACACTTGTAATCCCAGCTACTCAGGAGGCAGAGGCAGGAGAATTGCTTGAACTTGGGAAGCAGAGGTTGTTTTCTTTTTGTTTGTTTGTATATTTGTTTTTTGAGACAGAGTCCCACTCTGTTGCCTAGGCTGGAGTGCAGTGGCGCGATCTCGGCTCACTGCAACCTCCGCCTCCCGGGTTCAGGGGATCTCCTGCCTCAGCCTCCCGAGCAGATGGGACTACAGGCATGCACCAGCACGCCCAGCTAATTTTTGTATTTTTAGTAGAGACTGGGTTTCACCATATTGGCCAGGCTGGTCTCTAACTCCTGACCTCATGATCCACTCCCTGCCGCCCGCCTTGGCCTCCCAAAGTGCTGGGATTACAGGTGTGAGCCACCACACCTAGCCTTGGGAGGCAGAGGTTGTAGTGACCCGAGTTCATGCCACAGCACTCCAGCCTGAGCGACAGAATGAGACTCTGATTCAAAAAAAATAAAGTAAAATAAACCTTACAGATACTGACATTTGGGGAATCATTTAAAAAGCCAGCTTATCATCCAATCAACCTGCATAAAAACTGAAAAAGCATTAGGCCTATAAACAGAGCTCTGCATTAGCTTATTTCTTCACTTTTAAACATAGACACAGGCAAGGATTGCTAGACACATGAGACAAGTTTCCAACAATAAAGGTAGAAACCAAACCAAGCTAGGAAAAAGAAAAAGAATGAGAATAATGTAAGAAACAGAAAAAAATTTTAAAATTACTTTATCTAGAGATACTATAGGTGGAGGTTTATCTTTTTTTTTTTTTTTTTTTTTTTTTTTTTGAGACAGAGTCTAGCTCTGTCGCCCAGGCTGGAGTGCAATGGCCGGATCTCAGCTCACTACAAGCTCCGCCTCCCGAGTTTACGCCATTCTCCTGCCTCAGCCTCCTGAATAGCTGGGACTACAGGCGCCCGCCACCTCGCCCGGCTAGTTTTTTGTATTTTTTAGTAGAGGTGTTAGCCAGGATGGTCTCGATCTCCTGACCTTGTGATCCGCCCGTCTTGGCCTCCCAAAGTGCTGGGATTACAGGCTTGAGCCACCGTGCTCGGCCTATCTATTTTTTTTGAGACAGGGTCTGGTACTGTTGCCCAGGTTGGAGTGTAGTGGTACCTTCTCAGCTCACTGCAACCTCTGCCTCCTGGGCTCAAGTGATCCTCCCACCTTAGCCTCTCGGGTAGCTGGGACTACAGGCGCACACCAACATGCCTGGCTAATTTTTGCTTTTTTTGTAGAGACAGTGTTTTGCCGTGTTGCCCAGGCTGGTCTTGAACTTCTGAGCTCAAGCGATCTGTCTGCCTTGGCCTCCCAAAGTGTTGGGATTACAGGCATGAGCCACTGCACCCAGCCAGGTTTATGTATTTTAAAGTTTTGAAACAGGGGAGGGAAATCTCAGCATGATTCCCTTATCCATTTGCCTGTCCCTTAGCAAACCTCTACTTTTCATTGCATCCTAATAGGTTTGAGTTAGACACACACAGAATGACTGCATCATAATTACAGACTCTCAGTTTTGAGTCATAAGAGACTCTAATTTGTGATAATAGTTTTATATATTTGTGATTTACAGTCACTTTTCAAGAGTTTCATTTTGCAGATTTATACTCTTCCACATATATAACATACAAAACATTACAAGTCACTGGATATTACTCTCAGTCATTTTCTAACCACATTTTATTAGATTACCAGGTCTGTATAGTGATAGTTTCTAAGCCTTAGTCCACATCCCATGTTTAAGTTCAGTGGAATCCATAATAATCCAAGGAGGGCTCTCAGGCAAGTACTTCAAAATCTGTGAGAAGACTGCAAGGATAGGAAAGGGCTTTCAGAAAGAGCAACATGACCATAGTGAAATGGGAATGAACACCTGGAATTCAGCTGGCCCTGAAGCCCACAAAGATAAGTGACATGTCAAGCTTGTTGCAGAGAAGGAAGACTAGGCTGCTTTCTTGGTGACAATTTTAGGTACACTGAAGAGAACTCTCCAGGGCCACTCCAATTCTACTCTTCCTGTTTTGCTTCACATGCTGCCATCTTTTCTTTAGTCTCTTCTTACTACGGTGCCCTCTTTTCCCTCCAAGGGAAGGAAGCCTGAAAGGGCAAACTATCACTATTTATAAATGCTCATTAGCTAAATGTTCAAGCAGCCCTTCCCTTACAGCACCTCCCACCCCCACCTCTCTTATTTGAGGCTTTAACTTTATTTAACTTATTTACTTATTTATTTAGAGACAGAGTCTCGCTCTGTTGTCCAGGCTGGAATGCAGTGGCATGATCACTGCTCACCGCAGCTTCCACCCCAGCCTCCCAAGTAGCTGTACTACTGGTGAACGCCACCACACCTGGCTAATTTTTTAAAATTTTTGTAGAGATGGGGTCTCACTGCGTTGCCCAAGCTGGTCTCAAACTCCTGGCCTCAAGCGATCTTCCTGCCTTGGTCTCCCAAAGTGCTGGGATTACAGGCATGAGCCACTGTGCCCAGCCACTTCCTTATTGAACATATTCAGGACTTTCCACTTGCCTTAGTTTTTAAGTGTGTTGCCTAAGTCTTTTCTCTGACTTACCAACTCTGGCCCCCAAACTGGAGAAAACAGGAGAGTTAACAGCACTATAAGTGATGTACCCCATCACTTAAATACAATGGGACCAAATCCCCTATTTGGTTCTGTTCATAGATATTTCTTGTAACCATCTGGACAAGCATGATTATGTCTGCTATGGTGTAAGTCACAGGGGTAAGCAAATTTTAGAAGCTGCAGTTGCCTCGTTGCAGAATATCAAGAGATAAGCCCTTCCAGGCATTTCACTAGTTTATCCATAAGCAAGGCAGATACAGATTGAGTGCCACCCACTTAGCCTTTATTTCCATGAAGGCAAAGGTCAGAATGAAGATTGTCATCTCAGTTAAATGTCACCTCTAAACTACCGAAGAAAAAAGCAGAGAGAGGTTGCAAATCTGGCTACGTTCCCTCACCCAATTTGAATCAAATCATATTTAATCCCTACTGTGATGTCAGCCTCAATTCAATAGTTGCTCAAGAAATTAGTTCAGTTGTCAGAATAATCTGAGAGCTCAATTCACAGTCCAGACTGGACCCAAACCTTCAGGTTCATTTATATAATAAAACGCTTCCTGTGTGCCAGGCCCTGTGCTAAATGGCACATGATCACATTTAACCTCCAAAACAACTCTAAGTGAGCGTACTGACCATTTTCTTCAAATGTGAGATCAAGCCCAGAGACGGCAAGGCTACTAAGCTGTGAGTGATAAGAAAAGGAACCACATCTGTCTAATTCCAAAGCTTCCACCTTTAAACCCCTTTTAGCTAGGTTTCTGAACAGGGTTGAAAACTTTGTTGGACAAGCATAGGCCACTATGCATCAGACTGGCCTTTGGACAAGGGAAGACCACCCTACCTAAAACAGCCCATCCCTGCCACCCAGCATCACTCTTTACTTATTCTACTTCTTTCTAGCAGTCTTCTCTAAAATTACACCCATTCATCTCACACAGACTGATTTCTGCTATATTCCAGACACTGTGGATGCAGCAGTGAAACAGACTACAATCTCTGTCTTCATCGGCCTGACATGATTTGTTAACCTGTTCCTGTCTCTCCTACCAAATATGAGATCCATGAGGGTAGAACATTGCCAGTCTTGCTTACTGCGTATTTCCAGCACCTAAATAGCCTCTGGTATATGGGTACAATAGACAGCAATGTTTGTCAAAGAATTCCATCCACGACATTCTCAGCATGGCATAGGAAGCTGGTCAAACGATTCACCAAAACGATTTTATTCCCATGCAGAGTTCCTTATGGTGCACTGTCTCAGTACTATTCTACAAATGGCCATTATATAAAGATTTAAATTAAACCTCTATGATATCCTAGTATTTTCTAAATGTTGAAAAAAAAAACCAAAACAGTTTAGTCATCAAGAGTGATTTTTCTGTGCAAAAAAAAAAAAACCACACACACACACCCCACCTCCAACACCAAAAAACTCCCAGTACCAGATAGCTACAATACGAGAGCAGGGAGTAAATGCATATGAGGAAAAAGGATTCAAAATAGATTTTTATTTGCAAAATTAAATTAAAAAAAAGAAAAAAAAAAAAAAACCAGGAACAGAAAACTAGTCCGAATCAGGTTCCTTCTTCTTTCTTCTCGTCCCTTTTGGATGAGTCCCAGACTCCGTTCTTTCTTTGCTGCGTTCAGTCTGTTGTGTCATCCACTCTTTTTCTAGCTGTTTCAGCATGTCTGGAGTGAGGAGTCCTTGCTGCACCAATCTGGAAGCAAGGGACAGCTCTCCTGCATTGGCGCTGGGTGGCTCAGTAGCTTTACTCCCTAGAGCTTTGGTGCCACGTGTCCTTCTAGCTTGGCTCTTTAAGGCTCCTGACAATCGTGACTGGCTCACTGATGGAAAGCTCTCCAAATTCAACAGCTTATGCTTCTCAGACACTTTAATCAATTTAGTGATATTGTGCACACCATCTTGGATAATACCATCTAGTTCCTTCTGGAGATCTCGAATAAGGCTGGCATCTGGAAACATATCCATAAATCGGTAGCTGGGAAAAAGACACATTAGCATTATGGCAACAGCTCTTACTGCAGTCACTGGACTACTCTCAATGGCACACCTACATCTTGACATTGATTAATTCTAAATGTTCTTTTTGCAAACTCTCTTCAGTGCCTTTGCTCAACCTTTATTTCTGCCCCCACACATCCGAGGAATATGTCATCCTGAGGGAGGGTCAGCACTATACCTCAACAGACTCTGATATACTCCTAGAGAGGGACATGCCCCTCCTTTAAGAATCACTGGCCTAGAACAGGACTTCTCAAATGATAATGGACAAGTGAATCACCCAGGGATCTTGTTAAAATGCAGAATCTGATCAAGTCAGGGATGGGCCTGATACTCCTTAGTTCTAACAAGCTCCCAGGTGATACCAGTGCTTTTGGTCCAAGGACCGTCCTTTGACCAGCAAGAGTCCACTGGACCTTCCTTCTCACCCAGCCAACTTAACTAGAATTGTAATAACTCAAGTCATTTTTGGAATGAGTATAAACCATTCCATCAGTTGAACTGCCTTTATGGACAACAGACATAATATAGAGCATCTTGCAAATATGTCCATAATTTGAAATAGAAAAACAAATTCATAAAACCTTTAATTTGTCCTACTAGAAAAATGAGAGCACATAAAGGAAAAATGTTGGTACCTTAGCCACAGGTAAAGATCCAAGACATCGTGCACAGCTTCAAGATCCATGAGGTCTTTAATATTCCTAGGTGGAAGTAAAGGCCATTTGATGTATCGGCGTAACCATGCAAAGGTCAGGGGCTCATTCCTGCTATACTGCCTGGCAAACTGAGAGGGAAAGAGGAAAAGAGTTTCATAGAAGTGTCAGAATTCCCTTAAGTCTACAATTAGAAAGAGAAAAAATAAGGAAGCAAAACAAAAACATTAATTGTGGTTGTATTTCAACAGACAGGTGGTTTCTTTTCTCCTTTGTACTTTTCTCCTTTGTTAAGAACATTTAATACTTTATAAGGCCAGGTACAGTGGCTCACGTCTATAATCCCAGCACTCTGGGAGGCTGAAGCAGGTAGATCACTTGAGCCCAGGAGTTCGAGACCAGCTGGGGCAACATGGAGAAACCCCATCTCTATAAAAAACACAAAGAATTAGCTGGGCATGGTGGTGTATGCCTGTGATTCCATCTACTCCTCAGGAAGCTGAGGTGGAGGATTACTGAGCCCGGGGAGGTGTCAAGGCTGCAGTGAGCCATGATCGTGCCACTGCACTCCAGCAGCGTGAGACCATCTGGACAAAGAAAAAAAAAACAAAAAGATGATTTCCTTCTTTTTCTAAAACCAGGGTAATAATACGTGCAGCAGAAGTTCAAGGGCTACTCTGGGCACACAACCTATAGAGTATCCCTGCTTCACAAGGAGCAGTTTAAAAAAAAAAAAGAAGAAGAGCTGTAGAAGGACTAACTTTCCAGGGCCTGTCTGTTAACTCTTATTTAGGAATATGTGATGTTCTAAGCTATGGACAGACAGTACCTGAAGACTCCTATTTCTATCTCATTATGTAATAGTCCTATAACCTCAAATACGAGCTTAAGTTTATCTTGTTAATGTTCTCCCTTATTATATAGAATCCCTCTGAGGTGGCCTGGTGCAAGGCTGGTCAGAAGTCAATCTTGGCTCTGCCTCCTGCGAGCTGTGTGGCTTTGGCCAAGTCACCACTCTGTGCTTCAGCTTCCTCACTGGTAACATGAGACACCACAGCCCTGTCTTGAACCACAAGACACTGCTGGGGAATGTGCTTTGAAAACCATGTTGCATTCTAGACATTAGGCAATATTACACATCACCTGTACTACAGAAGATAGACATACAACCACACAGTAAGACCCCTCAAGCAAGAGTTTACATAAAGTCTTCAGCTTCAAGATTCAAGCTGATTTCAAATGATTCATTTCCTAATTAGGGGAAATTATCTCTAAATGCTTAACCTAAACAAGGTCAATACTTCAGAGAGGAAGAGTAGTTTTAGATCAACTGTGTTTAAATAATGCCACAATTGTGTTAAATTCAGTCTGGTCCACTCTGCTAAGTTTAATAAATGCCAAGTAGGATAGCCATAAAAGACAGAAATGTGACCACACTGCCTGCCAGGCAGGACAGGCCAAGCATGAGTTCTCAAGTTATCTTATAAAGGCAGTAGCTCTATTTTTTTTTGGCCACAGACAACTAATGAAAGCCCAATACATAAAAGAGCTAAGTAAGGAGTTATGCAGAGAGGGCAGGGAGAGATGCCCGCGCGCCCGCCCATCCATCCATCCGTCCGTCCGTCCGTCCGTCCGTCCGTCCATCCATCCATCCAGCAGCTGGCCCTAAAGGAGCTCCATGGAGCATAGCTTCCAAATCACAGTCCTAAGGGGCATGGTAAGTCATCAGTGTGATTGAGCTCTTTCATAGTTCAGTAATGACAAAGATCAAGAAAAAAGGAAAAGCCTCTAGATTTCATATTCTAATTTTCAAACAGAAAACACATGGAGCAGCCAGGCATGGTGGCTCACGCCTATAATCCTAGCACTTTGGGAGGCCAAGGTGGGTGGATTATTTGAGGTCAGGAGTTTGAGACCAGCCTGGCCAACATGGTGAAACCCCATCTCTACTAAAAATACAAAAAATTAGCCAGGCGTGGTGGTGGGCACCTGTAATCCCAGCTACTTGGGAGGCTGAGACAGGAGAATCACTTGAACCTGGGAGGCGGAGGTTGCAGTGAGCCAAGTTCATGCCACTGCACTCCAGCTAGGGCAACAGAGGGAGACTTCATCTCAAAAAGAAAACACACAGCGCATCATGGCGCACACCTGTAGTCCTAGCTACTCAGGAGGCTGAGGTGGAAGGATCGCCTGAGCCCAGGAGTTTCGGGTTACAGTGAGCTATGATTGCGCCACTGCACTGCAGCCTGGGCAACATAGCGAGACCTTAAGAAAACAAGCAACTGTTGACCTGCACGTTCCAGAGACTCCCTACACTTTAGTAAAGAGCTTCTATTCACTAGAATAGCTCTTTAAAGGATGGTGTGAATGGGGCCAAGGCCATGGGACTGAGTTCCACTCAGGTCAGTTTATAGCAGTTTAAGATTGTTCCATAAACTTCAACCTTATGCTAGCTAAGTTTTTCACAAATGCCAGCTCTAAGAAACATATTTTCTAGGTAAACATCTGGCCATGGAAGGTCTCTAACACATATTGTTAAGAGAAAAAGAAAAGGCAAGTTGTGAGTAATTCATTAAGATAACGTTGATGGGGCTGGGCACAATGGCTCATGCCTGTAATCCTAGCACTTTGGGAGGCTGAGGCGGGTGGACTGCTTGAGCTCAGGAGTTCGTGACCAGCCTGGGGAACATGGCAAAACCCTGCCTCTACAAAATATAAAAAAATTAGCCAGGCATGGCACGTGCCTGTAAGCCCAGATACTCAGGAGGCTGAGGCACAAGAATCGCTTGAATCCAGGAGGCAGAGGTTGCAGTGAGCTGAGATGGCACCACTGCACTCCAGCCTGAGCGACAGAGTGAGACTCTGTCTCAAAACACAAAAGATAATTTTTTACAGGGAAACGCACCCTCACAAATCTAGTGTTTCCATATGAACATGCACGTAGGCAAACGCAGTGAAAAACAGTCTGCAAAGATACACACAAACTTACACAAGTAGTTATTTCAGAGGACTAAGATTGTGAGGGAGCCACATTTAAGCTATCTGTAATGTTTTCATTTTGTATAAAGAGAATGTATGTATTATTTATGTAATTTTTTTTTTTAAAGGACAGTCTTGCTATGTTGCTGGAGATGTTCTCGAACTCTTAGGCTTAAGCAGAGTTAGCCTTCCTGCCTTGGCCTCCCAAAGTGCTGGGATTACAGGCATAAGCCACAGCACTGGACTATTTACGTTATTTAAAAAATAAGTTTAGAGATAGATTTGATTAGAATATAGCTCGTATACAGAATGCTCAGGCCTACAGAGGAAATGGCAATGAACCTCAGTGAGTCAGGACAAGATTCAGAGAAGGGGAGGCCTTTGGGTTTAGTGGGGTGGGGAGAGCATGCAAAGCAGAGGAAATAGGGCGGGCAAGGTCCCAGAGAGGTGAGAGAACAGCAAGTCGGGGCAGGAAGTTCAGTGTCCACTGTCCTTCCTGGCCCCCAGGAATCCTGTGCTTCTCAGAAGTCAGAGATTTGCATCCCTGCCCAAATGAGTAAAAAGGGGCTAGAACCCTGGCCTGGCGCTCATACAAGACAGTAACTCCTGGCTCAGTGCTTTACACTTAAGAAAACTGAACACGGCTGGGCGCGGTGGCTCAAGCCTGTAATCCCAGCACTTTGGGAGGCTGAGACGGGCGGATCACGAGGTCAGGAGATCAAGACCATCCTGGCTAACACGGTGAAACCCCGTCTCTACTAAAAAAAATACAAAAAACTAGCCAGGCGAGGTGGCGGATGCCTGTAGTCCCAGCTACTCGGGAGGCTGAGGCAGGAGAATGGTGTGAACCCAGGAGGCGGAGCTTGCAGTGAGCTGAGAGCCGGCCACTGCACTCCAGCCTGGGCGACAGAGTGAGACTCCGTCTCAAAAAAAAAAAAAGAAAACTGAACACTATTGCTACTATTAATCCCTATTTAAGTTTTTACAAAGTCTCTCATATTACAGAGTACTCTTCTAATTGTTTTATGTTGAATAACAAAGTACTGTTTGGGGAAACTGTATGAACCTGAAGGAACTCAAAATATCTTAAAGATAAAGGCTTACCTGTAACAGTGAAGAGCACACAAAAGGCTGCTTCTTGTTGATAGGGGCCGTGCAGAAAATATACCTCACTCGCAGACTTAATGGAATATGCTGGATCAACTCTGCAGAAAATTTAAAATCATCCATATTGCAGACAAAATACTGCCCATCAACTTGTGAAAAGTCTACAAAAATATCCTGGGGAAAAAAGATATGAAATTACTGGACTGCCTAAGTCAATTAAAATGAACAATGAATAACACTCAAGCCTATAAAAGGCAATCTCTTTAATCCAGAACAAACTTCCATAAAGGCTTGCTTTAATCACTCCCTCGTATCCTTCCCCACCTGAAATACTGAGAGGAAATTCCTCAAGACTAAAGTCCCAAAAGATTTTGAGAAAAAGTTTTCGCTTGTAAAATAAATTTTATAAATAGCAACTTCTCAAAGGCAGACTATCCATTCATGCTCATGAGGTTAAGCAGTAATCACTTGACATATCAACATTTTTAGAAGAGATTCGAAAGGGAGTTTCCACTTACAATGAGATTGGAAAGTGTTGTATCAGGGAGATGGTAGGCAAACATTTCAATCTGCTCAGCAGTTGGATGAAGACCAGCTGCCTTTTAGTAAAAGAAAAAACAATCATAAGCTGATTTAAAAAAAAAAAAAAACGACAAATTTTCTTAAGTTATTGCATGATAAAGTCCTATTCAGGCTAAGCTCTCACCAAATAAATACATGCAAGCTAAACTCTCACCAAATGAAGTAAATGCCAAGAGTTTGAGTAAAAGAAAATATATCATTTTACCATTTATTACCAATTAGAAAAGCTGATGAGATGATTTAGTAAAAATGAAAGATTATGGCTACTGAGAAATTATCTTTTGCTTACATTTTAGTCATATTTCTAAAACCTATGATGATCTGACAGCGTATAAAAAATGATTTTATGGGCCGGGCACGGTGGCTCACGCCTGTAATCCCAGCACTTTGGGAGGCCGAGGTGGGCGGATCACGAGGTCAGGAGATCGAGACCATCCTGTCCAACATAGTGAAATCCCGTCTCTATTAAAAATGCAAAAATTAGCTGGGCGTGGTGGCGGGCGCCTGTAATCCCAGCTACTCTGGAGGCTGAGGCACGAGAATCGCTTGAACCCAGCAGGTGGCGCTTGCAGTGAGCCGAGATCGCGCCACTGCACTCCAGCCTGGCAACAGAGCAAGACTCCGTCTCAAAAAAAAAAAAAAAAAAAAAAAAAAAAAAGATTTTATGGCCAGGTGGTGTGGCTCATGCCTCTAATCCCAACACTTTGGGAGGCCAAGGTGGGAGGATCACTTGAGGACAGTAGTTCAAGATCAGCCTGGGCAACATAAGGAGATCCCATCTCTACAAAATTTATTTTAAAAATTAGCCAAGCATGGTGGTGAGCACCTAAAGTCCCAGCTGCTCAAGAGGCTGAGGTGTGAGGATCTCCTGAGCTCAGGAGATTGAGGTTACAGTGGGCTATGATCATGCCACGGCACTGAAGCCTGAGTAACAGAGTGAAACACTATCTCAAAAAAAAAAAGGAAAGAAAAATCTGTTTTCCAGGGTAAAACTATTTTCCATGTCTCAATTCTCCTCACTGAATTAAAATGAATAAGAAAAACCCAGTCACTTTAACTAAGGCCATAAAACTAACATACATACACACATCTAGAAAGACATGAGAGCATTTTTGAACTGGAAGTGAGTTCTCTTCACTGCACATTACAGTGCTTAGACACGGCCACAGGTAAGTATAAGGAATGGAGTATGAAACAGAGAGAGAGAAAGTGAATGAAAAAGACAAAGAGGAAAAGAGGCAAGAGAGATTAGTCATGAGGGAAGAAGAGTTCAAGACATGAGGTGCCCAGGAGGGAGGCAGGGAGGTCACGGGAGCCACCCACGAACCTAACTGTACTGCTAAGAAGTTACAGAAATGATTCTAGCACAGCCTTCCCCTGGAAGCTTCTCCCTGCATGATCTCATGTCTATATTCCCCTTCATCTAATGTCACGGACAAATGAGATAAGCCATGTAAGTGAATTTTCCAGGCAACTTTAAATTTTAACTATTAATAGAAAGTTTGTTTCAAATATGTACAATTGTAACTCATTAACTAATATTAACCAAAATTTAACCACCTCCTCACTGGATGAAGTTGTATTGTTTAGGGCTGTTTTTGCCCCATACTCAAGGGTTTCGTCTGTATTCAGGCTTCTGGTCATTTTTCAGTCCACTAATGTAGCTCTGTGTGCTCAGCTGAAGCAACTGCTTTCCTCCCTGTTCCTTCCCGCTGCTAGATTCCAGAAGGAACTAAAGGCAAATCAGGCTCACTAAACTTTGTCAATCTGGACCTTCACTTGCATACCATTCTCTGATCAAAGGATCTCCATGGCTCTCCAAAGCAATAAAGTAGGGCTTTTTTAAATGCAGTTTTCATGGCACAAAACTTTCTTTCACTTATGTCTGTATCCAGAAATGTGTCTGAGATGAGAGTCTGGATGGTGGGTGAGGGAAAGAATGACTGTCCTCCACAGCGAAGTAGTAATTAACATGTTACACCTTACCGTTATAGGATCCACAGGCCTCTTCAAAATTTCCTTTAATAAACTGAGATCTTCGTGATTCATTGTTGTAACCTCTCCTTCTTTAAATTGCGAGCTGAATCTGCCAGCTCTGCCAGCAATCTGCAGGGCTTGAGAGGTGGTGATTGGTTCCAGTTCTTTCTCTCCCTTTTCATTGATAGTGGGCTTTATAAGGGAGTAAAAAATAATTCTCCTTATGCTCCTGAAACAGAAATAAAAGTGATCCTGCAGACTGTATGAAAAACTCTCCAATACTTGGGTCACTGCATAATGCTTACTCCAATACTAGCTTAGGTCCTCTTGCAACCTTGACTGCCACTTAAAAAATTAAGGAACGTCTGGCACAGTGGCTCGCATCCATAATCCCAGCACTTTGGGAGGCTGGGGCAGGAGGATTGTTTTGAGGTGAGGAGTTCAAAACCAGCCTGGGCAACATAGCAAGACCCAAGTCTCTACAAAAAATTAAAAACATCAGCTGGGTACGTTGGTGTGTGCCTGTAGCTCTAGTACTTGGGTGGCTGAGGCAGGAGGACTGCTTGAGCCCCGGAGTTTGAAGCTGCAGTGAGCCATGATCATACCACTGTACTCCAGCATGGGGCACAGAGTGAGACTGTCTCAAAAATAAATAAATACATAAATAAATAATATTTAGGCTTAACATTGTTTTCATTTAGAGATAATAACTAGCCCCACATGCATACTAGGCACTTGGACACCTGACTGAAAAACTGAAAATAAAGTGACATAGTATGATAGGTTAGCAGTAGTGGAGGGCAGCACTCAAACGTCCTAGTGTGGGCCAAGTGTAGTGGCTCATGGCTGCAATCCTAGCACTTTGGGAGGCTGAGGTGAGAAGATCACTGGAGGCCAGGAGTTAGACTAGCTTGGGCAACAAAAAAATAAAAAATTAACCAGGCTTTGTGGTGTGTGCCTGTGGTCCCAGCTACTCTGGAGGTTGAGGCAGGAGGATCGCTAGGGCCCAGGAGTTCAAAACTGCACTGAGCTACAATTGGATCACTGCACTCCAGCGTGGGTAACAGAGCAAGACCCTGTCCCTAAAAAAAGTCCTGGCACTATTTAATATTTTCTTTTTATGGATAAATCTCAAATCTAGCCTATAATATTTATTCTCCCAAATCAAAGTGTTTGGTCATTAATGCCAATTAGAAAATTGAAAAACAAAAAACCACCATTCAACTCACTGAATATTCATGTTTATTAAAAACAAATTACTTACAAATTAAGTCCCATGCCAATTGCATCTGTAGCAACCAAGATTTTGCATGGGTCACTGGGATCATTAAACTTTTTTGCTTGAGCAAGTTTGGTCCCTAAAACAAGAACAATTTATGTTAAATCAGTGTTCTCAGTGTTTTATTACATCGAGCTAAGTACATCTTGGAAACCCTCACTCGTGTTCTTCCCATTTTTAATGATAAAACCTTTACTGTTTCAAACTTTATTTCTTTATATCCTCAAGGAGCTACTTATCCTTTACATCCATTCCTTCAAATACTCCGTCATATAGCAACACAATCCCCCACCACACTAGACTTATTCCTGAGGACACAGATTTCAGGACTACAACTTAAAAGGACATGGTCAAGTCCAGATTTCAATGACATTTCTGTAAGAAAATATTAGTAAACTCAACATTTAAGATACGGTCTAATAATAGCAGCAACTAACAAGAACTATAATGAAAATACTTCTATTTCCACTAAATGAAACAAAATTATTTATTTTATATGATGTTTAACAAATTACCAATACAATCAAGCAGCTTAATTCAATATTGTTTACTATGTTTTTTATACATATCTCAACATAAATTGCAAAGATAGGAGATTTCATATCTTGTCATGATGAAAGTCAATAATTACCAGGTGGGAGACTGCCATATATAACAGCTGATTCTAATCCCCGAATTTCAATCTGCCGACTCACAGAATAAATATCATTCTTGCTAAAACAGACAATGCAGTCCCCAGGCCGAAGGTTATCTAAAGATTCTAGTGCATGGTCCAGCACGGAAATGGGGGTAAGCCTCTTATAGTCTCGAACCTACAATAAAGACATGAAATGGCAAAGTGACACACCCAACTCAACTTCTTGTGACTAGTAATTAAGTGAAAAGCTTGCAATGCAGTTAAGCTAAAAACTGATAAGTACCAATTTTTTTCAAAAGAAAACACAGAAAAACATTTATTTTGTTATTTTAAGTGTTACCATTACTTCTCATTGGCATCTCTAAAGTAATAAGATGAAACACAGTGTTTCATATATTTTCAAAGCTTTTTCTCATATATTTCATTTTCATGGCAATGTGTTAAATTCAGAAAGGTTATTAATTGCTATTTCCATTTTATAAAACAGTAAAACTGAGCCCAATAAAAAATTAACATCTGAGGCACATTTTGCAAGTCTCACCTGTGACTTGTCTAAAGAATGCAAAGCTCACTTTGGGAGGCCGAGATAGGCAGATCATAAGGTCAGGAGATCAAGATCATCCCGGCTAACACAGTGAAACCCCGTCTCCATTAAAAATACAGAAAAATTAGCCGGGCATAGTGGCAGGTGCCTGTAGTGCCAGCTACTCAGGAGGCTGAGGGAGGAGGATGGCGTGAACCCGGGAGGCGGAGCTTACAGTGAGCCGAGATTGCGCCACTGCACACCAGCCTGGGAAACTGAAACTCCGTCTCAGAAAAAAAAAAAAAGAAAAAGAAAGAAAGAATGCAAAGCTAAGAATGGCAAAACACAGAATGGACTCCAAAATTTCTTCTACTATATTCCACTATCTCTCCTTGAAAACTGAGCAAAAAACTAAAATAACAGGCAAATTCAAAACTATTTCCTTGGTTTATGCTTATAATCCCAGCACTTTGGGAGGCCAAGGTAGGAGAACTGCTTGAGCACTGGAGTTCGAGACCAGCCTTGGTAACATAGTGAGATGCCCTCTGCACAAAAAAATAAAAAATTAGACGGGCGTGGTGGCAAACAAACACCTGTAGTCCCAGCTATTTGGGAGGCTGAAGTGGGAGGATCACTTGAGTCCAGAAGGCTGAGGCCGCAGTGAGTTGTGACTGCACCACAGCACTCCAGCCTGGGTAACAGAGTGAGACCTTGTTTCAAATAATAATAATAATAATCATAATAATAATAATAATACTTCATTTTATCATAGAACTCTGGTAAAGAAAAAGAGAAGAAGGATTAAAAGGAAACCAGTTACTTCCAACTCTAAGAATCTGAAAAAGGAATATAAACTGTGTCTGGCAATTAGATGTGTATCAAAGGCCCCAATATCTGACATACAAGACTTTGAAAATGACGAACTTGGTGGGTCTCAAACTTCTAAGAATACTGATTTATTTAATTTGAAGAGATCTACTCAAGCCCCAGAAGGTTTTGTCAAGAAGTGAAGAATTTCCTGTACTCTTGGAAGACTTAGGGTATGATGACCACTCTGTCAGAACTTCAGATCATGAGGTTCAATCAAATATATATGATCTAGTTGATCACAAGAAAATGAAGCTTTCTTTTTAGTTAAGTTCTGACATTGGCATTATCTAGGGCCTCTGAAGCCACTACCTAGGTACTCTGGACTATTTGATATGCCACCTGGAGACCAAAGCATCTAATCGAATACCTCCACTTCCTCCCCCGTTGTGTACATAAGCTCCGTCACCAGGTCAATAGCAGCAGGTTCTCCACACAAATGAACTTCTTCAGCACAGAGTCCTGTCAATGCAAAACTGGGTTTCTTAATTTTAAAGATTTATAATTAAATATGCAACATTTTACATAGCTAAAGTACTTTACGTTGGCTTACATATTGCTTTACAACCTTACCAAGTATTTTCAAAAATATTATCTCTGATGCAAACCTCGAAATAACCACCCACTTCTAGTGGGCCAAGATTATCCAATTTTTATTAATCTCAGGCCTTTTAAATTGCTTTGGCCAAGGTTTCAACTCTAGCAGAGTGAAACCAGCCAAGATTACAAGCTGGCATTTGGATGCTTAGTACTGAACATAGGTCCTATACTTGTGTTTTTCAAATTAGGATCCATGGAATCACTGAGGTACCTCAGAGGTTGGGGGTTGGAGGGCAGAAGAAACTCCAAGCTCCTTATCCCTGAGCAGATACACTTCCATCTACTTTACATAACAGGTTTCAATGTATGTTCTTTGTTTAAAAAAAGAGTTCAGCTTTTTTTTTTTTTCTTTCATGAGACAGAGTCTTGCTTTGTTGCCTAGGCTGGAGTGCAGTGGTATGATCTTGGTTCACCGTGGTTCACTGCAACATCTCCTTTCCAGGCTCAAGTGATTCGTGTGCCTCAGCCTCTGAAGCAGCTGGGATTACAGGCATGCGCCACCATGCCTGGTTAATTTTTATATTTTTAGTAGAGATGGGGTTTCGCCATGTTGGCCAAGCTGGTCTTGAATTCCTTGCCTCAAGCAATCTGCCCACCTCGGCCTCCCAAAGTGCTGGGATTACAGACCTGAGCCACCGCACCCAGCCACGTTCAGCTATTTGTTTTTAAATTTGAAAACACCTGCCCTAAAACATGATCAAAAATTCACTCCAACATTGAGTAGCAGAAATTTTCATTTATGTCTATGGACCTCAAGAACTCCACTTACAGGAGGCTATTCTAAAGAAATAATTTTAAAAAAAGAAAATAATCTGGGTGAAGTGGCTCATGCCTATAATCCCAGCATCTGGGGAGGCTGTGGGAAGAGTGTTTGAGCCCAGGAGTTCAAGACCAGCCTGGGAAACATAGGGAGACTCTGTCTTTACAAAAAATTTAAAAATTAACCAGGGGCACGTTGGCAAACAGTTGTCATTCCAGCTACTCGGGAGACTGAGATGGGAGGACTGCTTGAGCCCAGGAGGTCAAGGTTGCAGTAAGCCACAACTGTGCCACCACACTCCAACCTGGGCATCAGAGCAAGACCCTGTCTCAAAAAATAAAAAGCTTTGGCCACAAAGATTTTTACTGCAGCCTTATTAGTAATAGGGAAAAAAAGGTCCAACTCTATGGAGCAAATTACGGTATTCCCCTTCAACAGAGATATGTGATCATATTAATATGTAATATGAAAAATATCACATGAAAAACAGAACTGAACAAAAGCAAGATACAAAATTAGATGTTCTCAAAACACCATATGCACATACAAAAAAAAAAAAAAAGACTAGCATGAAACACACTAAAACATAAATTGTAGTTGTGTAAATATGAGATTTTAACATTTTAACTTTAATTACATGGTTATGCTAGTTTTAGCACAGGAGAAAATGGATTTCCCATTATTAAAACAATATTTAGAAAATAAAAACTAATACTTAGTTGACTTTTTTGTGTCAAATGAAAGGTTCTAGGTGACTCTATTTGGCAATGGCAAGCAGATAAAAATGCATCTCAGTGCAGATGTCATGAAGTTCGGGTTTTACAGCATTACCACCACCAACCTAGAAGTGCTCTGGTCCAGGCCCATCCTCTGGCTGGATCTCTAATCATTTGAATTTCATCAATTACAGCCACTTCATCTGAAAATTAAAAAGTTAATGTGAGCAATAACATCTACTTAAATAGTATTATAAACAAATTCCAATACCAAAATTCAAGCATCACCATCGCCACCACCACCATCACCACCACTTACTGGGTTCTTTGTTCTAAGTGTTTTGGCAGGTTTGTTCTAAGTGTTTTAGTGTTTTACCTCCTCTTAAGTACCTCCTCCTTAATCCTCACAACAAATCTATGAGGTTAAGTATTATCACTATCTCCATTTGACAGAAAAGTCAGAGGCCCAGAGAAATTAAGTTACTTGCCTTAAGTTATACAGTAAGTAAGTGTAGAGATGAAATTCAAACCCAGGCCATCTAGCTCCAAAGTCTATACTCTTTTTTTTTCCTTTTTAATTTAGATACAGGGTCTCACTGTTGCTCAGGATGGCCTTGAACTCCTGGGTTGAAAGTGATCTTCCTAACAGTGCCTCACTCTGTCACACAGGCTGAGTCCAGTGACACAATCATAGCTCACTGTAACTTCGAACTCCTAAGCTCAAGCAATCCTCCTGCCTCAGCTTCCAAGTAGCTGGGACTACGGGCACGCAGCACCATGACCAGCTAATTTTAAAAACATTTTCTTGGGAGGCTGAGGCAGGCGGATCACAAGGTCAGGAGATTGAGACCATCCTGGCCAACATGGTGAAACCCTGTCTCTACTAAAGATACAAAAATTAGCCGGGCGTGGTAGTGTGCGCCTGTAGTCCCAGCTACTCTGGTGGCTGAGGCAGGAGAATCACTTGAACCTGGGAGGCAGAGGCTGCAGTGAGCCACGATTGCACTACTGCATTCCAGCCTGGGCAACAGAGCAAGACTCTGGCTCAAAAAAAAAAATTTTTTTTTCTTTAGAGATGGGGGTCTTGCTATGTTTCAGGCTGGCCTCGAACTTAAGTGATCCTCCCATCTCAATCTCTTAAGGAGCCAGAATTAACAGGCACAAGTCACCACACCCAGCTCCAAGTCTATACTCTTTTTTTTTTTTTTTTTTTT
>NW_012104142.1:380115-408291 GCF_000951045.1 Mandrillus leucophaeus | reverse complement strand
AGGATGGTCTCGATCTCCTGACCTCGTGATCCGCCCGTCTCGGCCTCCCAAAGTGCTGGGATTACAGGCTTGAGCCACCGCGCCCAGCCCCAAGTCTATACTCTTACATACTCTACCACACTGCCTCCCAAACTGAGCAGTTCCACTTGTCCTATTTTTTGCAATCTAAGAGACAGCCTGAGGAATTTGCCTGATGAGAGCTATCACATCTAGACAGAAGTAAAAGAAGAAGGCAAGCTGCAGAACAAGGAAGTGACAGCCCTTCATTTACTAATGAAGCATCTCTACAACAGGAAACCAGGCAGCTCTCAGGAGTAGAAAGTAAAGTAGAAGGAATAATTCCTTGGGCCTCAGCCATGCTTATTCTTAGGGGTTTTAAATCTATCACTATGGCAAAGAGTAGTGTCTCATTTTATTTTCTAAAGCTAAAATGCTTCCAAATATATTATTCCAATCCCTGTAATTCATATATTATATTTTTACTTTCTTCTCCAAATACCACAGAATTGAAAAGAGAACATTTAAAAATACAATTAATATACTTACAATGATACTTAGAAACGTAAAGAAAGCTAATTCTATATTGAAAAATCATCAGATTAAAAATTACTTATTGAGGCTGGACATGATAGCTCATGCCTGTAATCCCAGCACTTTGGGAGGCTGAGGCGAGGTGGATTGCTTGAGCCCGGGAGTTCGAGGCCAACCTGGGCAACGAAGTAAGACCTCTTCTCTACAAAAAAAAAATTTTTTAATGAGGCGGGAGAATTGTTTGAGCCCAGGAGGTCGCAACTGCAATGAGCCGTGATTGTGCCACTGCACTCACACCTGGATGACAGGAGTGAGACCCTGTCTCAAAAAAATAAAAAAAGTACTTAGTGATCTGGATATGTACAAACAAGACTAGAAGAGAGGACACAGAGAAGAAATTCTGATTTATAAACTTCTGTGCTATTGTACAATATATTACTTTATAATCTATTGATTTTTTAAAAACTATTCATCTCATGAAGTTGATTATTAAAATGAAAAAAAGCAAGCAACCAAATAGTAAAGCACCTTCCTATTTGTTTAATATATACACCCACCATGCACACATAACTATATGCATACACAACATGAACACAGATATTGACAAAGTCTGGAAAATATATACCAGAGAGTTATTTAACACTTGTTGATTCCAGATAGATGGGATTGGGAAATTATGTATGTTTGTTTTCTTCTCTTTGCTTGCTTACATTTTTATATTTTCAATAACGAAGACATGACTGCTTACATGATAAGGAAAAAGTTAATTTTCACTTAAATGTTAAGGCCAGGCACGATGGGTTATACCTGTAATTCCACTGCTTTGGGAGGCCTAGGTGGGAGGAACACACGGCCAGGAGTTACAGACCTGTCTGGGCAACACATTAAGAACCCATCTCCACAAAAAATTTATTAATAAAAAATTAGCTGGGTGTGGTGGCTCACACCTGTAGTTGTAGCTACTCGGGAGGCTAAGGCAAAAGGATTGCTTGAGCCCAGGAGGTCGAGGCTGCAGTAAGCCATGATTGCGCCATTGCACTTCAGCCTGGGTGACACAGTGAGACCCTGACTCAAAAACAAAACAAAACAACTTTAAATAGAAGCTCACTGTGGCAGTGCACATAACAGGAAAAAATTTTAAACAACCTAAATATCCTTTAACAAATGGGTAACAAATAATTTCAGTCCTAAGATGCAATACTATAAGACAGTTTAAATGAAGTAACTACAAATATGTAGCTATAGATACTTCAACAAGACTAGATAGATCTAAACACATTTGTGGAGTAAACAAGCAAGTGGGATAACAATAATAACATAATAATCACATAAATGTTTTAAAACACAACAATCTAGAATATTGACAAATAATACATATCAGTGATATAATATATATCCTGAAAAGAGACAGGAAAACTATACACACCAAATATCTGTTAACAGTTAGAACAAAAGAGGAGAGAGGAATTAAACTGGAGAGTGGTATAAAGGAAATTTCAGTTACACATATTAACATTTTAGCTCTTTTCAAAGAAAAAGGGCAAGAACTTTAGGTGCAAGCATTTGTCAGTGATGGCAGGATCGCACGTTTGTCATACTTATTCTCTTCTTTTTCTAGATTTTAAAATTTTTTCTTCACACAAAAAAAATCATATTCCACATGTTCAAGTGTATTTTAAAATTAAAAATACCACAGCCAGGCACAGTGGCTCACGCCTGTAATCCCAGTACTTTGGGAGGCTGAGGTGAGCAGATCCCTGAGGTCAGGAGTTCGAGACCAGCCTGACCAACATGCAGAAACCCCGTCTCTAGCAAAAATACAAAAATTAGCCAGGCGTGGTGGTAGGCGCCTATAATCCCAGCTACTTGGGAGGCTGAGGCAGGAGAATTGTTTGAACTGGGGAGGCAGAGGTTGCAGTGAGCCGAGATAGTACCATTGCACTCCAGCCTGGGTGACAGAGCAAGACTCTGTCTCAGAAAAAAAAAAAAAAAATTAAAAATACCAAACCAGTTTCTTAAATGGCATATACATACAAGGAGTTGTAACACTGCACATCTCAACTGTACAGGAAACATGTGAAGCCTGTTTCCCATCTGGTTGAACTGTCACACGCTCTTCACCTGTCACCAAGTCACATGGCACACCCTAGAAAGACAGAAAAAAACTAGAATTATTGAAAATAATGGCAAAAATACGTTTTGGATATTTAACAGTGTGTTCTCTCTACTACCACCAAATTAATTTGTTTCACAGTTAAAACAAAATGTTCCCATGGCCGGACACGGTGGCTCATGACTGTAATCCCAGCACTTTGGGAGGGTGAGGTGGGCGGATCACAAGGTCAAGAGATCGAGACCATCCTGGCCAACATGATGAAACCCTGTCTCTACTAAAAATACAAAAATTAGCTGGGAGTGGTGGTGTGCGTCTGTAGTCCCAGCTACTCAGAAGGCTGAGGCAGGAGAACCACTTGAACCGGGAGATGGAGGTTGCAGTGAGCTGAGATCGTGCCACTGCACTCCAGCCTGGAGACAGAGCAAGACTCTGTCTCAAAAAAAAAAAAAAAAAATCCCAATGCTTTTTTCCCTTTTATAAAAAACAAAGTAAAATAAGAGCCACTCTCTTACACAACCTGGGGAAACTTGGAAACATCTCAAATCAGCCAAATCCTCAGGTAACAAAAGCATGAGACACTGCAGCAGTTTCACATTTTAACTTTGTACATCTCTGAACTATCTGACTTCATTAAAATGAATTGTTTCTATATTCGAGAAGAACATTATAAATACAATTTAAGAATGTAGAGACAGGCTGGGAGCAGTGGCTCACACCTGTAATCCCAGCACTTTGGGAGGCCGAGGCAGGCGGATCACGAGGTTGGGAGATCAAGACCATCCTGGCTAACAGGTGAAACCTCATCTCCACTAAAAATACAAAAAATTAGCTGGGCATGGTGGCAGGCAGCTGTAGTCCCAGCTACTCAGGAGGCTGAGGCAGGAGAATGGCGTAAACCGTGGAGGTGGAGTTTGCAGCGAGCCGAGATCGCACCACTGCACTCCAGGCTCCGTCTTAAAAAAAAAAAAAAAAAGAATGTAAAGACCTCCTATTATAATTCCCTGAGAGGGAGCAATATTAATGCTATATCAGGGTGATCAATCATTCTGCTTTGTCTAGGACTATTGGGTCCCCCAGAATGGAGGACTCTTGGTGCTAAATCTGGAGAAGTCTAGGCAAACTGGGATGGCTGGTCATCATAATGGCCTGAATCTAATCATGGGGAAACATCAGACACATCCAAACTGAGGGACAGTTCACAACACAACTGACCTGTAGTCTTCCAAAATGTACAAGTTATGAAAGACAAAGGAAGACTGAGGAACTGTCCAAGATTAACGGAAACTAGAGATGTGACAACTAAATACAGTGTGAGACCCTGAAAAGAACCCTGCAAGGGTGGAGGATGGGGTATAATGGTCAACTGATAAAATCTGAATATGGACTGTGTACTAAGTAAGAGTAATCTATCAATATTAAATGTCCTGCCTCAGACAAATATCCTGTGTAAAAGTCTGTTCTGAGGAAACACATACTCAAGTATTTACAGATAAAGAGGCATTACGTATGTAAATTACCCAAACTGTTCAGGAAAAAAAAAAAAGAGAGAATGCAAATTACCTACCAAAACTGGTTAAACTCACATTATAAAGTCATAATAAAACAATGAACCAAAATGTAGCCCATTTAGTGAAAATGATGCCTCAGACCACAGGGCTTCAGTCCTTTCAGTTTTGAAAAGGTGGCTTCAGTCTTTATCATTAGTTTTAGCTGATAGCACCAGAGGGCTAATCTATAAAAGGTAAATTAAATATTACAGAGTAGTGCTTAACTCTGAGGGGACAAAGGACTACAGAGTTTTGACTATAGCAACAATATTTTATTCCTTAGAAAAGTAAGTGAAGCAAGTATGACAAAATGTTAAGATATGATGAGGTGGTGTAATAGGTTCAAGCTTATTTGTACGTTACTTTCTCCATTTCTCTACATACGTAAAATGTTCTTTAATATTGTATTTCATTCATTGTACTGGGCACATGTTTTCACATTTTTGTATCTCTGAAATCAAGGTGCATCTTTAGAATTGATAGCATGTCAGAGTCAGTTGGCAGCATCTTTTTCTTTCTTAACTGTATATAAAATAATGGCACATCTTACAATTGACAGCCTCTTAGATACAATGAAATATGGTAATTTCTTGTTAACAGTAAATTACTACAAACATCTTTTCTCACTCCCACCACAAAAGAAAATTAAGAAAAAAATGAGCAAATATTTGGTAATATACTGACAGCAGCATTACTCTTTTCGAAGATCTCGTGTGCCAGTAATTTTAGAGGGCCACAATACACTCCAGACTTTGCTGAGAAGTATTTCTGGATTGCGTGATAAGTCTTTCCACTGTTTGTGGGGCCTGAATGAAATATTATCTTCCGCTGCACAGCTCTAGCATCTGGGTACCTAAAACATGAGTAGGTAAACAGCTTAATCGATTAACCTCAAAATCCATCCTGGCAAAGGTATCAAATGAAACAAATACCAAATGAAATATCCTCTTAATATTCACAAGATCAAGTCTTTGAAAAACTAAACAATGGGTTTAATATCCACATTAAAATAATGACTGGTTTCCAAGAATGGTATTTACTAACTAGAGGACAGAAAAACCCAAATGCAAATTAATGTCTTGATATTTTTCCCATTGTACAAGTCTCTTTTTCTCGGCGGTTACTAAAAATAAATTTAAACTGCTATCAGTTCCATACTATGTTCACATCATTCCCACAGCTCTAAACACATGACTCTAAAAGCAAACATTCCTAGGCCCCTGAATTCCAACATACACAAATATAATAATGGAGTCTTCTACCTCTGGCCATAGTGGAATAACTGGCACTAGACTTGCCCTCCCACTAAAAACAAGTACAGGTGGAGCATGGTGGCTCATGCCTGTAATCCCAGCACTTTGGGAGGCCAAGGTGGGAGGATCACCTGAGGTCAGGAGTTCAAGACAAGCATGGCCAACGTGGTGACACCCCGTATCTGCTAAAAATAAAAAAATTAGCCAGGTGTGGTAGCACACGTCTGTAATCCCAGCTACTCAGGAGGCTGAGGCAGAAGAATTACTTGAACCCAGAAGGTGGACGTTGCAGTGAGCCGAGAACACACCACTGCACTCCAGCCTGGGTGACAGAGTGAGACTCTGTCTCAAAAACAAAAAACAAAAAACAAAAAAACCAAAAAAAAAAAGTACATATATGTATGTTGTGCCTCATATGTTGCAAAGAACTAAGGTGAGTATAGCCTACTAGATGTGGGCAATATCCAGCCTACATGATTGGAAAGATACCAATTTAGGTAAACTTGGTAAAATCCAAGTCTTTTTTTTTTTCCCAGAAACAACTACATTTTCTCATCTATAGGTAGCTAGGGGCAACACAGTTCCATTCTAGAGGGAAACAAAAGGGAGAGCCCCACAAAACTTTGGGGGCAAGGGAGAGACTCATCTGACACTTCTTTTAGAGGTCAGGGTTTGTATATCATAATTCAAGTTAGAATAAGTGAATTAAACTGAATTTGATGGAATGTGAGTAAACCTAGAACAGCATTGAAGCACTGAAGCATTACACAACCTGAAGACTGAGAAGGATATATAATCTGAAGGATCTTTTTATTTCCCCAAGGTCTTTTGCACTGGAGACAGCATAAAAGAGTGAACAAGTGTTGGGATGAGAGAAGATGACATCAATGTGTGAGTTCAGTATAACTGGGGATAAACTAGAAGTACCTGTGATTTTATACTCATCTTATTACCTGCCAGGGCTCATCTAGCCATGGCAATGTTTGCCTTGAATGGCAGTAAAAGCCTTTCTTTGTTGAATCAAATACTACTACACTATTACACTTCCACACTATTTATTTGGGGATGGGCTGGGAGTGACAGTAGCCTAGTAGTTCAGCTACCTGATTACAGCCCCATTCTTTTAGAAGCACACTTCTGCCAAGGAGTGGTTTGTACTGCTGTGTTTGGTACATTTAGTCTTTTTTCTGCTAAAAGTTTTCCTTACCTGTCCTTTAGTGGAGATTTTATTCATCACAGGACAGAATAATCAAGGACAACCAAAATCCTTTTGTTAATTTCAGTACCTCAGCTATCAACATTTCTGAGGTATCATTCAATGTTCCTCTGCGTCATGGAGTGAAATTCTTGTTTTATGGGTATTGGGAGTGTGGGAATGTGATAACCTAAACAACCTTTGCTCTGAAATTCCATTTTTTCCTCTTTCCTTGAATTGTATTGACCTATAGAGTTAATTTCTTTTGTACTTTTTCAAAGAAAATATTAAAAATCAATGGTCTCAAAAAAAAAAAGTACAAAGCAGGGCAAAATACATGCAGTAAATGTGTGGGGACATGGGCCATAGGCAGTGCAGGACTGCAATTCTTGAAAGAATAGAACACTTGGGATGAGCCATACTGCACCCCAGTAAGGCATAAGGAGGTAGAACCCAAGCAGAATATGACAGTCTCACTGAAGTGAGCAGCAGAGATCAAGTTCGGAGCAGCTAAAATGTGAAGACCAGAGTGTGGAAGAGAAGGGTGCATAGAAGGAGAGCCCAGAAGTCTGTGTGTGGGTTCCCTGTGAGTTACTGGCCAAGGGCTGGGCTAACCATGTACAAGGTAAGAATCGGCAGGGTCTAGGAACGAGCAGCCTACCAAGGGTTTGAGTGGAAAGTCTCAAAGATGTCTCAAGTGCTAGGGGATGTTGCAGTTCCAGCCACGGTGGAAAGAACTCATTAACACCCAGGCACTCAGCTAAAACACCAGGAAGGCCATAGCTTAGACTTAAGGACAACATCGTTAAGTCACGGCTATTCTAGATCTGCCCTAATAAAACCTAAAACCACACTCAATGTGCATCAAGGTGAGATACCAGTTAATTGCCTAACAGAGTTAATTGCCTCTTTTTATTTTAGGAAAACAACCTAATCCAGACTCCTTATAATTTATTATCTAGAATACAATAAAAAAATAATGACCATGAATCATCCAAGATTAGAAACTGAAAATTTCAAATCCACAAATGGAGAAACTAACCAGTTAGGTGGTATTCTTAAGTCACTGATTTTACGTAGATCATCCTTACAGTCCAACACAGGAAATATTTGTTTGGCATGTCTCAAGAAAAATGGAAATAAATCATCCACATGAGCTGGAAAATAAAATACTGTATTAACATGTGCAATCTACATAAAATTCATAACTAAATTTAGTGAAATCTTTTTTCTTAGTAAGCTAAGGTGCGGGGGCATTGCCAGGATAAAAAGAAAAGTCCTCTCCAGGCGCAGTAGCTCACGTCAACAATCCCAGCACTTTGGAAAGCCGACCTGGAAGGATGGCTTGAGCCCAGGAGGTTGAGGCTACACACTGAGCTGAGACTGAGCCACTGCACTCCAGCCTGGGTGACAGAGCGAGACCCTGTCTCAAAAAAAAAAAAAAACAAAGGAAAAAAAGAAAACAAAAATAGAAAAGTCCTGAAGTTACGGGCTTTATCCTTTTCTGGGATCCTGTTTTGTCTTAATTTTTCCTTTTAATTTCATTTATATTTTCAGGAAAACAGGAAATTGGCTAGCAACCACCATGTTCTACTCTTTTAGTACAAACAGGCAAAGATTAGCATTGGCAAAAGTTAAATTAAAAATAAAGAACCTAGACATGTACATTACAGAGATGAAGGTACAAACATTTTTTAAACTTCGAAAACCACAGACAGGCAAAACATGTGTTTGTTCCTCAGCAAGAATTCTCCACATCTTAGTGGCTCTGAGAGGAGGCTGGGGCATGTCCCATTCTGCGTTGTATCCTCAGTGCTGGGCACAAGATACAGGTCTAAGAGTCAAATACATAACCAAAACCAAACTGCCTGTGGGAATAAAATGATGATATTCTGATTTTTTTTTTCTTTTATAGCAAGAACTTTGTCCTGATATGAGGAAGAAGGAAGCCAGCGGCAGAAACAGACAGAATCTGCTATGCATTAATTCTAACTTATATAAGAGCTTTATTTCACTGGGCCCCAGTCTTCCTCCAGTCTAAGACATATAGGTGATGTAATAACTAGCTCAGGGACCCAACATAAAAGCAAACAACCTAGAAGTCATCCTGTCAAAGCACTGAGTTATTTACAGAGGATGTTACCAGACCCATTCTAAACCAAATAAGCCCTTCTAGAGAAATGAACATGAAGTATGAGAAGAAATAGAAGGTATGTTCAATAGGATTTTAAAAAGTCTCTAAACACTTGCCTGCACCGAAGCAAATATCATTCAAAACAATGTGAATGTCCACATCTAGGGAATGAGACTGCATAATATAATTTCTAAAGCTTATGAAAGCTTGGTGGAAGAGACGAGCTGTAGAAACACAAAATGAAAAGATTTAAGGCTTAGTTCTCATTTTAAAAAGCACACAGAAACACCACACCAAACTCCCCAGAGAGTCTTTTTTTTCCTTTTTTTTTTTTTTTTTTTTTTAGTACATCTGGTTTATTACGATCTGGGCTAAAACTGAGCTAAAACTGAAGTCCTAGCACAGCATGAAGGAAGGCTGCACCTGCAGCTCTTCTGCTGTGCAGTATGGCTCATCAGGTGAGCCTTGCCAGTCTCCCACCCAGCCAGAAGCAAAGGGCAGGGACGTGTCTCCATTCGACAACTATGTACTTATTTCCAGGTCACACAAGGGGTCGCACAATCCTGACCAAGCTGTACTGTAAGAGGTAATAAAATATCTCTATGAAGATGTTTTGGGCCTTACCATCAAGTCCATAATCAGCACCCAGTTTCTGAACTTCTTTCCTCTTGTAAAACTTGTCTAAGACCTTCTTTACTTCATCTAGAAGAGAGATGTCAAAATTTAACATGTTTCCTTATCTTAGATAAATGCTGAAAAAAAGGCAAAAGAAGCTTGAAGCAGTAACACTAAAGGCAGCAATTTAATGAGTGTTGCAAGAACTAGAAGGTTTCAGTTGATCCTTCTTTATGAATTGATATGCGATGGGAGTGTTAAGAAAAATGATCAAGTCAAACAATGCAACACCCTGTTATACCTCAGAGGAATGAGCAATGCACTCTGGGATCAGAGGCAGCCTCAAGCCTTCACCAGGCCATTTATACGTAGAGAGCCACAGTGTTATTCACTTATAACTATTCTGCACATCCAAACAGTGAGCAGCTAAAACACATCCAGAAAGACAACCAATATAGCAAGGACCAGACCCTCATGCTTAAGGAAGCCAGGCTGATCTTAAGTTTGAGGATGATGATTTCAGGGACAAAAGATTACACTTGTTCTGTGCTACATGGCAAAACTAAAGTCAGTGGGAGCAGATTTCAGTGGAATTTATACAAGAACTTCCTAACAATTAGAACAGTGAAAAGTGAGAGCTTCTTGACAATTGAATTACTCAAGCACGGGTTAGATGACTGTCATGGGTGACAGCAGAGAAATGTCTATGCTATTGGGAGATAACATGCCACTATGAATCAATAATCTTACAGGTAAAAATATTTTAAACTAATCAAGCTGAGACTGTATTATGGTTGTATATGTTAAAATACTACAGCATTATTCAATAAACATTTTACTGACTCAGCCACACACTATGTATTTCTAGGAGGAGAAGCCACAATGAGGACACAGCCTTTACCCACGAAATTCAGAAAGGCCAAGTGGCCTGCATTTTTACCTTCCACAAATGTGCCAACCACATTTTCACACAGTCCAATACACACAACACTCATTGAAGAAATCAAGCCTGAACAGAGCATCCCACTAACAAAACTTTGACAGAATGAGGAAATTTCAGAATCACTGGTTTAGTCACTAGATCTGCCCACAATTAACTATGAGATACACATACACACACAGAGCGTGTGTGTGTGTGTGTGTGTGTGTGTGTGTGTGTATTTATATTTCAGACCACAGGCAGATTTCTGGGTCTCTGTTACTTTGTGCTGAGTAGAACAACAGTTTCTTTTTTTTTTTTTTTTGGAGATGGAGTTTCACTCTTGTTGCCCAGGCTGCAGTGCAATGGCGCGATCTCGGCTCACTGCTACCTCCACCCCCTGGGCTCAAGAGATTCTCCTGCCTCAGCCTCCCAAGTAGCTGGGATTACAGGCATGCATCACCATGCACCATGCCCGAATAATTTTGTACTTTTAGTAGGGACAGGGTTTCTCCATGTTGGTCAGGCTGGTCTCAAACTCCTGACCTCAGGTGATCTATCAGCCTCAGTCTCCCAAAGTGCTGGGATTACAGGCATGAGTTACTGCGCCTGGCCAACAGTTTCTTGGTATCAAGGGTAGAAAAATCAATGACAAATAAACGATTGGAAAAAAGCAAGTGCAATTGCTTGGGAAAATTCTGCTGACCTATAAACTCGATACAAACTAAAGACAGATCACATTTATTTAGAATTAATCTATTTTCTGTGACTAATACTACCATGTTATATAAGATTCATGCTGCTTTACTCAAATTAAAATGCTTCCAAAATATGAAATTTCCCATTATGTAAAGTAAAAGAAACCAGTTACAAAAGACTACATACTATGTGACGCTATTAATACGAAATATACACAACAGGCAAATCAACAGACAGAATGTGGATTAGTGGTTATCTGGGGCTAAAAAAAAAAAGATACTGGGGACTGGGGGACTAGAGTGACTTGCTAATAGGTATCAGGCTTCTTTTCATGGTGATAAAAATGTTCTAAAATAAAATTATGGTGATGATTGTACAATCCTGCAAATATACTACCAATGAATTATACACTTTTAAAGGGTGAATTTCTGGTATGTAAATTAAAATTGTATCTTTCTTTTTTTATTTGAGACAGGGTCTCACTCTTGTCACCCAGGCTGGAGTGTGGTGGTGCAATCTCGGCTCACTGCAACCTCTACTACTACCCAGGCTCAAGCCACCCTCCCACCTCAGCCTCCCAAGTAGCTGAAACTACAGGCGCACACCATCATGCCTGGCTAACTTCTGTATTTTTTGTAGAGATGGAGTTTCGCCATGTTGCCCAAGCTCGTCTAACTCCTGGGCTCAAGCAATCCACCCTCCTGGGCCTCCCAAAGTGCTGGGATTGCAGGCATGAGACGCTGCGCCCAGCCTAGTCTTTTTAAAAGAACATTCTGACTGCAGGTAGAGAATTGAATGGAGGGATCAAAGGCATATGAGGAGACACATAAGGGGCTATATGTGCAGTCCAGTCAAAAGATGGAAGCTGGCAATTTAGACTAAGCTGGTTGCAGTGGAGAATGAGGGAAATGAATGAATTCAATATTTATGAGGTAGAATCAACAAGATTCATCAACTGGGCTTTCTCTGATTGTTAGATGTAGGGGTGAGGGATGGACGACGACCAGGTTTGACCTGAGCACCCAGAGAAGCAGGCTGGAAGGAGGAGCAGGTCTACCAGGAGGAAGGTAAGTTGTCTTGACATGCTAAGGTGAGGTGTGTGTAAGAAAGACAAGTGGAGACACCTGGTAGGCAGCGAGATATATACGTCCAGGGCGAAGGAGAGAGGTCCAGGGTAGAGACAAAGATCTGAGAGGAATACTGAATTAGTGAGGGAGAGAGCGAGAATGAGACACCCCATAGGGAACACAGAATAAAGCAGCGACGTGACGCAGGACAAAGCCTTTAAGTACTTCAACTTTTTGGGCTATGAGTAGGCAAAAGAGATTGAGAAGTGACAGCTTCTTGTCCCAATTGCTAAGCTAAGTGGAAATCTGACACCTTAACCACATGGCTATATCAGAGTGTAGTAATTTAGCATCTTCTGTAGCCCCTCCTGCCACGCTGAAAAATCATTCTAGTAAATTCAACATCTGGACCAATCCCAGTCAAAGGAGATGAAAAATCACCTGCACACAGACCCAATGAAGTAGCTAAGGATTCTCCACCAGAAGAAAATCTAGTGCTGACAAACTTATGTCTTTATTCCATCTTCTTACAGGAAGCAGCAAAGACATTTACACTTTCAGGTAAATTGGAATAGCTGCAGAAAATAAGAATTTATCAATATTTGAATACAATAAGGCAAAGTATCTCATCCAAATTACCTTATGCCTTCAAATAATATAAAACAAATGGAAAATTGTTCTTTAATGGGTAAACTATTGTTTGAGTTTCAACTCTGCAAGATGAAAAAGTTCTCATCTATTTCACAACAATGTCAACATACTTAACACACTAGTGAACTGTGTGCTTAAAAATATTTAAGACTGGCTGGGTGCAGTAGCTCAGGTCTGTAATCAAAGTGCTTTGGGAGGCCATGGCAGGAGGATCCCTGGAGCCCAGGAGTTTGAGACCAGCCTGGGCAACATAGCAAGACCCCATCTCTACAAAAAATTTTAAAATTATCCAGGCATGATGGTGCATGCCTGTAATCCTAGCTACTTAGAAGGCTGAGCCAGAAGGATTGCTTGAGCCTGGGAGTTGGAGGTTACAGTGAGCTATGATCATACCACTACACTCCAGCTTGGGTACAGAGCAAGACCCTGTCTCTAAAAAAACAAAGTATGGCCGGGTGCGGTGGCTCAAGCCTGCAATCCCAGCACTTTGGGAGGCCGAGACGGGCGGATCACGAGGTCAGGAGATCGAGGCCATCCTGGCTAACACGGTGAAACCCCGTCTCTACCAAAAAATACAAAAAACTAGCCAGGCGTGGTGGTGGGCGCCTGTAGAATGGCGTAAACCCGGGAAGCGGAGCTTGCAGTGAGCCGAGATCCGGCCACTGCACTCCAGCCTGGGCGACAGAGTGAGACTCCGTCTCAAAAAAAAAAAAAAAAAAAGTAAAATAAAATAAAAAAACAAAGTAAAGAAAAAAAAAACTAAAAAAGTTTAAAAGAGTAAATTTTATGCATTTTTACAATTTAAAAATAAATAATAGTATAATTACATTATTAAAATAATACACTCTCTGCTATGGTTTGAATTTCTTCTCCAAGACTCATATTGAAATTTAATTGCTATTTTAACAGTTGAGAGGTGGAACCTTTAAGACGTGATTAAGACAAGAGGAGTCTGCCCTTTTGAGTGGATTAATGCCATTATCACAGGAGTCAGTCAGTTATTGCAGGAGTGGGCTCCTGGAAAAAAAGGGTAAGTTCAGCTCGCTTTCTCTGTCTCACAGGCTCACTTGCCCTTCCACCTTTCACCATGCAATGATGCAGCCAAAGGCCCTCATCAGATCCTGGCCTCCAGAACCATGAGTTAAATACACCTCTATTGCTTATAAGTTACTCAGTCTCAGGTATTCTGTTTTAACAGCAGGAAACAAAGACAGTCTCCCAACTCCAAGTAAAAGTGAAAGGCCTTGCTTAACACTGACTTGGAAGAACAGGTCAAAGAATAACATATACTGTGAGTTCCATCACATGTTTAGTGAAAGTACTGTACTTCTGCTCTGAAAAACATATTGTAGTCTATATTTTAGATTTACAATAGGAGGCACCAACGTCGCTTGTTGAAGTGAGACATTTCTCCTCCTATTCCTGGAGGCAATTACTGGATAGCATTTCCTCAACCTCCCAGTTTCATTTGGTCAGAGGAAGCTCCCTTACCTCCCTAATCATCCCGAAACTCACCTTGAAAACATTCACATGCCTCTCTGTCAAAGAATCCATCCAAACTTAAGTTTTGCTGAGCAAAGCCCGCTGCCACTCACTGATGCTACCCTCTTCTTTTCTCTCTGGAGCCGGGGATACCCTACCTTGTTCTACCTTGCCATGTTCTACCTTGTATTACAGTTTGCTTTCCATACACGTGTCATTCTCCACGAAACCATTACGTTTCTTAAGAGGGGATCGGGACCTGAGTCTGGTTCCTCTTGGCAACCACCACACAGCCTAACAGCGCGGTATGAGTCGGCGCCTCCTCAATGTCAAAGAATCCTAAAAGAAGTCTCCGCTGGCTTTTCATTGCCACATCCCATTCCCCTTCTGGGGGCGGGAGAGAAACAAAGAAGAATGCAAGAAAGAGCGGGCGTCTACCTAACAACTCAAAAAAAGTCAAATCCTCCCAACACATGAGTGTTTAAACCATTCAGAGAGCAAGTCAGTAAAAGGGAAAAGGCCGCTTCTGGGACGAGGCGTTAAGAATTAATCAGACACAGTCCCAAGCTGTTTAAGGGGCTCACACACCAGCGAAGGAGGCAGACATTGAGAAGCACGATGACAACACTCGATGAGACCTCGGATCCCCAGGGGAAGGGGGTGCAGCTTCCTCCCAACCAGTCTCGGCCCGGCAGACACCACTCCCTGCCGCCCTCAGTAGTTCCCGCACTCACTCTTGTCCAGAGGCCGGGTTAGCTCGGCCCCGACGTCGCCATCGGCGCTGGGGCCCTGAGGTTTCACAGTCAGGGGCACGAACAAAGACGTGTTCGGGATTTTGGAGCCACCTGAGGCAGAGGAGGACGCGGTAGCAAGGACAGAAACTTGCCCCAGAAGGCCGGGAAAGGGCCCAAAGTGGGGGCGAAGGGCAGAGCAGATGGCTGCCCGGTGGCCAGCCTGGCGCCCTGCTGGGAGCCGAGCCCACAATAGGGCACACCGGGAGAAGGACATCGAGGCCGCAAGTTCTACAGGCGCCGGCAGCAGCCGCGGATTCGGCGGCAGAGAGTGACGCGCACCTCCAGCGCCTGCTGTCCAGAAAGACCCGGACCGAGCAGGTAAGCTGCCCGGGAAAATGCCTGACCGTTAAGGAAAAAGCCGTGCGGTAACGGTGTTCTTTCAGGGAAGAAGAAGCTTAGCAGAGAAAACCGCTAGACATAATTCTCGTTCTGTTTCTCTGTTTTGTTGGTGATTGGGACCAGCTTTCCCTAAAGAAGGGAAAATAATCAGGCATCTTGGGATGTCATAGATGAGCGGAGGGGGCCTGCTAGTCGTGTCGCGTGATGCAAACTAGTCCCCTTGGTAAGCCGGTGTCTAGAAGCACGTGGGTGAGCAGTGAGAGAATGGATGGTGGAGCAGCAACTGCGAATGCTCAGGGTTCGAGTGTGTCTTGCGGACTCAAACACTAAATAGCATTTCCCAAAAGTTTCTTGCATTGTTAACCGGCCTTTCCTGATATGGTAACGTTAGCGATAATAACTTGATATGCCCCTCAGAAACGTTGCTAAGAAATAGTGTTGCACTATTAAACCCCTTGTATTACGTAAGTACTTTTGCTTTAATGTGAGCAGTTTGTGTACATCATCCTAGCAACTGTGTCACAACCACATGGCAAAAATACGTGCTCTGTACCCCAGCCATAGTTCAGTTCCATTGCATTTGTTGAATACCGTGTCCTCATGTGAGGCTGCAACATGTTAGATTCAACAAGTTTAAATTAAGCTGGCGTGGTGGCTCACGCCTGTAATCCCAGCACTTAGGGAGGGCGAGGCCGGTGGATCATCTGTGGTCAGGAGTTCGAGACCAGCCTGGCAAATGTGACGAAATCCCGTCTCTACTAAAAATACAAAAAGTAGCCGGGCGTGGTGGTGCACGCCTGTAATCCCAGCTACTAGGGAGGCCGAGGCAGGAGAATCGTCTGAACCTGGGTGCTAGAGGTTGCAGTGAGCCGAGATTGGACCACTGCTCTCCAGCCTGGGCAACAAAGTGAGACTCCGTCTAAAAAAAAAAAAAAAAAAAAAAATTCCCAAGTTTGGCATCTTCACATCTCTTTCTACTTAAATTATTAAGATCTTACAACTTGAAGGAACGTGTTATATAATATACAATACTGTATGTCTAATAGGATTCCAGTAACAATTTGCCACCTGCCTTTGATTCACAAAATAATGTTTAAACATCAGGGATACAAGGAGACAGTCCTTTGCTTTCAAAGTTTCTGACCTGGTTTTGGTGATAGGAACAGTACATGTTAAGTAATGCACTTATTACTCTAATAGGCTAATGGCAGTTCAAAGAAAGGAGCAATTTTGGAGTGGTAAAGAGATTTCTGCCAGACTTAAAAGTAAAACATATAGAGAAGTGGTAAGTAAATTCTAGTCAGAGGAAACGATGTAAGCAGAGGCTTAACTAAGGAAAAGACATACTGAAAAAATGTAAACACCAGAGTTAAGGCAGGCCTAATTCTATGGCTTACAAATAGTGATTATATTTTTGAGAAGAGAAATCATTTATTAGGAAGTACCTAGGATAGACTAGGATAAACACAAATGTGCAGGGAGGAAGATTACAACTTTAGCAACAGTTGTAGCTGAAGGTGGTAGATTCCTGTATCTGAAGTATGATGGAGACCATGTATATGGAATGGAGAGATTTTACAAGACTCCTTAGATAATGTAGTGAGTGACTAAATATGCTAGAAAATGTCAATAAACAATGATGTGTCGTCAGATTTGGAAACTAGGAGAATGAAGGATAAACCAAACATTTAATAGGTAACTGAGGCAAGCACTATGTTATTCCTTTTAATCTTTTCATATGCTTGACAACCATTTAGAGGTATTATTGTCACCAGGTTAAGTAACTTTCCCCACTAAGTGGTAGATTCAGATACTAATCTAAATCTTTTTTTTTTCTTCTTTTTGAGACAGAGTCTCACTCTGTTGCCCAGGCTGAAGTGCA
This sequence comes from Mandrillus leucophaeus, assembly GCF_000951045.1. Lineage (NCBI taxonomy): Eukaryota > Metazoa > Chordata > Mammalia > Primates > Cercopithecidae > Mandrillus > Mandrillus leucophaeus. Next base: position 391,067 of record NW_012104142.1, on the reverse strand, counting down.
GTGGTGCAATCATAGCTCACTGCAACCTCCACTTCCCAGACTCAAGCAATTCTCATGCCTCAGCCTCCCGAGTAGCTGGGACTACAGGCCTGCACCACAATACCTGGCTAATTTTTATATTCTCTTTAGTTTCACCATGTTGGCCAGGCTGGTCTCAGAACTTCTGGCCTCAAGTGATCCACCGGCCTTAGCCTCCCAAAGTGCTGGGATTACAGGTGTGAGCCACTATGCCCAGCCAGTCTTTCTGGTGTCAAAGCAAATAGGTGGGCTTTTTGGACAGGAGCAGCATATTGGGCCAGAATCAACAGTTGTACTAGTCTTTTTTTTTTTTTTTTTTTTGAAAGGGTGATCCTGAACTCCTGGGCTCAAGCAATCCTGTGTCAGCCTTCTGAGTAGCTGAACTACAGGTGCATGCCATAGCACCTGGCAGTTACTAGTCTTACAGATCTAGCCCAACCCTAGTATAGTTTTACAGAAAAAAAAAAAATTCTGAAAACTATTTTAACTGTAATTTTGTTTTGCACCTCCTTGCAGATAGAAAGTGCAATCTGAATTTTATGATAGCACATACAGGCTTTCCCTTTCAGGCATTCATTAAGTTTTACTATAAACATTGTAATGGGAAAATTCAATATAAAATTTTGCTTTTACAAAAAAAGAGATGTCATATCTAGACTGGTCATGTCATATTTATAGCAGTAAGTGTAATCGGCACCTAACACATATTAGAGCCTCTATAAATATTTTATTTTGCTTGTTGAATGGATTAATGCAACAACTGTGTAACTGATATCCTCCTATACTTTGCCATAGCACCATAATGATCTTTTGAAAACACAAATCTTATAAGTTACTCCTGCTTAGAGTCCTTTAGTGATTCTGAATAAATGTTCAGATAAAGCCCATATTCCATCGTATGGCATCCAGGTTCTGTCCTAAATTGGTTCGCCCTATATGCCTCTTCCAGCTTTATTTCTACTCCCCACACCTACCATTCTATTCATGGTAGAACTGTACACCAGTTATATCATCGTTTCTCACCTCTGTACCTGTGAACACACTGGGTGCTTCTCTTACACATCATAGGTTCCAGTAGGGGCTCTATCATAGAATGAAAACTATCGTAATTGTGTCTCTGGGTCAGTGGTTCTTAAACATTAGAGTGCATCGGAATCATCAGAAAAGAATCATTAAAAACAAGATTGTTGGGCCCTATCCCTGAAGTTTCTGATTCAGTAGATCTGGAGTGGGATCTGAGAGTTTACATTTCTAAAACATTTCAGATGATGCAACTCTGCTGGTCTGAGACCACACTTTTGAGAACCACTGCTCTGATTAAAGTTCCTGCAGGATAGGGCCAAGATAACACTTAGTCCATTTTGCATTGCTATAGCAGAACACCGCAGACTGACTAATTTATAAATAAAATGAATTTATTTCTTACAGTTCTGGAGGCTGGGAAGTCCAGGATCAAGAGGCTGGCATCTGGTGATGGCCCTCTTGACATAACATGGTAGAAGGCATCACATGGCCAGAGAGCAAGACATTGTGTGTCAACTCAGGTTTCTCTTTTCTTACGAAGCCACCAGTCATTTCATGGGGGACCCACACTAAGAACTTTTATCTAATCCTAATTACCTCCCAAAGGCCTCACCTCTAATCAACCTATGAATTTGAGGATTAAGTTCCCAACACAAAAAACTTAGGGGTCACATCCAAACCATAGCAAGCACTAACTGGTAGTCTGTAAATATGCTAAATCCATGCATAAATATAGAAATAAATAGAAGGGGAAAGGAAGTGGGAGAAGATAACCTAGGTGGTAAAAATAAAACAAGTTAATTTCTTCTTCACCTTTGCTTTTGCAATTAAGAAAACCTGGTGTAGGTTTCACAAAAACACATCCTGTAGATTACTGTCTCGTATCTTGTCTACAAAATTCTGTAATTTGAAGTTTCTAGTATTTTTCTGACATTAAGGTTATCATGATCTAGACACTAAACTATTGCTTATCCTAAGTGAACTTTTAAGATTTACTCTTGGCCAGGCACGGCGGCTCACGCCTGTAATCCCAGCACTTTGGGAGGCCAAGGCAGGCAGATCACGATGTCTGGAGTTTGTTCCTTCTGGTGGGTTCGTGGTCTCGCTGACATCAAGAATGAAGCTGCAGACCTTCGCAGTGAGTGTTGCAGCTCTCAAAGGTGGCATGGACCCAAAGAGTGAGCAGCAGCAAGATTTACTGTGAACAGTGAAAGAACAAAGCTACCACAGCGTGGAAGGGGACCCAAGCGGGTCACTGCTGCTGGTTGGGGGTTGCCGGCGGACTTTTATTCCCTTATTTGTCTCCACCCATGTCCTGCTGATTGGTCTATTTTACAGAGCACTGACTGGTCCATTTTACAAATCTCTAGCTAGCCACAGAGAGCTGATTGGTGCGTTTTTACAGAGTGCTGATTGGTGCATTTTACAAACCTCTAGCTACTAGCTAGAGTGCTGCTTGGTGTGTTTTACAATCCTGTCTACAGAGTGCTGATTGGTGTACTTTACAATCCTCTTGTAAGACAGAGAAGTTCTCCAAGTCCCCACCCGACCCAGAAGTACAGCTGGCTTCACCTCTCCACGCGGTCAGGAGATCGAGACCATCCTGGCTAACATGGTGAAACCATCTCTCTACTAAAAATACAAAAAATTAGCCAGGCCTGGTGGCACGTGCCTGTAGTCCCAGCTACTTGGGAGGCTGAGGCAGGAGAATCGTTTGAACCCGGGAGGTAGAGGTTGCACCACTGCATTCCAGCCTGGGCGACAGATCAAGACTCCATCTCAATTTAAAAAAAGAAAAAAAAAAAAAAAGATTTACTCTTAGAATCATGAAATGTTAGAGCTGGAAGGGATGGGGCACTGTCGGATTCATTTGTAGAACTTGTAGAGATAGCACCCACATGGTCCTGCTCTGTCTTGCTCTCTCTCCGGGGCATAATAACAGACCTGGAAAACCTTTGCTTTATTCTTTTTTTTTTTTTTTTTTTTTGAGACGGAGTCTCGCTCTGTCGCCCAGGCTGGAGTGCAGTGGCGCGATCTCGGCTCACTGCAAGCTCCGCCTCCCGGGTTCACGCCATTCTCCTGCCTCAGCCTCCCGAGTAGCTGGGACTACAGGCGCCCACAACTGCGCCCGGCTAATTTTTTTTATTTTTTAGTAGAGACGGGGTTTCACCGTGGTCTCGATCTCCTGACCTTGTGATCCGCCCGCCTCGGCCTCCCAAAGTGCTGGGATTACAGGCGTGAGCCACCGCGCCGGGCCAACCTTTGCTTTATTCTAATACTGAGCTGCATAACAGTTCTAATCCATTAGACCTTTTTTTTCCTAAATGAGAGCATCTTTAATTTTATAATCACTTGTTTTGAAATCCCTTAGCTGTCTAAAAGCCTGGGCTCTCAAAAGAGCTAAAAAAATCCCCTTCCTGGGAGCAACCAGGAAAGACTGACTTATATCCTGAGAGGATAAATGGGTACCACCAGTGAACATTGTAACAAAATTTTATCTTCCATCTGTTTGCATAAGAGCTCATTTTATCTTTTCTAAGTCATTTGTTTTCCCGTAGGTACTCTTACTCCCCACCCCTGTCTCTTATACACATCTAGATGTGTATAAGAGACAGCATTTTATCTTTTCTAAGTCATTTGTTTTCCCGTAGGTACTCTTACTCCCCACCACTTCCCCTATGTTTTGGGGTTTTTTTTTCATAGATACAGGGTCTGGTTGTGTTGCCCAGGCTGGTCTCAAACTCCTAGGCTCAAGCAATCTTCTGGCCCTGGCTTCTCAAAGAGTTAGGCTTCTGGTCATGTCTCTTGTCTATTTAATTTGCAGGCCCCCAAGAACTCATCCTAAGAAGGTAAAAGTTCTTCTTCCTCAGCAATATCAAAACAATGAGAAAATTCTTCGTTAAAGAAATAAAATTTTCAAGGGTTTAGATCAGTGGTTCTCAACTCTGGGTACATTTCTCTTTTGAGACATGGTGTCTGTCACCCAGGCTAGAGTGCAGTGGCATGATCACCTCAGTGTAATTTCAAGTTCCTGTGCTCAAGGTGTGTCCGGAGTTGGTTCCTTCCAGTGGGTTTGCGGTCTCACTGACTTAAAAGAACAAAGCCGCGGATCTTTTCCATGAGTGTTACAGCTCTTAAAGGTGGCACGGACCCAAGTGAGCAGCAGCAAGATATATCGTAAATGCGAAAGAACAGAGCTTCCACAGTATGGAAGGGGACCTGAGCCGGCTGCTGTTGGCCAGCTTTTATTCCCTTATATGTCTCTGCCCACATTCTGCTGTCCATTCTGCAGAGCACTGCTTGGTTCGTTTTACAAACCTCTAGCTAGCCAGAGTGCTGTTCGGTGCGTTTTGTTTCTGTTTTTTTTTTTTTTTTGAGATGGAGTTTCGCTGGTTGCTCAGGCTGGAGTGCATTGGTGCCATCTCGGCTCACTGCGGCCTCCGCCTCCTGGGTTCAAGCGATTCTCCTGCCTCAGAGTAGCTGGGATTACAGGCATGTGCCACCACGCCCGGCTAATGTTGTATTTTTAGTAGAGATGGGATTTCTCCATGTTGGTCAGGCTGGTCTCAAACTCCCGACCTCAGATGATCCGCCCACCTCAGCCTCCCAAAGTGCTGGGATTACAGGCGTGAGCCACTGCACCCAGCCTGATTGGCGCATTTTACAAACCTCCAGCTAGCCACAGAGCACTGATTAGTGTGTTTTACAATCCTAGCTACAGAGTGTTGATTGGTGCATTCTACAATCCTCTTGTAAGACAGAAAAGTTCTCCAAGTCCCCACACGACCCAGAAGTTCAGCTGGCTTCCCCTCTCAAAGGGATCTTCCTGTCTCAGCTTCCTGGGTAGCTAGCTGGGAATACAGGTGCATACCACCATGCCCAGCTCATTTTTAATTTTTTTGTAGAGATAGGGTCTCACTGTTTTGGCCAGGCTGGTCTCGAATTCCTGGCTTCAGGTGATCCTTTCGCCTCAGACTCCTGAAGTGGCTGGGATTACAGGTAGTTTTTTGAGGTTGTTTTGTTTTGAATGTTTATGGCCCAGTCTCTGAGATTCTTGTTTCATTGGTCAGAGTAGGACCCGGGCCTGGTTATTTTTAAAAGTATCTAAGGTGATTCTTATATGCAGCCAGGGATGTGAACCAGTGGATTAGACATTGTAACTCTTCACTAAAGACACAAATTTCTTTTTCAGTTTATGACATCCAATTAACTGGCTGACTTTTGACTGAAATCACCAAATACTAAATTTGAATTTTTATTTTTCAAATTGGTTATGCTACAAAAAGTCTTGAGCAAAATGGATAGGCATCCTGTATATGACAGTTTTAAGTCAGCCTATTAAAATCATTACATTGCTATTTAAAATTGAAACCAGTAATATTTATAAAAATTCATTATCACAATTACAGCTTCCTAAACTATTGAACAATCCTATCCTTAACAATAAATCTAACAATGAGATTTGAGAATAGAGCTATTTTAATGATTCAAACAGCAAACTCAGTTTCTGTTTCAAATTCTTTATTATACATCATGGTTGCACAATTTGAGGCTGGTTAAATACAACTGGTTTTCAAAATCTCTTTGAATATTTTCTACATTACTACATGCAAATGACCATGAAAATATTTGGCATTTTAAAATTTTGAAACTCTGAATAGGCACTTACATGAAGGAAAACATTACCATTCATAGATATCCACATGTAGAACAGATGCTCCAGCACATGGTACATGGACCCTTTTGCCAGTAAAGCTGGTTACTGACCATTTTATCAAAGTGCCACAGCAGTAAAACAGGTTTAAAGAAATGTAATTTGGGTTATTTAGCTTACTCATAAAGTAAGGTTAACTGACAAGACTTGCACTGAAGTGCATTAAAAAATATTGGTACAAAAACCAATGAACCGTAAGTGAAAGTAGTTTCCATACAGCATGTTTCATTTTGGTTCCTACACTCCACATTTAGTGTATTTGTGATCAGACCCCATGCACATGAATGGATGACTGCAATCTTCTTTTTTAGAGACTTTAAACAAATGACTTGAATTTAGTGTTAAAAAATTAAGAGACGGGATGAAGTTTGAATGTGAGTTTAGCCAAAGTGAAATTACCCAGATCTAGATAACTACATGCTTCACAGGTCCTCCTCAGTCCCCCATCCCAAAATTTTCCCCTGAAGAGAGAATGAATTTATGAAGAAAATGATATTTGCATACACATGGCAAAAAGATTCCTTAAATTGAAATATATAAATATGTTTCAAAGTATTTATGGAAAAAACAGTTTAACAAATCTAAAATGCCAACCTAAGTCAACTCCACATTGCAGAAAACACACAGCAGTACTACTGGAAAATAGCAAAACTGTTACTTAATATGGCCAAAAAAAAGGCCATAATGACCTGCCACATAATCCCTTGGGGAAAGAAATCTAATATTCATAGCACAGAAGACCTCAAAGAGGATAAAATTCTGGAAACCATGGAATGGTACTCAGAAGTGCCTGCGGTGAAGCACTCCATATGCTTTTCTCAAACACATATGTAAAAACAAATGTTGTTCTCAAAAATATTGAGATGCCATGTTTTAAATCTTTGCAGGACACAAGGGGCCACTCAGGTTTTCTAATTTTATTTGAACACAAAATATTTAATTCTTTGCATGTAGAGAATAAGAGGTAATCATTAGCCTGAAAAGAGAGAAGGATTTAAAATCAACATTATGCAGAAAGAAAGCAAAATTACAAATACCAGCCTACTCACATGAAAAATTTTCATGTTTACGCTGATGCATATCTGAGTGCTTATCATCAAAGTAGGAAGTTTAAAAAAAAAAAAGGCAGCTTAAGAAAGTTCCAGTGTTTCAAAGAAAGCACTTTTAAAAATGTATATACATGAAAAGAACATTTCATTATATCATAAATGCAGCACTGTAAGATAAAGGAAGACTAATATATATGGAGTTTTGGCCTTTTTCCGCCCCCTCTGGCTGCAACCATCTTTAACCTGCTGAACTTAATCTCAAGGGTTACAGGAGTTTTTTGCTTTTTTTCTCCTGTTCAGTTCACATTTCAGGCTGTTCAGCAGATGCCTGTGATTCTGGAGATTCAAATCGCTGGTGAAAGTTTGTTCTCTGTTTCCTCAGTTTTTCAGGAGCTTTTCTCCATAAAATTATCTCCTAGTAAACAAATGCAAGATATTAACAAATAATGTGTGATATGATGCCTTATCTCTATGATGCCTTAAATTTTCACCATGGAAATCATAATTGCCACTTCAATTTTAATTTTAATTTAAAATTAAATTCTTCCCTACAAAAGCCCTCCTCTTTTCTAACTGATCCACTTTCTTCCAGCTCTAATTTGACTGCCCCTTCTACCTCCAGTGCTCCTATCACCAGCACCCATGAATTCCACCACCACCAATCCAGTCTGGCAAGAAGTCCTATTGTTACTTTAAAGAATTCCCCAAATCCATCCTTTGGTTTCTGTTCCACTGCCCTCACCGAAGTTCAAGTTCTTGTCACTAGATATTAAAACAGCTTTCTCAGAGGCAAGAGAGGCAGAGCCCTTTCTATCTAATCCTTCATTATCACTACCAGGTTAATCCTGTAGCACATTGCTTGGATTGCCCTTTAGTAGTTCTCAGTGCCTCCAGGATAAATCTCCAAACAGGTATTCATGCCCCTCTATAACCTTTATCCAATTTACCAACATTGCTCTCTTCCCTCTCTAGACCCTCTTCCCCCATCAGCCAAACTGAGTTACTCTCAGCCTTCAATGCAATCCAAATAAACTCGCCCTACATCTTCCCCACTCTTCAAATCTCTATTTCTCTACCTAACTCTTACCCTAACCAATCCATCCTGAGAACTTCCCTCTTCTAAATTCCTAAAATTATCTGCTTCATTAAGTCATTATAGGCTGGGTTGGTTGGTTTGTTTTTTCCCCCAACATCAGAATTTAAACATCCAAATGAGTGCACATGGGAAATAACACACTACCTCCAATAGTGCCATGATATGAAATTGATTTTGAAATTGTAAAAATCATGTAATTTATTTTGAAGTTATAAATTACCTATGTTTAATTATACAGCATTAGGATGGCAATACTGGAATAGGTTTTCACTCTTCTAAATTACTGTCAAACTATTATTTAAGTATTCTGTTTATATTATTTTTCTTTTCCCCAGACATCTACAATGTGAGAACATGGAGGACAGATCACGTTTATAAAAGGTAGTTTTTGTATTTTTCACAGTACTTAGCAGAGAATAATTTCTAACTTAGCTTTGAACTCTCAACTGACATTCAACTATGTATTTATTAATCTGATTCAGAATACAAAAGACCATTCTAATTACTATCTTCATTCAAAATTCACCAAAAACTTCTAATTGATTTTCAAATGAGAACAAGTTTGTAATGAACACTTTATATTAAAAAAAGTATCTGAGGTGGCCAGGCGCAGTGGCTCATGCCTGTAATCCCAGCATTCTGGGAGGCTGAGGCGGGCAGATCACCTGAGGTCAAGAATTCAAGACCAGCCTGGTCAACATGGTGATACCCCGTCTCTACTAAAAATAGAAAAATTAGCCGGGCATGGTGGTGCATGTCTGTAATCCCAGCTACTCGGGAGGCTGAGGCAGGAGAATTGCTTGAACCTGGGAGGTGAAGGTTGCAGTGAGCCGAGATCACATCACTGCACTCCAGCCTGGGCAACAGAGCAAGACTCCATCTCCAAAAAAAAAAAAAAGAAAAAAAAGAAAAAAAGTATTAGAGGCTGGGCATGGTGGCTCATGCCTACAGTCCCAGCACTTTGGGAGGCCAAGGCAGGTGGATCACTTTAGGCCAGGAGTTTGAGACCAGTCTGGCCAACATGGCAAAACCCTGTCTCTACAAAAAAGAAAATACAAAAATTAGACTGGTGTAGTGGCACACACCTGTAATCCCAGCTACTTGGGAGGCTGAAGTACGAGAATCGCTTGAACCTGGAAGGCGGAGGTTGCAGTGAGCTGAGATCACACCACTGCACTCCAGCCCGGGCAACAGAGCGAGGCTCTGTCACAAAAAAAAAAAAAAAAGAAAAGAAAAGAAAAATTATTAGAATTCAGTCATCTCATGGACATTTATAACAGAATTGTTTAAAAAGGAATAAATCACCAGGGCACAGTGGTACATGCCTGTACCTCCCAGCTACTCAGGAGGCTGTGATTGGAGGATTGCTTGGAAGATCCCCATCTCAAAAAATAAAAATAGTAATAATAATAATGATGTATATTTGTTGATAAGAGAAAAGATATTCAAGACACTACTGAGTAAAAATGCAAATTAAAGAATACAGCTGGGCACGGTGGCTCATGCCTATAATCCCAGCATTTTGGAAGGCCAAGGCAGGAGGATTGCTTAAGCCCAAGAGTTCAAGACCAGCTTGGGCAACATTGTGAGACTCCACCTCTACAAAAAAATTAAAAACAGTAAGAAGAAAAAGCAATATCCATAATATGATCTAAACGCACATACATTAGTCTCAATGGTGGTGGAAATTCTGCTGACCTTTACTTCATTCTTTGTTCCTTATTGCCTTATTTTTTTTCTAAATAAGCAGCAGATACTGTTTTTATTAAAAAACAAAAACAAAAGAACTTGTAAGAGAAAACTAAAAGCCCTGAAAAATTATAGCTCATTCTGGAGTACTGAAGAATGATTGGGGAGGGATCTATCATAGGATTCTATTCTCCTCTACTTCTTTATCTGTCATACCCACAGTGTTTTCATTTACTTAGAAACTCCCACTCGCTCAGTACAATTAAGCTTAGAAGAGCGCTTTCAAGGTATTTTTAGATCTGCCGCAGAACATAATACCAGCCTAAGTGACACCATACCTGCTGTTTGAAGTACCTCCGGTCTTCCTCATCAACAAGCACTAAATTCAAAAAGTACCTTACTGAAAATTTTTTGTTCACATCTCTCATTGTTGGAGTTGGATCATATCCTGCTAAAAATAGTCTTATTGGAATGGATTCACCTGAAAGAAAAGGAATTTCCACTTAATTCTAAAGATGATTAAATATAGTCACATAACAGGTAGGACTAAGCACTATAGAGTTGACAATAATGCTTCACATCCTCACAAGATGCAAAAATAACAAAGACCAGGGTTTCTCATCCTCAGCAGTACTGATATTTTGGGCTGAATAATTCTTTGTTGTGGGGAGGGTCCTATCCTTTGTAGGATGTTTAGCAGCAACCCTGGCCTCTACCCACTAGATACCAGTAGTACTCTCCAAATGTAACAGCCAAAAAATACCTCCAGACAACACCACACATTCATTTTGGGGTGAAGTTGCCTGTAGACAAGAACTACTGTTCTAGAGTCAGAATACCTGGCTTCAAATCTCAACCACTCATTGGTTGTGTGATCTTGGACAAATCACTTATTCATTGTTTAAGTTCTTCATCTGTGAAATGGGGAATAACAATAGTATTCACAAGGAATATGTAAGGACTATATGGGTTAATATACCTAAAGAACTCAAACAGTGCCAACAGATAAGTGCTCTATAAGTTGTTTTGTTATCTTCTTTCATGAAGTTAACCATAATTTCTAATCATGTGTATAAATTCTTGAATGCTTGTTACTCATACATTCAAAGCTAAAAACAGACAGAATGATGACATCCTTTTATTACCAAAAAGACTGTTACTCAGATTCTCATTGCTTCTGTTTTCCTAAGGGTAATTATTTGCATATTCCTTTTTTTTTTTGAGATGGGAGTCTTGCTGTCGCCCAGGCTGGAGTGCAATGGCGCAATCTCGGCTCAGTGCAACCTCCACCTTCTGGGTTCATCCAATTCTCCTGCCTCAGCCTCCCGAGTAGCTGGGATTACAGGCGCCTGCCACCATGCCT
>NW_012104142.1:365932-379627 GCF_000951045.1 Mandrillus leucophaeus | reverse complement strand
ATTTTTTATAGAAATGGGGTTTTGCCATGTTGCCCAGACTGGTCTCCAACTCCTGGGCTCAAGCAATACACCCACCTTGGCCTCCCAAAGTGGTGGGATTACCGTGCCCAGCCCTTGAATTTTTTTTTTTTTTGAGATGGTGTGTCACTCTGTCTCCCATGATCTCAGCTCACTGCAACCTCCACCTCCCGGTTCAAGCGATTCTTCTGCCTCAGCCTCCCAAGTGGCTGGGATGACAGGCATGTACCACCACACCCAGCTAATTTTTGTATTTTTGGTAGAGACGGGGTTTTGCCACGTTGGCCAGGCTGGTCTTGAACTCCTGACCTCAAGCAATCCGCCCACCTCAGCCTCCCAAAGTGTTGGGATTACAGGCATGAGCCACTGCACCTGGCCTGAATATTTTTTACGTAATAATTTTCTCATGCACACCAATTTGCTGAAAGATATAAAACTCACCATTTTACATAAAAACTGGTGGCTGCTGGAATTTTACAAAGTAATGTTGCATAATACAAGAGTACACATATAAAGGACCCAACCACCTAGCTCAAAGAGTTTTAGGGCACCTAACACTACATTGCCTCATCTACACTTGGCACTTAATAAATGGTACTGACTTTGTGATGTAAGTATAAACAGTGAAGAAAACCCAGACATAAATTTAAAATGATAAATACTGGCTTCATTGTCTCAGATACTGAAGATTATCTAGTAATGGAACTGCTTATTTTCTTGAGGGCTATAATGACTTCAAAAACCCACAGGAATTAAAGGTCAGCCACATTCCATTTTGTGGTCAGCAGGAGAAAAAAAGATTTACAAAGATCAACTATTGTATAATAGAAGACAATGAAAATATTACAAATTCAAAACTAGAGAATAGATACATATAACTATCTCTACTAAATCCTAAATTGAAACTGAAAAATCAAACCTTATTTCAGACTAGGAAGTATAATTACAGTCTTCTTTGAAGCTATACAAAGATGACCTTAAAAGCTATCATTATAAGAATGGTTTTAAGAATTCAAAGATACTTTCACACTAAACAAACACAAACAAAACTGCCACAAACACTGCTGTTTGCACTACACAAAAGTAGTAACTGAAAAGTATGTTACCTTTTACTGGTGCACCATCCATTATTTCATATTTGGCGATTGTTTCTGTTTCTGTTGTGGTACTGGGTCCTAGTGCAATAATGTAAATAATATTAATTTAAATATTCCAGAATATAATTACTAGCCTTATGTCTTCTTATTTTTCCACATTATTCTTTTTAGAGATGGTGTCTCGCTCTGTCACCCAAGCTAGAGTGCAGTGGTGCAATCATGGCTCGCCGCAGCCTCAACTTCCTGGGCTTAAGCAATCCTTCTGCCTCAGCCTCCCAAGTAGCTGAGATTACAGGTGTGTACCACCATGCCTGTTTTTTTTTTTTCAATTTTTGTAGAGATGGGTTCTCAATATCTTGCCCAGGCTGGTCTCAAACTCCTGAACTCAAGCAATCCTCCCACCTAAGCCTCCTGAGTAGCTGGGACTACAGGCGTGCACTATCATGCCCGGCTAATTTTTGCATTTTTTGGGATAGAGATGGGGTTTCACCATGATGTCCAGGCTGGTCTTGAATTCTTTGGGTTCAGGTGATCTGCCCGCCTCAGCCTCCCAAAGTAGTGGGATTACAGGTGAGCAACTGCACCTGGCCAACAATTTCTTTTTTAAACAACAAAGGAGAATTTGAAGTGATTTTAAAATCACTAAATTTACGAGCAAGTAGAAACATGGAGATTAAGAAATCACATATGGGGGTACATGTTCTCAGGACCTCTTGAGATCATGCCTTGGGTAAGAATTTTATTTTAAAATAAAATAATATTAATAAATCACAGATGTTTTAAATTATGAATACTGACTATAAATTCTTATAAAGTGTTGCCTAAAATTATTTTCAGCAAAAAAACCAACAATGTTAGAGGACAAAGTAAGTTTATATATTAAAATTAAAAAGCAGGGATGAACCAATAAATGCTATCGGGACAACTGGTCAGCCATCTGGAAAAACGTAAAGGTGATACATACCTCACTTCTTATATCACAACACATTTCAAATGAATTAAAATTTTAAAAATGAAACAAAATCCCTAAACCACAATGTATTACTTCAGTAGAATCAAGCACAGAAAATTATTTTTAGAACTTCAATGTGAAAAAGACCTTTCTAACCATGGCATAAAACCCAGAGGCCATAAAATGAAAAACTGATAAATCTGACTACATAAACATCAATAACATCTACATGGCATAAACCACCACAAACAAGACAAGCAAGGGAAATCTTTGCTACCCTTAATATTAGAAAAAGGAATTCAGGGCACAATGGCTCACACCTGTAAACACAGCAATTTGGGATGCTGAGGCAGGAGGATCGCTGAGTCCAGGAGTCTGAAACCAGCCTGGGCAACATAGTGACACCCTGTCTCTACAAAAAATAAAAAATTAGCTGGGTGTGGTGGCATGCGCCTGTGGTCCCAGCTACCCACAACGCTGAGGTTGGAGGACTGCTCAAGTCCAGGAGTTCAAGGCTGCAGTGAGCTATAACTGTACCATTGCACTCCAGCCTGGGCGACAGTGTGAGACCCTGTCTCAAAAAGAAGGGTGGAGGGGGATTGATTTCTCTAATACATAGTTTCTACAAATAAGTAAGAAAAAATATAATAATCCAATAGATAATGGGGCAAAGAATATGAATGGCTTACAGAAAATAAAAATTGTTTTTATTCATATGAAGAGATATTCATCTTCAATAAGAAAACTGAAAATTAAAACTACAATGGAATATATTAATTAGCTTGACTGTGATAATCATTTCATAATGTAAACATTCCATCATACACCTTGAATATTGAAAATTTTTATTTGCCAACTATACCTCAATAAAGCAGTGGGGGAAAAAGAATCCTTAAGAAAAATCCCAAAACTACAATGGAGTAGTATCTCCCCCTTACCCATCAAACTGGCTAAAAGTTTTTACAGCATTGTGCTCAAGAGAATATGGGGGAAAAGAGGCACTCTCCTACATTCACTACTGATAGCAATGCAAAGTGGTATAATCCCTAAAGAAGACTTACTGATAACATGCATCAAAATTATAAATGGCCAGGTGCAATGGCTTATGCCTGTAATCATTTAACACTTTGGGAGGCAGAGGTAGGAGGACAGTTTGAGCCTAGGAGTTCGAGACCAGCCTTGGCAACATAGTGAGACCCTGTTTGCCACAAAAGGGTGGAAGAATTATAAATAAATACACTGTTTAACCGGTGAATTCCACTTCTAAGATTTTATCTTGCACACATGTCTGCACACGTGCAAAATGACATTATTTACAACAGCAAAAGACTGGAAACAACCTGTATGTCCACAAACAGCAGACTGGTTCAATTCTAGTGTATCAATAAAACGGAAAACTATTAAAAAGATAAAGTATTCTACACATTAGTATGGAAAGTTCTCTAAGATGCCCTACTAAGTGGCAGAGCAAAGTATTCATTATACACCACCATTTAAGTAAAAAGGGGTTTGTGTTATACAGAGGTGTTTGCCTGTATACATAATAACTAATTGGAAAGTTTTGGTTTTTGTTCTTTTTTGGAATGGTCTCACTCTGTTGCCCAGGCTGAAGTGCAGTGGTTATTCACAGGCACAATCCCACTACTGATCAGCACAGGAGTTTTGACCTGCTCCACTGAGGATTTTTAAACTTATAATAAACATATTACCTATGAGTAGCTAGAGTACAGAAATAAGATACTTTTTACTGTATACTCTTTTACATTTTATTTTTGAACCATGTGAATTTATTACCTATTAAAAAATTAACTTTTTATAAAAAATAAATTCCGGACAATCAAAAATTAATTTTAAAAAAAGCATTAAATAATTTACTGTCAGTAATATTAACTAGCAAAATTAGTACTCAATGTGGATATCAAATTAATTATGTTTAAACAATACTTTAAAGATTTTAAAAATGTCAACTAAAATAATTTTAATTTACATACTCTTTTCAACTTACCAATTCCTGTGATCTCTTTTTTGATCAGCTGTAACTCCATATGTTGTATTTTTATTCTTACTAATAAGAAGTAAATTTTTCCAACAATCACATCCTTTAAATGATACCTATTGGGGAAGAATGTATCTCACTAATTATCAGTTTAAAAACAAGCAAAAAGAGTGAACTATGTCCTAAAAGATTTTGATAGACATCTTTAGTATAATTATTTAAGGATACCATTTTGAGGCTCGGCACAGTGGCTCATGCTTGTAATCCTAGCACTTTGGAAGGCCGGGGTGGGCGGATCGCTTGAGGTCAGGAGTTCAAGACCATCCTGGCCAACATGGTGAAACCCTGTCTCTACTAAAAATACAAAAATTAGCTGGGCATGGTGGCACATGCTTGTGATACCTGCTACTTGGGAGACTGAGGCAGGAGGACTGCTTGAACCCAGGAGGTGAAGGCTGCAGTGAGCCTAATCGCACCACTGCACTCCAGCTTGGGTGACGGAGTGAGACTCCATCTCAAAAAAAAAAAAAAAAAAAGTACTATTTTGAGCTCTTTCCTGGCCGCTGCTGAGTTGCACAGAGGTGGCGGCTTGGGTGCATTCAAGATTCAGCTTCACTCACTGCCATGGCTGAGGAAGGCATTGCTGCTGGAGTATACGTATAATGGGCATTACTACTGCTTTACAAGAGGTGCTGAAGACCACCCTCATCCATGATGGCCTAGCATGTGGAGTTTGCAAAGCTGCCAAAGCCTTAGACAGGCACAAAGCTCATCTTTGCGTGCTTGCATCTAATTGTGATGAGCCCATGTATGTTAAGTTGGTGGAGGCCCTTTGTGCTGAACCCCAGTTGATGACAAGAAACTGGGGAATGTGTAAGCCCCTATAAAACTGACAGACGGGGGAAACCCCATAAAGTGGTCGGCTGCAATTGTGCAGTAGTTAAGAACTATGGCAAGGAATCTCACGCCAGTATGTCATCAAAGAATACTTCAAATGAATAAATAAAACTTTGGCTCACCAGAAAAAAAAAAAAAACCATTTTGATTATTCATATTGTTTAGTGTTCTTTTTTTCAAAAAAGTATTCATCGTTTCACTATGCAAATAAGGAATCAAACTTTTACTTGACTACCTCAGAGAGAATAATTACCCTGGGTAACTGTTCCGGCTGGGCTCAGTGGCTCATACCTGTAATCCCAGCACTTTGGGAGGCCCAAAGCAACAAGATTGCTTGAACCCAGGAGTTTGAGACCAGTCTAGGCAACATGGTGAGATGTAATCTCTTCTAAAATTAGCTGGGTGGTGCAAAATTAGTGGCACATGCCTGTGATCCAAGGTACCCAGGAGGCTGAGGTGAGATGATAATTTGAGCCTGGGAGATTGAGGCTGCAGTGTCCCATGATTATGCCACTAAACTCCAACCTGGGTGACAGAGCCAGACTCTTTCTCAAAACACACACATACACAAAAATGCTTGAAATATTTGGCATATGAAGATATTTTCAACATTAAAAGACACAGTTTGGTGTCATTATTACTCAAGTTCTACAAGAGTGCAGCTAACATAAATCATCTGCCCACAAAGACAAAGTAAAAGAGACTACCTACATGGGTTGAGTCTGCTGTTGTTATATCTAATACCCAAAGGTTGCTCCCACATACCTTGTAACGATGTGGTAATAAACTTAGGAATCCCTATAATATCCAGAGGACTTTTTAGCCTCCTCCCAGGTTTGGCTCTCAAAATCGTATCTGAAGAGTTGATTAATATAATTATGTCAGGCCGGGCACGCCTGTAATCCCAGTACTTTGGGAGGCCAAGGTGGGCAGATCACCTGAGGTCAGGAGTTCAAAACCAGCCTGGCCAACATGGTGAAACCCCATCTCTACTAAAACTACAAAAATTAGCCAGGCGTGGTGGCACATGCCTGTCATCCCAGCTACTCGGGAGGCTGAGGCAGGAGAATCGCTTGAACTCAGGAGGTAGAGGTTGCAGTGAGCTGAGATCGTACCACTGCACTCTAGACTGGACGACAGAGATTCCGACTCTAAAAAAAGTAAATAAATAAAAATATGCTGGGCGCAGTGGCTCACGCCTATAATCCCAGCACTTTGGGAGGCCGAGGCGGGTGGATCACGAGGTCAGGAGTTTGAGACCAGCCTGACGAACGTGGTGAAACCCCGTCTCTACTAAAAATACAAAAATTAGCCGGGCATGGTGGCGGGCACCTGTAATCCCAGCTACTCAGGAGGCTGAGGCAGGAGAATCCCTTGGAACCAGGAGGCAGAGGATGCAGTGAATCGAGATCACACCATTGCAGTCCAGCCTGGGTGACAGAGCGAAACTCAAACAAACAAACTCTGTGTGTGTGTGTGTGTGTGTGTGTGTGTGTGTGTGTGTAAAATTATGTCAGTCTGAAGGGAAGCTTCAGTGGTAAGTTTCAGGTCCTAAACTATTTGATAATTTCATCAACAATACAATTTTAAGATTCTGAAGGCCATATGTATTACATTTTCAGTGATATAAACCTGGGAGTGACAACCAATAAAAATAATGTAACAAAAGACTGGGGTAGGAGGGGGATAATACAGGGTACATCCATTTCTTAAACAAACTTTAATAAAAAAAAAAAAAACAGAAGGGAAACCTATAAATTAAAAAATTTAAGGCTCAAACAACCAAACGCAATGTGTGGCCCTTGTTTTGATATTGATTTGAACAAAGCATGTGAAAAAAGAAAGATATCTGTGAGCCAATTAGGGAAATGTGAATACTGCCTGGGTGTATGAAGATATTAAGAAATTACTAATATTTTTAGATATAAGAGTATTGTAGTTATATTTAGAATGATATATAACTTTTTAAAACTTTTTTTCTGAATAGACACAGAAAACAAGCTTGTCATATAACATTTAAATAAGAGATATGTAAAGTCAATACATAATTTCATCCTTTACAGATAACCACTGTTAACAACAGAATATCATTGCAGACTCTTTTCTATTTATATCAAAATACATGAGTATTTTACAGAAATGAAATAGTACTACACACACGGTTTTTATGGCTAACTTTTTCACTTAATAATATCATGGACACGCTTCTGGAGAACTAAATACATATGTCTCAACCTTTTTTTTTTTTTTTTTTTTGAGATGGAGTCTCGTTCTGTCACCCAGGCTGGAGTGTAGTCACGCGATCTCAGCTCACTGCAACCTCTGCCTCACAGGTTCAAGCAATTCTCCTCCCTCAGCCTCCTGAGTAGCTGGGATTATAGGTGTGCGCCACGACACCCATCTACTTTTTGTATTTTCAGTAGAGACGGGGTTTCTCCATGTTGGCCAGGCTGGTCTCAAACTCTTGACCTCAGATGATCCGCCCACCTTGGCCTCCCAAAGTACTGGGATTACAGGCACGAGCCACTGCACCTGGCCTCAATCTTTTTACCTCTTCTTTAGCATTCCACAGTATGGTTGGACCATAATTTATTTAACTGTTATAATACCAGTGGGCAATTAAATGGCAATCTTTTGTTCATATAAGTAATGTTTCTGAGAACATCTCAGTCCATGTATAAAATAATACAACTTCCCATAGGTTATAGTGAAGCATATTCCAGATATATAATTTAATTGATAAAATGATATAAAATTTTATGGGTTAAATTAAATGTCTGGAATTTGCTTCACTATAACCTATGGGGAGTATGAGAGCTGAATACAGATAAACCAGATTGTGTATTGATAACTGTTGGAGCTGGGCAATGGGTACATGAGGATTCATTATATTACTCAGTATACTGTTCAAATATTTTAGTATATGCTTGAAATTTCCCATAATAAAGTTTAAAAAGGCATTAAACACAAAGTATGAGCCAGTTTTGCAAAAATACAACATATATAAACATATATACCTTCCCCCTCCCCCCATGGAATGATATACAAGGGGACATTAACAGTGATATAAGTGGTAAAGGTGAAAATATGTGAAAAGAGATGGCCAGGATGGGGTAATGTCAAGCCAGTAAGATAAACTGTATCCTCAGAAGGATTGGCTGCCTTCTGAGATGGTGACATCCTCTACACAAAGTGGCCAAGCAGAGATTCATCAGCAATAGAACATAAAAGACACCTTTCCTGGTGGAAGCCAGACCAAACTCCTAAAATTTATTTTAGCTCAGAGATCCCGTTGATCTGTTAACATCAGTCAATTCTATCCTTACTTTGACCAATTGACAAAGACTTGAAAAGTTAATTTTTGAATTTTCCCTGAACAACTTATCTGCGAAAGGTTCTTACTTTGATTTATTATATTCAAATTCTATATGTAGACAATCTTCAATGCCCACTTCCATCTTAATAGAGTTGTTAACATCAGGATAGGTGGCAAGCTGGTGAACAATAAGATCATATTCTTTTACCAAATCTGTCAGTCTTCTCACTATTGTCACTTTAAGAAAATACCTACAAAGTTAAAAGAGAGGATGAGTTAAATCACCTATAATAAATTTTCATGTTTTAAATTAGCAAACATTAACCGCAACTAAGCCTTCTCCCTGCTGGACCTCCTTTGGGATCAACTTACTTCACTACTTCACAAAGGAGTTCCAATTTTCTTTAATGCCCCCGACATAAAAAAACATACAAAGTTCAATTTTAAGAATAGTGTAAATACTTTACAGATGAGTTTGGAGGGCTGTAATCAAGCCTACTTGAGGAAACCTCTCCAGATCACTTCTTTAAGGAACTGCTATTTGAAATTTGGATTGTCAAACCCAGTTCCAGATAGATAATGCCAAATTAAACAGAGAAAGCAGGATCTCGGACCTGATGCATTCAGATTAATATCCTCAAATGCCCTGGACTCTGAGGCATCCCTGGCTTCCTGCATACAGACTCAGTGAAGGGAAAGGACACTGAATTGAGAGGTTAGAAAACTAGGTTCCTACTCCTGTTCTGCCATCCACTACTTGTGTCATTTTAGATGTATCAGAGCCTCTCTGGTACTCCAGATTACTTCTGAACCATATACTAAATGAGATTTTCTGGGAAACTAGTGGTTTTAGAAGGTAATTCAGTTTACATGACAAATGAAGTACATAAGGGACAATGCATACCAGGGAAGTGTATAACTGAAATGTCTCATAGCAATGTTGTCTAACTCTATAATGTTAGAACGCTCTATTACCTCAAATCAGCATTAGCCAAAGTATGTGACGGAATTTTAAAAAATCTTAAATCTTCCAATCTAGAACTATAATTAGAGGTTCAAACAAGGTATCAACAGTACTTACTACTTTCTGGTTTTGATTCTGTTTACAGTTTATAATACACATTCATACCTCAAGCGGACATTGGCACCGATGTAAGATTCATATGGCTTTTCAACTTGCATAAATTCAAAATCATAACTTCTGCTCTGAGTCAGTTCTCCAGGTAAGGCTAGTTCTTTCACTAGGTTTACAAATTCATGAGTATTACTCTTGTCATTGAAAAGCTCTAAAAATTTTAAAAGGCAGAAAGACCAATTATTTAATATCCATTTCAATAAGACCCAAATGTCTACTTCAAACGCAATTTTTACCAAAAGAATTATTGAGTTTATCTCCAATAAACTAGACCTATGCTCTGAATTCCATTATCCTTTTTATAATTATACTTCATGTAGGCATAAAAGATTGTGTCAAGTGGCATAGCACAATGAAAATTTCTATTAAAAATGAGTTCATTCCTTTGATGTAGTTGGGGCTCTCCCAATATGAAGCCATTTGACACATTACCAGCAATTATTTGAACTTCCCCCAGACAAGGCAAAAATTCTGTTTTGCTTTAGTTAGGCAAATATATTGCTTTCATAAAATTACAAAACACAAAAAGACTAAAACCAACTATCAATTACTACAACTTGCCTTTCGGTCAGAATAGACATATAAATACACTCTCAGTCAGAATAGATATATAAACAAATATCTACCCATTCCAATTCTGAAACTTTAAAAATGTACAGTGAAACTTAGCTAAATTTGAAGCCTAGTTATGTAGACAGTATTATAAAGACATATTTTCCTTTCTCTTGTGAATCTGCAGTATAGAAAGATGTATATACAGTTTAACTCCCTACTAAATAAAGCATGTATCTGAAATAATGTATGGAAATGTACATAAGTTGATCTAAGTCAAGAAGAAACTACACCTTTCCTTCTGACATGGAATTTTGTGTTGACACAGGTGAGTCTGGCTACAGGCACACACTAGATCAGGAAGACAAATGGCATGGGTAATTAGAAGATGAAGAATGAAGGTGAGGCTGCTAATTATAAGGATGGTGAAAAATGTAGGCAGACGAAAATTTCAGCAGGTCAACTAATTTACTTGAATTATTTTTCAAGGCCGGTAGTTTCACATATATCATGAAATGATAAATATTATTTCATACAAGTCAAAGAAACACAATTTAATATAGTTATAAAGTAAGTCCTCTCTTTTATTATGCAAAATCAATTCCTTCCTTCTACAAAGCTAAGCTGTAATTCAATTATCCAACCCTCTTCAAATTCAGTTATCACAGAAAAAGAAGTAATACTATTTTAAAACTCACCAATTTGACCTACAAATTCAATTCTAATTCCTTGGTGCTCTAGCCTCTTTCCAGGTTGCTTAAAGGCTAGGTTTACCTGCCAAAACATGAAATTATAAGAGATGTTAACAATCCTTTGAGTGGGCCTACTAGTAGCTTCCTTTCAGATGAATGCAATATATAAATACTTCAGGTATTCATTTAGGAAGTTCGAGACACCACCACATACCTAAATCAGGATGATGTTATACCACCAGAGAAGGTGTAATTTATTTATACACAATCATGGGTGAACCTCTTACTTACATCAGCACAAAGTCTGCTTTGTTAAGAAGGAATCCTTAATAGCTGGAGAACTATAAAAAGACTCAAAGAAAGGAACAGCCTTCAACTATTCATACTTATTTTCTGATCAAACAAATAATTCTATGACTAATAAAAGCATATTAATGTGAGGTAATTACTAATTTCAAGAACTGACCTAAAAACAGATGCAATTCCAGGACATTTAAATCAAGCAAGACTAACATCCACACAACTAGGACTATATTATGGACAATGCTCAGAAATTTGTGGGTCAAATCATAGCTTCATACTTATTGTAACTGATGTATCACTTCCAGTTTTCTGTAACCAATATATTATTATAATTCCTAACCTTAAAAGCAGTGCCTTTTGTCCTGAGTCTGCTACCCACCATAAAAACAGAATGCCTAAAGATTTAAATTCAAGTATGATTCATCTTATATACTTTCCCACCCCCTACCCCAGAAAGGACTCTGTTGCTTAAGCTGGAGTGCAGTGGCACAATCTTAGCTTACTGCAGCCTCAACCTCTTGGGCTCAAATGATCCTCCTTCCTCAGCCTCCCAAAGTGCTAGAAGTACAGGCATGAGCTACTGCACCTGGCCATTATCTTACATACTTTTGGAGTAAAGTATATAATCTCAAAATCCCTAAACTCATATATCTGCCAAGTGGAAATCTTAAATACACACACACACATTTTAAGAGATAGAGTCTCACTCTGTCACCCAGGCTGGAGGACAGTGGCATGATTATTGCTCACTACAGCTTTGAATCCCTAGGGTTAAGTGATCCTCCTGCCTCAGCCTCCAAACAGCTGGGACTCTAGGGATGCATAACTATGCAGGCTAATTAAAAAAATATTTTTTGGCCGGGCACGGTGGCTCAAGCCTGTAATCCCAGCACTTTGGGAGGCCAAGACGGGCGGATCACGAGGTCAGGAGATCGAGACCATCCTGGCTAACACGGTGAAACCCTGTCTCTACTAAAAAATACAAAAAACTAGCCGGGCGAGGTGGCAGGCGCCTGCAGTCCCAGCTACTCGGGAGGCTGAGGCAGGAGAATGGCGTAAACCCGGGAGGCGGAGCTTGCAGTGAGCTGAGATCTGGCCACTGCACTCCAGCCTGGGCGATAGAGCGAGACTCCACCTCAAAAAAAAAAAAAAAAAAAAAAAAAAAAATTTTTTTTTTGTAAAGATGAGGTCTCACTATATTGCCCACGCTGGTCTCAAGCTCCTGGCCTCAAGCAGTTCTGCCACGTTGGACTCCCAAAATGCTGGGCTTACAGCCATGTGCCACTGTGCTGGCCACAAACTCATCTTTAAGATCTACCCAGAATTCTTTTTTGTTTGTTTGTTTTAGACAGTTTTGCTCTTGTTGCCCAGGCTAGAGTGCAGTGGCACCATCTTGGCTCACCGCAACCTCCATATCCCAAGTTCAAGCGATTCTCCTGCCTCAGCCTCCCAAGTAGCTGGGATTACAGGCATGTGCCACCACGCCCAGCTAATTTGTATTTTTAGTAGAGATAGGGTTTCATTATGTTGGTTAGGCTGGTGTCAAACTCCTGACCTGAGGTGACCCACCCACCTCAGCCTCCCAAAGTGCTGGGATTACAGGCATGAACCACCACGCCCGGCCAGATCTACAAAGAATTCTCCTGTTTGGCTATACCACCATTTACCTGCTAAATCCCCTATATGGTCATATAGGTTGTTTCTCAATTGTCTTTCTTGATAACACTCTTCTTCTATAAATATTACCTGAGACAGTCAAGGATACAACTTCACATTGCTTGGCGTGGGAGTCAGGACTCCATTTAAGTACCATTAGTTCACTGTGAGATGACCAGGGTCTAGACTTGAAGCCAGCCTGCCCCTATGATGGGTGTTTCTCTGCATGTGTTTACAGTCCTACCTGGTTCTCATTCTCTAAGGTTCTGGTTGTATTTTGTATATTCATGTATTCACTTGCTCACTGAATGTACCCAGCCCTGTGCTGGCTACTACTGAAAAGTGTATGTAGTCTGATAATATAATCTTACCCTCAAAGAAGAGAGAAATCAGAAAAAGCAAAGAAAAAGTAGAGAATCAGGTGGAGTCTCAAGATATTGCCCAGGCTGGTCTCGAACACCTGGCCTCAAGCAATCCTGTTTCAAGCGACCATACCCAGTCAAATTTATAACTTTTCAATTTGAGAAAGATATCTGTAAACTGTATATGTTAGAAATAAAATTCCAAGCTAGGTGTGGTGGCTCACGCCTATAATTTCAGCACTTTGGGAGGCAGAGGCAGGAAGACTGCCTAAGGTCAGGAGTTCGAGATGAGCTTGGACAATATAGCGAGACTCCATCTCTACTAAAAATTGAAAAAAAAAAAAATTAGCTGGGCATTGGGGCACGTGTGCCTGTAGTCCCAGCTACTAGGGAGGCTGTGGCAGGAGGAGCGCTTGACCCTAGGAGGTCAAAGGTGCAATGAGCTAAGATTGCACCACTGCACTCCAGCCTGGACAATAGGGCAAGACCTTGTCTCAAACAAAAAAAGAAAAAAAAAGGCCAGGCACTGTGGCTCATGCCTGTAATCTTAGCACTT
The DNA here is from genome assembly GCF_000951045.1 of Mandrillus leucophaeus. Taxonomy (NCBI): domain Eukaryota; kingdom Metazoa; phylum Chordata; class Mammalia; order Primates; family Cercopithecidae; genus Mandrillus; species Mandrillus leucophaeus. The sequence continues at coordinate 366,095 of NW_012104142.1, read as the reverse complement.
TGGGAGGCCAAGGACAGTGGATCACTTGAGGTCAGGAGTTCCAGACCAGCCTGGGGTGAAACCCCATCTCTACTAAAAATACAAAAATTAGCTGGGCATGGTGGTACATGCCTGTAATCCGAGCTACTTGTGAGGCTGAGGCAAGAGAATCACTTGAACCCGG
>NW_012104142.1:360696-364552 GCF_000951045.1 Mandrillus leucophaeus | reverse complement strand
CTCAATCTCCTGACCTCGTGATCCGCCTGCCTCAGCCTCCCAAAGTGCTGGGATTACAGGTGTGAGCCACTGCGCTCGGCCCAAGAAAATACCCTTAACAGCAGTTACTTCTGGAATGAATATTGATTATGGGTAACTGTTTTCTTCTCTGGTTTTTAAGTTTTTGTTTTGTTTTATTTTTTGTAGGCAGGTCTTGTGCAGTGGCACCATCATCACTCACTGCAGCCTCAATCTCCCAGACTCAAGTCATTCTCCCATCTCAGCCTCCCAAATAGCTGAAACTACAGGCACATGCCACCATGCCTGGCTAATTTTTTTTATACTTACTATGTTGCCCAGGGTTCTTTAAAACAAAAAAAGACAAAAAATACTATTAAAGTCAGAAAAATATTTAAGAAAGAAAAGTAGTACTTAAACAGGCTTAACATTAAAAATTTTATATTTGAACCACAAATAATAAAACAAGCATAATCTCAGCTATTTCAAAAGCCAAGCAGTAATTTGAACTATCCTCTAATCTGTACCAATAAAGCATATAGGAAAAAACTGTACTTTTGAAAATAATCTATATGGCAGCAGTTTTTAAGAAGGACTTTATTTGAACATGGCTTTATCTGATATTTTTTAAATTTACAGTTCTTCAAAGACCATCATGAAACCACACTATTAAAGTAGAAATGCAAAGTTGTTCAATCTTCCCACTGAACTGCAAATTCTGAAATTTTCCTTGATCTCCCATTGATGTTAAAACACAGGTGCTTTCAAGCCTATTGTAGGCTCTTCTGCAATCTGAAGAATCCCAGAATTTGAAGGAATAATTAAGCATTTTGGTTTAAAAGCTATTGTGCAAGGACGCACAGAAAAGTTAACCAACTATGCTGGTGAGCTGGGTCAAGAATCTTTCTTTTTTTTTTTTTTTTTTTTTTTGAGACGGAGTCTCACCCTGTCGCCCAGGCTGGAGCGCACTGGTGCGATCTCGGCTCACTGCAATCTTTGCCTCCTCGGTTCAAGTGATTGACCTGCTGCAGCCTCTGGAGTAGCAGGGATTACAGGCACCAGCCACCATGCCCAGCTAATTTTTTGTTTTTTTGTTTTGTTTTGTTCTGTTTTTTTTGAGACGGAGTCTCGCTCTGTCACCCAGGCTGGAGTGCAGTGGTGCGATCTTGGCTCACTGCAAGCTCTGCCTCCCGGGTTCACGCCATTCTCCTGCCTCAGCCCTCCAGAGTAGCTGGGACTACAGGTGCCCGCCCCCATGCCCAGCTAATTTTTCGTATTTTTAGCAGAGACGGGGTTTCACCATGTTAGCCAGAATGGTCTCGATCTCCTGACCTCGTGATCTGCCCACCTCGGCCTCCCAAAGTGCTGGGATTACAGGTTTGAGCCACTGCGCCCGGCCTATGTCAAGAGTCTTAACACCAATTCAGTTATACTTTTCTAACTTCTTATAATTCAAAAACTTGCAAAAAACTTGCAAGAATAGCACAAGGAAATCCCACATAACCTTTACCCAGATTCAACACAAGTTTTATATTCTGCCCCATCTGCTTTATCATCTTCCCTCTATATAGACATGGGCAAGCATATATATACTTTTTTCCACAACAAAGAGTAAGTTGGAGATATGATGCTCCATTACCCCTAAACATTTCACATGTATTTCCTAAGAAAACAGTCTCTGCCGGGCGCGGTGGCTCACGCCTGTAATCCCAGCACTTTGGGAGGCCAAGGCGGGTGGATCACTTGAGGTCAGGAGTTAGAGACCAGCCTGGCCAACATACAAAAATTAGCAGGGCGTGGTGGCACGCACCTGTTCCAGCTACTCAGGAAGCTGAGGCTAGAGAATCGCTTCAACTCGGGAGGCAGAGGTTGCAGTAAGCTGAGATCATGCCACTGCACTCCACCTGGGTGACACAGGGAGACTCCATCTCAAAACAAAAAACAACAACAACAACAAAAACCAGGAAAGTTAACATTCCATGGTCTATATTCAAATTCTATCAATTGTTCCAATAGGGTCAGGCACAGTGGCTCATGCCTGTAATCCTAGCACTTTGGGAGGCTGAGGTGTGAGGATCAATTGAGCTCAGTAGATCGCGGCTGCAGCGAGCCATTATTACACCACTATGCTCCATGCTGGGCGACAGGAGACACCATCTTAAAAAAGAATTATTATTTTTTTTTTTTGAGACGGAGTCTCGCTCTGTCACCCAGGCTGGAGCGCAGTGGTGTGACCTCGGCTCACTGCAAGCTCCGCCTCCCAGGTTCACGCCATTCTCCTGCCTCAGCCTCCCGAGTAGCTGGGACCACAGGCGCCCACCACCATGCCCAGCTAATTTTTTGTATTTTTAGTAGAGACAGGGTTTCACCGTGTTAGCCAGGATGGTCTCAATCTGCTGACCTCATGATCCACCTGCCTCAGCCTCCCAAAGTGCTGGGATTACAGGCGTGAGCCACCGCACCCAGCCAAAAAAGAATTTTTAAAAAAATGTGCTCCAATAATGTACTTTATAGTCTTTTCCTCTCCTGTCCAGGATTACATATCTCTTTAAAAGGTATCCTTTTTAATCTAGAACATTCCTCAATCATCACCTTTCTTCACCCTCATTTAAAAATACAGGACAGTTTATACACTGTACCTCAATTTGGTGTGTCTGATGGTTCATCACAGTTAGACTCAGTTTATACACTTTTGGAAAGAAGGCCACAAAAGTGTAGTTGTATCTATTTCAATGCATCATATTAGGAAGCACGCGATGCCAGTTTGTCCCAATACTGATGATGTTAATTTTGGTCACTTGGTTAAGGTAATCTACCAAGTTTCTCTAATTTAAAGTTGTTATTCTTCCCTTTGCTATTAATGAGTAATTTGTGTGCAGATACTTGAGACTATATATATGTTTAAACTGAATGTTAAAAAAAAAAAAAATCTACATACAAAACATACTCTCTGCTCCAACAAACGAGTCTCAAAGCTCATGCCTCAGTATACAATATTCTAGAGATGTCTCAAATAATGCTATCTTCAAAATTTATTTAAGGAATTATATTATTCTACACTGTTTAAGACAAACATATACTATCAATGTACTACACACCACTTATACATTCATTTTAAATCAGACACCAAATTATGTGTATATTATTGTTGCTGGATATTGTGATTATCCAAAATTAGTTTCCAACTGCTGCCAGTGGAAATCCAAGATAAGTTTGCAACTGCTGTCATAGTCCATATGCATACTGATGAAAGATGCTACAAAAATATTCCTTGCTTAAAGAACTAAACTATGAATTACTATAATTTTGGACTAAACATACACCTGTGTTCACTTTTGCAACAGGGAATAGATGCAGAGTTCACTGTAAGTGGCTTGTCAATAGTAGTAGCACCTCAAGCCAGTTTATTTACCACAGATTCAATTTCTAAAAAACAAATAAAAAGGTCTTATAAATGAAAGCAGAGAACAGTAAAAATTGACTTCTAAAATAATATCTCACTTTGGGATAATTAACAACTATCTTAATTACTAAATATCTCTTTACCTTAAATAGATAAGGTAAGAGGTTCTCTGCCTGTTGTGACAGAACCTATTTCATATTTATAGAAAAATATTCTCAGCAATACCTAAACAGTTTGACAAAGTTTTCATATGAAAACACAATACAGGGGCTGGGCACGGTGGCTCATGCCTGTAATCCCAGCACTTTGGGAGGCCCAGACATGTGAATCTCTTGAGTCCAGCAGTTCGAGACCAGCCAGGGCACAATGGCAAAACCCTGTCTCTACAAAAAAATATAAAAATTAGCTGGGCATGGTGGCACGTGCCTGTGGTCCAAGCTACTCAGGAAGCTGAGG
>NW_012104142.1:357311-359626 GCF_000951045.1 Mandrillus leucophaeus | reverse complement strand
TTTAGTAGAGACGGGGTTTTACCGTGTTAGCCAGGATGATCTTGATCTCCTGACCTCGTGATCCACGCTACACTTAACCCATTTATGCTGGAGGTTGCAAATTTTTATGTGTGAAAAATCAGACCTTGGTGATGACCTTGAGCAGTAGGATATAAATAACTCCCACAAACTTAGCATTCCAATAATGGAACACTAGGCATAAATAGGTTAAGGATGATTTATCACTTGACATGAACCAAAGCAGTAAATATTCTAAGTAAAGAAAGACAAAAAGGACTTGAGTAAATCACGTTTAAAAAGTTTCCAGCTGGGTATGGTGGCTCACATCAGTAATCCCAACACTTTAGGAGGCCAAGGCAGGAGGATTACTTGAGACCAAGAATTTGAAACCAGCCTGGGCAACATGGTGAGACTTCATCTCTACAAAAAAAAAAAAAAGTGTTTTTAATTAACTAGGTGTGGTGGCATGTATGTGCCTGTGGTCCTAGCTACTCAGGAGGCTGAGGTGGGAGGATTGCTTGAGCCCAAGAGACTGAGGCTGCAGCATACCATGATCATGCCACTGTACTCTAGCCTGGGCGACAGGGCAAGACACTGTCTTAAAAACAAAAACAAAATTTTTCCCTATTTATTTTGTGATAATTTAAATATTTCCAGTTGTCTTAAGGAATGCTTCAAGAGATCGAGACCATCCTGGCCAACATGTTGAAACCTCATCTCTACTAAAAATACAAAAATTAGCTGGGCATGGTGGCATGCACTGTAGTCCCAGCTACTTGGGAGGGCTGAGGTAGAAGAATCACTTGAACCCAGGAGGTGGAGGTTTCAGTGAGCAGAGATCGTGCCACTGCACTCCAGCCTGGCAACAGAGCAAGACTCTGTTAAAACAAAACAAAACAAAAAGAGTCACAGAGATGCCAAGACAATTCAATGGGGAAGGAATATTCTTTTCAGCAAATACTGCTGCAACAACTGGATAATGACATGCAAAAGAATAAGCTGAACTGCTGCCTCATGCCATATACAAATATTAACTCATTTGGATAAAATAACTACATGTAAAAGCTACAATTAAAAAATTCTTAGAAGGGAACATGGGTGTAAACCTTCATGACCTTTGGATTAGACAATGACTTCTCAGAAATAATGCCAAAAGTACAAGCAACAAAAGGAAAAAAAAAAATAGATAAATTGGACTTCATCAAAATTTAAAACTTTTGTACTGCAAAGACACCAAGAAAGTGAAAAGACAACTCAGAATGGCAGAAAATATTTGCAAAACACATATCTGGACTTGTACCCAGAATATATAAAGAACTCTTACAACTCAACCATAAAAAGACAAATAACCCAATTTAAAAAATAGTCAAACTTTGAATAGACTTTTCTCCAAAAAACACAGACATATGGCAATAAGCACACGAAAAGATATTCAATATGATTACTCCTTGGGGAACTGCAAATCAAAATGAGATACCACTTTATATCCACTAAAGTGACTATAATAAAAAATAGACACATTACTAAGTGTTGCCAAGAACATGGAAAAACCAAAACCCTCATATATTGCTGGAGGCAATGTGAAAGGGTACAACTACTTTGGAAAAATTTGGCGGTTCTTCTAAAAATTAAACAGCAAGTTAACATATGACCCAGCAATTCTACTCCTAAGATCAAACAGAAGTTAAAACATATGTTCACATAAAAACCTGTACACGAATGTTCATAGCAGTATTACTCATAATGGTCAAACTGTAGCAACCCAAATGTCCTCAACTGATGAGTAGATAAACAAAATGTGGTATATCCTTATACCACACATATATATTAGAATATTATCTGGCACCAAAAACAAACAAACAAAAATGATGTTCTCATACATCCCATAACATGGATGAACCCTGAAAACATGCTAACTGAAATAAGTCAGGCACAAAAGGACAAATGTTATATGACTACTTATACAAAATACCTAAAATAGGCAAATTCATAGAAACGGACAGTAGATTAGAGGTTACCAGGGGCTGGAAGATGGGGAGCTACTGCTAATGGGTACAAAGTTTCTATTTTGAGGTGATGAAAAAATTTTGGAAATATAGTAGCTATTGTTGTAAAACATTATCAATGGAATTAATTCCACTGAATTATATACTTTAAAACTGTTACAAGGAAAATTTTATGTAATATATATTTGACCACAATTTTTTTAAAAAAGAATGAAGTGTTGACCAGGCACAATGGCTCACGCCTGTAATCCCAGCACTTTGGGAGGCCAAGGCAGGCACATCACAAGGTCAGGAGTTTGAGACCAGCCT
>NW_012104142.1:353526-354566 GCF_000951045.1 Mandrillus leucophaeus | reverse complement strand
GCACGGTGGCTCATGCCTGTAATCCCAGCACTTTGGGAGGCCCAGACATGTGAATCTCTTGAGTCCAGCAGTTCGAGACCAGCCAGGGCACAATGGCAAAACCCTGTCTCTACAAAAAAATATAAAAATTAGCTGGGCATGGTGGCACGTGCCTGTGGTCCAAGCTACTCAGGAAGCTGAGGTGGGAGGATCACTTGAGCCCAGAAGGTGGAGGTTGCAGTGAGCCGAGATTGTACACTACAGCCTGGGTAACCGAGCAAGACTCTCTCTCAAAAAAGGGTTAAAAAAAGAACAAAACCATTCCTTCTTAAAGCTGCCGTCTGGAAACTGTATAAATTGTTTTTGTTTTTGTTTTTTGAGACGAAGTCTCACTCTGTTGCCCGGGCTGGAATGCATGCAGTGGCGCGATCTCGGCTCACTACAAACTCTGCCTCCCAGGTTCAAGCGATTCCCCTGCCTCAACCTCTCCAGTAGCTGGGACTACTGGTGTCCACCACCACACCTGGCTAATTTTTGTATTTTTAGTAGAGATAGGGGTCTCACCATGTTGGCCAGGCTGGTCTTGACCTCAAGTGATCCGCCCGCCTTGGCCTCCCAAACTGCTGGGATTACAGGCGTGAGCCACTGTGCCCGGCCAAAACTGTATAAATTAAAGGAGAAAAGTCCTCTCTTCAAAGTGAGTTTTACTTTTTGTACTTCATTATAAATTTGGATTGCAAGTCAAGATCAAAACTTAAAAACAAAACTGTAAACAAACAAGAATTTTAATATTTTGAGGGTTTTTTGCCTTTTAAAAAATGTCCTGGTTAAGGAATTGTAACTTATGAACCCCTCTCAAAAAAAATCCCCAGATAAATCGCTAGTAAAAATGCTCACAATTCCAAAAAAACAACTATACCTCAATACTTAAACATAGTCAAAAAGACTCTCAAAATTACTCAGAAGGTATAGAGATAAGGTAAGCTATATACATATATAGCTTGTATATATATGTATATATGTGTGTATATATATTTATATATACATATATGTGTATATAT
>NW_012104142.1:347411-349471 GCF_000951045.1 Mandrillus leucophaeus | reverse complement strand
AAAACATTATCAATGGAATTAATTCCACTGAATTATATACTTTAAAACTGTTACAAGGAAAATTTTATGTAATATATATTTGACCACAATTTTTTTAAAAAAGAATGAAGTGTTGACCAGGCACAATGGCTCACGCCTGTAATCCCAGCACTTTGGGAGGCCAAGGCAGGCACATCACAAGGTCAGGAGTTTGAGACCAGCCTTGTCAACATGGTGAAACCCCGTCTCTACTAAAAATACAAAAATTAGCTGAGCACGGTGGCAGATGCCTGTAATCCCAGCTACTCCGAAGGCTGAGGCAAGAGAATTGATTGAACCCAGGAGGCAGAGGTTGCAGTGAGCCCATATTGCACCACTGCACTCCAGCCTGGGAGACAGAGCGAGACTCCATCTCGAATGAATGAATGAAAAAATGAATGAATAAAAATAAAAAAGAATGAAAATGAATGAATAAAAATAGAAAAGGATGAAGTATGTGTACATACTACGACATGATGAACCTTGAACACATTATGGTAGGTAAAAGGAGCCAGACACAAAAGGTCACACAGTACATACCATTTATATGAAATGTCCAGAATCAACAAATTCAGAAAGAAAGAAAGGAGATTTGTAAATTAGTGGTTCTCAGGTAGTGACTGCTAGTAGTATGGGATTTCTTTTTGGGGTAGTGAAAATGTTCTGGAATTACGTTTTGATAATGGTTGCTCAACTCTGCAAATATAGTAAAAATCACTAACTATACACTCTAATAGGTGAATTTTATGGCATGTGAATTATAATTCAATGAGGCTATTAAAAAAAAGAAAAGAAAAAAGTACATGCCACAAATAGGCCAACAGAACAGAACAAAGTTCTGAACAGGTTCACACAATCTCTGATTTATGACAAAGGTGGTATATTACAGTGCAGCAGGAGAAAGGATGGCTTCTTCAATATACGTCCTGGGTTCATTAGCTATCCATATAGAAGAAAAATAAATTTGACCTATCTCACACCACAGACTGATTTATGACAAAGGTAGTATGACAGTGCAGTGGAAAAGGATGGCTTTTTTAGTATACATCCTGGGTTCATTAGTATCCATACAGAAGAAGAAAAATAAACTTAACTCCTATGTCACCACCACAGACAAACTGAAAACCAATTCCAAGCAAAACAAGGATCTAAATGTGAAGTATAAAAATAAAATTTAGGCCAGGTGTGGTGGCTCATGCCTGTAATCCCTGAACTTTGGGAAGCTGAGGTGGGTGGATCAGCTGAGGTAATGAGTTCGTGAGCAGCCTGGTCAATATGGTGAAACCCTGTTTCTACTAAAAATATAAAAATTAGCCGGGTGTGGTGGTGGGTGCCTGTAATCTCAGCTACTCAGGAGGCTGAGGCAGGAGAAAAGCTTGAACCCTGCAGATGGAAGTTGCAGTGAGCCGAGACTGTGCCACTGCCCTCCAGCCTGAGCAGTAAGAGCAAAACTCCGTCTCAAAAATAAATAAATAAATTAATTAATTAACATTTATAGGAGAAAAAAAAAAACAGGAGAATATTTTTGTGTCCAAGGGGTAGGCAAAGATTTTTTAAACTAGATATGAAAAGCATAAACAAAAATGAAACATTAAATACCTACTGTTATTAAAATTAAGGACTGTTTATCATGATACCATGAAGAGACTACAAAGTCAAACCAGAAAGTAAAAGATATTTACAATACATATATAGACAAATGACTCCATACTAGATATATAAAAGACCTTTATCAAGAATATACAAAAAATCCTACACATCAGTAAGAGAAAAAGAGTCAACTAGATAGAAAAATGAGCAAAACTTGGAACCAACCAAGATAGTAGGTAAATGGATAAACAAACTTTGGTACATCCATACAATGGAATATGATTTGGCACTAAAATTAAATGAGCAATCAAGTCACAAAGATATATGGAGAAACTTTAAAAGAATATTGCTAAATGAAATAAACCAAACTAAAAAGGCTACATTCTATATGATTCCAACTACATGACATTCTAGAAAAGACAAAATTATAAAGACAGTGAAAAGATCAGTAG
>NW_012104142.1:346173-347361 GCF_000951045.1 Mandrillus leucophaeus | reverse complement strand
TTTTTTAAACTAGATATGAAAAGCATAAACAAAAATGAAACATTAAATACCTACTGTTATTAAAATTAAGGACTGTTTATCATGATACCATGAAGAGACTACAAAGTCAAACCAGAAAGTAAAAGATATTTACAATACATATATAGACAAATGACTCCATACTAGATATATAAAAGACCTTTATCAAGAATATACAAAAAATCCTACACATCAGTAAGAGAAAAAGAGTCAACTAGATAGAAAAATGAGCAAAACTTGGAACCAACCAAGATAGTAGGTAAATGGATAAACAAACTTTGGTACATCCATACAATGGAATATGATTTGGCACTAAAATTAAATGAGCAATCAAGTCACAAAGATATATGGAGAAACTTTAAAAGAATATTGCTAAATGAAATAAACCAAACTAAAAAGGCTACATTCTATATGATTCCAACTACATGACATTCTAGAAAAGACAAAATTATAAAGACAGTGAAAAGATCAGTAGTTGCCAGAGACAGTGGATGGCGGTGGTAGTGCAGGTGCCAGAGCGGCATGACTAGGTGAATGAAACACAGGTAATTTTTAGGGTGGTTAGACTATTCTATATGATATCACAATGATGGATACATGACATTATGCATTTATCAAAACCCAGAGAATGTACAACAGAGTAAACCCTAATGTAAACTATGGACTTTAGTTAATAATAATGTAATCATGGTTCAACAATTTTAACAAATGTATCACACTAATGCAAGATCAGTAACAGTGAATCCACGTGGGGCTAGGGTGAGGAAGAAGGAAGTACATAGAACTCTACTTTCTGCTCAATTTTTCTGAAAATCTAGAATTGCTCTTAAAAGTTTTTTTTTTTTTTAAATGACTTGGCTTTCTTCCCTTTTCTTCTTGTTCTTCCTCCCTTTACTTTCTCACTCTCTACTTTGCAGATCTTTTCCTAACTCATAGCTTCTGTTTACTAAAAGCTTAAGTTACTTTGGCTTCATATTCTCTGTCTTAACTCATTCCTACGTTTCTTTCTATTGCCACCTGGCTTTTGTTTCCCCAAATTCAAATCTCTGAGAGAAACATTTGCCCTATATACTTCCTGTTTGCCAGAGCTTTTTGTACCTGATCATCCATCTTGTAGTTTCTGATTAGCTTTTCAATCTTTTTATCTCCTATTAGTCTCCTTTTTTTTTT
>NW_012104142.1:343143-345300 GCF_000951045.1 Mandrillus leucophaeus | reverse complement strand
GGGGTTTCACCATGTTGGCCAGACTGGTCTCGAACTTCTGACCTCGTGATCCACCCACCTTGGCCTTCCAAAGTGCTGAGATTACAGGCGTGAGCCACTGTACCCGACCAACCCACTAATTCTTAAAAGTGCTATGTGATGTATCCTTTTATCGTGTGAATAAACCTTTTATTGAAATATTAAAAAAGAGTACATGAGTTGTAAGTATATAGTTCAATGAATTTTACAAAATGAAGTCACCCATGTGCCTACAACCCAGATCAAGAAACAGAACAGCACCAGCACTACAGGAGCCTTCCTTGTGACCCTTCCAAAGCATTAGTCCTCCCTCCCGCAAAGGTAAGCTCTACCCTGGCTGCTATCATGACTGATTTGTTTTGTCCGTTTTTGAACTTACTTCATATAAATGGCGTAATTCGGTATGTCATGCATCTCTAATATCTGGCTTCTTTCACTCAGATTGTAAGATTCATCCAGGTTGTGTGAAATGATAGTTTTGTTCCTTCTCACTGGTGAATAGATTTCATTGTATAAATATACCACAATCTATCTATTCCACTTCTGTGGGATGTTTAGGTTATTTTCAGTTTGGGCTACTATGAGCAGTGCTGCTACAAACTTCTTACGTGTGTCTTTTGATGCTCAGATGTTTGCATTTCTCTTGAATATGTGCCTAGGAGTGGAACTGCTAGATACAGATAATGCAAACCAGTTTTCTATTTGGTTATGTAAGAATCTGAGGCTGGACACAGTGACACACGCCTGTCATTCCAGCACTTTGGAAGGCAGAGGCAGGAGGATCACTTGAGCCCAGAAGTTTGAGATTAACCTGGGAAACATGGGGAGACCCCAACTCTATAAAAATAAAATATTAGCTGAGCATGGTGGTGTTTGCCTGTTGTCTGAGCTACTTGGAAGGCTGAGGTGAGAGGATTGCCTGAGCTCGAGAGGTCAAGGCTACAACGAGCCATGATCACGTCACTACACTCCAGTCTGGGTGACACAGCAAGACCCTGTCTCAAAAAAATTAAATTTAATTTGAAAAATAAAAGAAAGCAATCTGGGTGATAAAGACTCAAAACCAAGGTTTCTTGAACAATAACTAAAGGAAATAGCATATTTAGCTTTGAGAAGACTTAGGATAAACAAGACAGTGATGTGGAAGATGTTTAAAGAGAACTCTTATTTAGAAAGAGATTAGATTTATTTTATGTATCTCTAAAAAGCAGAGTGGATAGTGTTAACAGAACAGCAGAATCCCCACACTCCGAAAAGTAGGCATACAGAAGCTCACCTTAGGAATATTACAAAAGGAATTTATTCCTGCTGTGGGCGAGATGTCAGACCCCCAAAATCCAACATAATATCTAATATATGAAGGATTTTCATGCAGAGCATCCTAGAGTGCAAAGCCAAGTTTGGAAACCAATGATCCAGTCCAACCTCCTAAACTTACAGGTGAAATCCAGGAAATTAAATGACTGTCCAGAGCTACCTACCAAGACAGCAGTAAAATTAAGGCTAGATCTTCCAATGCCAGCCCAGTGATCTTTTTATATACTAGGACATTTCAAAAATCCTAGATTGGTGTGGCAAGATTTGTTCTTAGTGACACATGCTCGGTTGTATACAACCCGTTGTTTCCTCTTCTCTTTCCTTCAAGCTTTCTTTTCAGTATGTTCATTGATCATCTATTTAATAATCTAGAGATATGTCAGGAATCAATATTAAGTTTACCTGAAACAAACTTTCTGCCCCATTTTATAAATAAGGGCTTTTCTTATATTCTAGAACCTCTCCCATTTTCCACAATTACTAAAGGACTCCTAGCAGAGATTTGGTGACCAGTTTTGCAAAATTCTTTCAGTATTATCGCACAGCATTTGTCTGGTATGGTCACCAGGATGTCTGAAAACTAGTTAGTTTATTTTTAATCTCCTTAACCATAACAAGGCTTTCATTCTGTTTTAATTTTTAATGATCCTACCTTTCCCAATTTAAATCTTTTTTTTTTTTTTTTGGATGGGAGGGGGGGAAGCTTTCTTTTGCACTTGTTATATTAAGGTAAGTGTGCCAAATGAGCATATTATTTTCTTATTCATCTTATTCTAAATATGAGGTTTAAAATGTCTTTCTTAGCTTTAAAAGCCTCAAGCT
>NW_012104142.1:338319-342068 GCF_000951045.1 Mandrillus leucophaeus | reverse complement strand
AAAAAAAAAAAAAAAAAAAAGGAATCATTGTGAAGAACTTAAGAAGGAATACCTGGGTCATGGTGAGTACTCAATAAATATTGTTATTATAGCAAACCTCTTTTCATGTGAATGAATACAGGTCTATATCATCACATTAATAATGGACCTAGGCACTTAATGGTTATTACCATAATTAGGTTTTTTAATGTCTGGATGTTTAAGTGGCTTTCACTTTGTGAATATTATAAACAGTGCAATGAACAAAGTTGATTATTTTAGGATAAAATCTGATCAGAAGAATTTGCGGATCAAAATAATATTAATATAGGCACTGCTCAAATATTTCCAGCTGTATACATTCTGAGCGCATGGTATGATGCACCCTACCTTCTTGTGGTTGGGTGATGTACGAATGAGACTGCTTCTAGAGACAATAAATTTGATCAAAAATGTTCTTTGTTACTTCTAGGACAGGGCATTTTAATGGCTTGTGAGAGACTCTGCAGAGATTTCTCTCCCTCAGCCATGATGAGTGTGATGTTCCAGAGTGGCTGCTCCATCACTGAGCATGACACAGAACAAGGCCCTCAGCTAACTCACAAGGAACATGTTGCCTGGGCAAGAAAGAAGCCACTGCCACTGTTGTTTTTAAGTCACTGAGTTTTGGGGTTGTCTATTACATAGTAATAATCCAGCCTATTCTGGCTACTATAAAGGATATCCACTTTTGAAGATTTTGATACATATTGTTAAACTGCCAGAATGGTTACACACGGCCTTTTAAAATCTCAGATCAATTTCTGGGAAGATGGCAACACAGTCTTTGAATCTCTCCAGATCCTCACATTAAAACAGATGGACCAACTAGACAGCAAAACCAAAAAAAATCTAAGGATCTAATTTACCACAGAAAAAGATAAAGTATTCCCACAATCCCAAAACATAATGCGTAGGGACAAACCAGGTTAATATCCACAAAACCTGCATGATACTAATGTTGTGTGAGAGGAATCCAAGAAAGCAACGGAGTGTCTGATGGACCTAAGAACCCCCAAACCACTCATATATATTCACTGGAAAGCATGGTGTCAATCTGAGAATAGGAGCTAAAGCTGGAAGGGGTTTTGCACAATCCAATAATGTAAGAACACTCAAAACTGACCAGCCAGGCCTCCTGTCTAGGATAGCTGGTTAGAAAAACTATCCTAAACCAAACCATCAAAAGTTCAGGAAGGGCCAGGCACGGCAGTTCACACCTGTAATGCCAGCACTTTGGGAGGCTGAGACAGGTGGATCGCCTGAGCTCAGGAGCTCGAAACTAGGCTGGGCAACATGGTGAAACCCCATATATACCCCAAAATACCAAAATAAATAAATAAATAAATAGTTGGGTGTGGTAGTGTGCCCCTGTGGCCCCAGCTGCTCAGGAGGCAGAGGTGGGAAGATCACTTTAGCCTGGGAGACGGAGGTTGCAGTGAGCTGAAATCGCGCCACAGCACTCCAACATGGGTGACAGAGTGAGATACCCCTCACGAAAAAAGAAGTTCAGAAGGTTGGGTGCAGTTGCTCACATCTCAGCACTTTGGGTGGCCAGGATGGGAGGATCACTTGAGCTCAGGAGTTTGAGACCAGCCTGGGCAACATAGCAAGACCCTGTCTCTACAAAAATATGTATTTTTTAATTAGCTAGGCATGGTAGCACATGCCTGTGGTCCCAGCTACTTACTTGGAAGGCTGAGGTGGGAGGATCGCTTGGCCTTGGAGGTCAAGACTGCAGTGAGCATGGTCATGCCACTGCATTCCAGCCTGGGCAACAGAGCAAGATCTTATCTCAAAAAAAAATTGTTTTGGGGAAAACTAATTTCACATAAAAATTAGCAACATAAATATATCAAGGTCAAATCCCATACAAAGTTATTTTAAGGAAAAAAGAGAAGGAACAGAATGGCATTTCTACAGACAAGACAGATCAAAACTGTAATTTATTTCAAAACAGACTATACAATATTACAATACATGAAAGAAAATCTTAGGCTAGGGTGAGAAAAATCAGAAAAGAATTAGAAGAAAAAATCATTTTAGAAATAAAGGCTAAGCAGAAGGAATACAAGAGCAAAAAAGCACACTCAAACAAGACTCAACAATATTGATATTAAGAGAAGAAAACCAAAGCAAAGGAATGGAATAAATACTAATTAATAACGGCTGTAATTCAAGAAAACTTTCCTCAAATGAAAAAACTGTCAACAATACCCTATGCCAGAAGACAATGGAGTAACAATAGATTTAAAACACTCAAGAAGGCCAGGCACGGTGGATCACACCTGTAATCCCAGCACTTTGGCAGGCCAAGGCAGGTGGATCACAAGGTCAGGAGTTTGAGACCAGCCTGGTCAATATAGTGAAACCCCATCTCTACTAAAAATAAAAAAATGAGCCAGGCATGGTGGTGGGCACCTGTAGTCCCAGCTACTCGGGAGGCTGAAGCAGGAGAATCGCTTGAACCCAGGAGGCAGAGGTTGCAGTGAGCTGAGATCACGCCACCGCACTCCAGCCTGGGCAACAGAGCAAGACTCTGTCTCAAAAACAATAAATAAATGCAAAATAAATAAAATACTCAAGAAAATGTAAGCCAAGATTATTCAGAAAAACTAACTTTCAAGTACAAAGGACACAAAAAAGCCATTACCAATATGCAAAAACTTAGGCCTTATTGTTCACATGAGCATTTCCTGAGGAATCTATTACACTCTAGTAACTAGACAATAAGCTTCAGACAGTGAAACAAATAAAGAGACAAAGATATAAGGACTGGTGGTGCACATTATATGAAGAGTTATTTATAAAACCAAGACTAAGTGAGGGCTGAAAGGAAGCACATAAAGTATATAATTACTATACACTCTGACAATGTACTTACTATGGTACATTTAAGAAATGTGAGTAAAATAGAAATAGCAAATGCTAAATTTTTTTTAACTAACTTCATAATCATATTGGTAGTGGTAATATTAGTATCGTTATTCTGAGACTATTATGTATATAATGTGGCGTAAAGACAATGAGTAAATTATGCGATATGTTAATTACATCTTCCCCTTTGACTCTGAAAATCAGTATTTTTGATGCAGAAGAAAGGAGATACACATGTAACATAAGAGGTTAAGTAAAAACTTCTAATTCTCAAATTGAATTAGAAATGACAATATGATTCCTGAGGTATTTTATCTTAAATAATCTACACAAAAATACATGTATTTATTAAATCTATATTTTAAAAACCCTCCCCATCTATCCACTAAGCAGCCTAGAAATAATGTCCAACACAGTAGCAATGAGCCATCTTTGCATGCAACTATGGCCTTGAAACATATGGCTGAGTGCAAGTATGAAGCAGAAACATAAAAGACCCTTAAACATCTTGTCATACCAGTTAGCAAGAAAGCCACCAAAAACTCCCAGGGTTTTTGGCAGTTTATTAAAAACTTAAACATATTTAACATAAGACAGCAATTCCACTCGTAGGTACATGCTCAAGAGAAAGGAAAACATAGGTCCACACAAAACTGCTACACAAATGTTCACATCAGCATTAGTCACAACAGCAAAAAAATACAAACATCCCAAATACCCACCAACTGGTGAATGCATAAACAAGAATGTGGTATAGCCATAAAATGGAATACTATTCATCAATGATATACTAACAACAAATGCTACAGTATTGATGAATCTCAAATACATTATACTAAGTGAAAGAAACAAAA
>NW_012104142.1:336754-338269 GCF_000951045.1 Mandrillus leucophaeus | reverse complement strand
GAGCCATCTTTGCATGCAACTATGGCCTTGAAACATATGGCTGAGTGCAAGTATGAAGCAGAAACATAAAAGACCCTTAAACATCTTGTCATACCAGTTAGCAAGAAAGCCACCAAAAACTCCCAGGGTTTTTGGCAGTTTATTAAAAACTTAAACATATTTAACATAAGACAGCAATTCCACTCGTAGGTACATGCTCAAGAGAAAGGAAAACATAGGTCCACACAAAACTGCTACACAAATGTTCACATCAGCATTAGTCACAACAGCAAAAAAATACAAACATCCCAAATACCCACCAACTGGTGAATGCATAAACAAGAATGTGGTATAGCCATAAAATGGAATACTATTCATCAATGATATACTAACAACAAATGCTACAGTATTGATGAATCTCAAATACATTATACTAAGTGAAAGAAACAAAAGACCACATATTATATAATTCCATTTATATGAAGTGTCCAGAATAGGCAAATTCATAGAAACAGAGATCAGTGGTTGTCAGAGACTGGAAGGAGGGGAAATGGAGAATGACTGCTAATGGTACAGCATTTTAAAAAATTTCTGGAGTAATGAAAATGTTCTGGAATTAGTGGTGATGGTTGTACAACTCTAAATTTACTAAAAATTTTAAGCACACTTAAAATAGGTGAATTTTTATGGTGTGTGTGTGTGTGTATATATATCCCAATACGGCTTAAAAAAAAGAAAGATTCTAGGGCCTCCAAGTCCAAAAGACATAAGAGTCAATACAAATGTGGTAGGCAGAATTCTAAGATAGCCCTCAATATTACTCTCCCATGGTGTGCACATCTGAATAATCCTCTTGAGTGTGGGTGAGTCCAGTGAATGTGACAGGATACCACTCCTGTGATGAGGTTACTGATCAGTTGATTTTTTTAGTTCATTGAAAGGGAGATTATCCTAGCTGGAACTGATCAAACCAGGTAAGCTCTTTAAAAGAAGATGAATGTCAGAGCGATGTTCTCCTCCTGGCCTTGAAGATAACGCAAACTGAGGGAAAGGGGCCACTCAGTAAAGATCTGAGGGCAACCTCTAGGAGCAGACAGCCAACTGCACAAGAAACAAGGGTATCAGTAATAGCACTACAAGGAAATTTCTGCCAAAAACCAGTAAGCCTGGAAGAGAATCCTGAACTTCAGACGAGACTGCAACCTTGGATTGATTTTAACCTGGTAAGTCCCTGAGCATAGGACCCATCTAACCCATACCTGGAATTCTAACTCACAAAAATCCTAAGACATAAATTTGTTATTTTAGGCTGCTAAGTTTGTGGTAATTTGTTACACAGGATTGTACAACTGAAGCTTCAATAGGGCAATATTTATAAACATCAAGTATGTTTAAATCATGAGTTTATAAAAGTTATTGAGAAATAAAACTAATAGTTTACACCTTTGCAGGATAAGGAATCAAGTTATTATTTTTTAAAACAGGTCAAAGGCCGGGTGCGGTGGCTCACACCTGTAATCCCAGCACTTTGGGGAG
>NW_012104142.1:324042-331884 GCF_000951045.1 Mandrillus leucophaeus | reverse complement strand
GGGTTTCATCATGTTGGCCAGGCTGGTCTTGAACTCCTGACCTCAAGTGATTCGCCCGCCCTGGCCTCCCAAAGTGCTGGGATTACAGGTGTGAGCCACCTCACCTGGCCTCTAAAATGTAATTTTTAAAAAAATTATTTACTTAGTGTTAGAGATGGGATCTTGCTACATTGCCCAATCTGGTCTTGAACTCTTGGGCTCAAACGATCCTCCCTCCTCAGCCTCCCAAAGAGCTGGGATTACAGGCATTAGCCACCATACCCAGGATCAAAATGTAATTTGAACACCAACTATTCTTTTTAAAAAACACACTGGAGTAGCTTTATTTTTACCTTAAACATCCCCCCTTTCCTTTATCCCATAAACATCAGCCATGAACTTCAACTGGTCCAGGTGACATAAGATTACTTTCAACTAGACTGAGGCTATTCTCTACAAGACTTAAAAACAGTAAATAAACCAAATAAATGTTTAGTGAAAGCCTATTATGTAATCAACACCATCATGTATGTTATGGAGACTACAGAAGCACACTCTGATCCCCTGATCTTAAGGAGCTTACAAATTAGCAGGAGAGATAGTTACATGTCATATCTGTAAAAGAAATATCTGAGATATTAGGTTGTCTCTCCCTAGAAAGAAATCTAGATTGGTATTACTATACCCCCAGCCCATTAACAAGTCATTTCAATAGGCCAAACACTACTACTTTTACTCTTCTTTCATTTGACATGCTCCATCCTTTTGATGATTGTCTGCTCTTCTTTAGGCCTCTCTTTTTCTCCGGTTTTTTTTGTTTTTTTTTTTTTTTGACAGATACAGGGTCTCCCCATGTTGCCCAGGCTGGTCTCAAATTCCTGGGCTCAAGCAATCCTCCCTCCTTGGCCTCCCAAAGTGCTGGGATTAAAGGTGTGAGCCACTGCACTTGGCCTTTTTCTTTTCCCATCTTTTAAAAGGAAGAATACAAGTTAAGTAAAGTTGAAAACCAAAAAATTCACTTCAGATTCAACACTAAGACCCCAATAGGTAATCTGGCAAAGGACCAGAAGAGACAATGCAGTCCAAAAAAAAAAAAAATAACCTCAAATGGCTGGTAAATCTAAGTTCAATTTCTCTAGTAACCAAAGAAATGCAAATTAAAATAATAAGATTGTTTCTGCCTATCAAAATAGCAAAGATTACAAAGTGATCATATTCAGTGCTGCCTTGGGTGAAAAAGACCCATAGGTGGACATGTAATTTAATGCAAATTCATTTTCCAAATTAATGTGTATTAAGATCCTTCAGATATTTCATGAATTGTGGCCTAGCAGCTCACTTTCAAGAATCTATTCTAAGGAAATAATCTTGTCCTACAGAAATTTAGAGAAAAATTTATATATACAGATGTCCATATTACCAAAGATATGAAGAAAGCCATCTGAAAAACAGAAACTGCTTAAATATCAAACAATAGAGGAAAAGGTATGCTTAATATATTACATATACATAAATATTAGAGGAAACATACCCAAATTTTAACAGTGAATTATTTCTATATGAAGAGACTATATATATTTTATTTCCAAAACTGCCTACCACATGAATATATTAACTGAACAAGCAGGGGAGAAAAATCCTAGTATTTTCTATTTTAAAAATTATTTCAAATGTTTTGTGGCTTGCTTTTGTCTATAATATTACCATTCTCCACTATCACTGACCACTAATAAGTATTGATCATATTCCCTAAAATGTAAGAATAATCAGCCAGCTGTGGTGGCTCAAACCTGTAATCCCAGCACTTTTGTAGGCCTAGGTGGGTGGGTTGCTTGAGCCCAGAAGCTCAAGACCAACCTGGGCAACATGGAGAAACCCCATCTCTACAAAAAAATACAAAAATTAGCTGAGGTAGTGGTGTGTGCCTATAGTCCCACTTACCACAGAGGATGAGGTGGGAGAATCACCTGAGTCCAGGAGTACAAGGCTGCAGTAAGCCATGATCACACCACTGCACTCCAGCTTGAGCAACAGAGTGAGACTCTATTTCAAAAACAACAACAAAAAAAAAACAAACAAACAAAAAACCCCAAACAAAAAACCGTATACATTACTGGATGAAGAAAAAGAGAAAAAAGTGAAACCTTATAGAAGGCGTCATAAACATATCTGACCATGCATAGACACATCCCAAAAGTACTGAAGTACTCTACAGAGTAGCTAGAAATAAGATCAACAGACACAACAGTAGCAGTACAGAGAGTTACAAAGAATGTGAAAAAACCTTTAGAAACTTATACCAGAGAATTACTCTCAATCTCTAACTTACTCTCAATCTCTAACCTAATGTTAAAGGAAAAACAAACTTTGGGCAAATTACAGCTCTGATCTGGAGAAACTGTCTGAAACTAGACAGAAGCACATAATCACAAACAGAAAAAAAAATTTTTTTTTTTCATGAACCACACAGGAGACTTAAACAGAAAATTCTGCATGAAATTTAGAGGCTCTTCCCTTGAAAGCCTTCCAGGGTAAGAATCGTTCCTTTGCAGGAAAGATTATGTTCTAATCAATCAAATATTCTAGCTGACCTTTGGGGAAAAAAAAATCTCTCTCCCTCACAAAATTATTCAAATTTAAGAAACAGCACAAACCACTTCGGTAACTAATTCTGACATCTTACAATTAGATAGTTTTGTCAAACAAAAGATTTACCTTTCCTGAAACAGATTCTCCATCATAGAAGAGATAGTGTTTTTCTACTTTGCCATCTTCAGTTTTCATTTCTGCCATTTTCCTGGTTTCCCCATCATTAAGAACAATATCGATCTCACAAATTGGACCAAAAAAGCCTCCAAGAAAACTCTGAAATAAAATGAAAATGGTCATAATTATCATGTTTAGTCAGACACTACATTTTATAATTTGAATTTAATTACCTATGACCTACAGCAGATCACTTGAGGTCAGGAGTTCGGGACAAGCCTGCCCAACGTGGTGAAACCCCGTCTGTAATACAAAAATTAGTCGGGCATGGTGGTGCATGCCTGCAGTCCGAGCTACTCGGGAGGCTGAGGCAGGAGAATCACTTGGATCCGGGAGGCAGAGGTTGCAGTGAGCCAAGATCACACCACTGCACTCTAGCCTGGGCAACAGAGCAAGAATTTGTCTCAAAAAAAAAAAGAACATTCATAAGTGTTATTCATAATACCCCCAAATAGAAACATCCAAATATCAATCAACAGAAGAATGGATACACACATTTTAGTATACATTCATATAAATGGAAACACCAAACAGCAATAGAATTAGAAAAGATACAACTACACACAAGAATGAATCACATACACATAATGTTGACTGAAAGAGGTCAGACACAAAAGGAATACACAAAATGTATGTATAACTCCACTCACATAGTAAGTAAAAAACATGTAAGGTATATTACGGTATTACAAGTTAGGCAGTGACTGAAAGAAAACACAAAGGGAGCTTCTGGCTGCTAGTAATGTTCTGGCTGTTTTTTTAATCTGAGCATTTGATACAGAGGCATTTCACTTGGTGAAAATTAATCAAGCTATACACCTATTCGTGTACTTTTCCATAGTTATTTTACTTCAATTGTTATTTTTTTTTGCAATTTTCCTAATGTTATTTTTATTTAGATGTCAACAGCTGAAAATAATAAAAGAAAACACTGAACTACAACAACCCTTTTGATTTATAATTAGTTTCTTAACTAATACAGGTGTGCCTCATTTTTATAATTGATAAAATTCTGAAGTTATGTGTATGCCAATTTTTCAAACGTCAAACCCTAAATGTAAAAAACGAAAAAGTCCCATAATTCATTTTTAAGCAAGAAAATTTTCCTGTAATTGGCCGGGGGTGGTGGCTCACGCCTGTAATCCCAGCACTTTGGGAGGCCAAGGCAGGTGGATCACCTGAGGTAGGAGTTCAAGACCAGCCTGACCAACATGGAGAAACCCCATCTCTACTAAAAATACAAAATTAGCCGGGTGTGGTGGCGCATGCCTGTAATCCCAGCTACTGGGGAGGCTGAGGCAGGAGAATCGCCTGAACTCGAGAAGTGGAGGTTGCGGTGAGCCGAGATCGTATTGTTATTTTAAACACAAACACACACACAATGTATTCTCTAATGTGGTCTACATATATCTGACACTATTCTTCTCTCCAGCCACTCAGCCTCCAACATTCAGAGTTCTTTCTTCAACAGTTCCAATTTGCCAGTGTTCTTCTTGTCTTAGAGCCAAGCAAAGTATTCTTAACCTAATTCATCTTTTGAGTTTCAGTTTGACTCCCTATCCATGAGACCTTCCTTGACTTCCTAATCAAAACTGGATTCTCCAAATTTCGGTTTCACAAGGCTTATTTATTTAGTACCTGACTCTCCTACTGCACTGTAAACTCCATGAGGCTCATGTAAGGCAGCGTATGGCATTTAGCAGAAGGCATTAAAATACCTGTTGAATGTTAATTTTGAACAAACACATACCATTCTAATAACAGAAAATAAATATACAAGAGAAATTAACTGAAATCTGGAACAGTTGATAACATTAGCCTTTCTGAGAAAATTAGCATTGGTACAGTAGCAAACTATGTCGATGGAATTTATATTAAACCTCAGTTCTGTCCCCACTTAGGAGAGTCATTACTTTGCTTTAAGTTAGCTTACTTCGTGGCTATGTAGGGCACAAGGTGATACTATACTCAAATGAGATGATGTTTTCCTAAATCCTATATTAACAAAAGGGATAATTTTAAGAAATCAACTAAAAGAATTACCAGATTAGTACTTTTGACATATGCAGCAAATTTTCTTTTTAGGTCGGGCACAGTGGCTCACGCCTGTAATCCCAGCACTTTGGGAGGCCAAGGCGGGCAAATCACGAGGTCAGGAGTTCGAGAGCAGCCTGGCCAACATGGTGAAACCCCGTCTCTACTAAAAATACAAAAAATTAACTGGGCGTAGCGGTGCGCTCCTGAGGCAGGAGAATCGCTTGCACCCAGGAGGCGGAGGTTGCAGTGAGCTGAGATCACGCCACTGCACTCCAGCCCTGGCGACAGTGAGACTCCGTTTCAAAAAAAAAAAAAAAAAAAAACACTTTCTTTTTGGCAAGATGTTTTAATCTTTTCTGGCAAAATTACAAATAACAAACTCAAACTTTAACCAGAAAACTAATTTTAATCAGAAAACTATTCTGAACTAATTTAGAAAAAAAGAGAATGGAAAGCATCAGTGATAGGTCACACACACTGTCCATTCCAAGGTAGCTTCCATACTCCAAAAACTTCCTCAAAATGGTAAATTTTGAAATACTGTAGTACATTTTCTCCTAAGGGCTACAGAAATGAGAATGTATAGCAGCTCAAAATCAAGTAGTAATCAAATATGTGCTAAGCTAGCAGGGTAGAGGGGTTGTGTGGGAGGAGCAATCACGAAAGGGTAGAAGACAACATCTTCAAGTAGCAGTCTATTTTAGATGGAAAACAAAATTGGTTATATTGAAGGATAATGCTAATTGGCAGAGAGAGCAGTAAGAATGAGCTCTCCTTCCATATGACATCCACATTAACTCATGTGAGTTATAAAACAGCGACGGAGAAATTAAAATTAATTTTCTTTTTTTTTTCTTTGAGACACAGTCTCACTCTGTAACCCAGACTGGAATGCAGTGGTATGATCTCAGGTGACTGCAACCTCCGCCTCCCGGGCTCAAGCAAGCCTCCCACCTCAGCTTCCCAAGTAGCTGGGACTACAGGTGCTCACCACCAAACCTGGCTCGTTTTCATATTTTTTGTAGAGACAGGGTTTCTGCCACATGGCCCAGGCCAGGCACAAACTCCTGGGCTCAAGTGATCCGCCCACCTCAGCCTCCCAAAGTGCTGGGATTACAGCATGAGCCACCTTGCTTGGCCTTAAAATTAATTTTCTCATTCCTTCTGACACTTCCCAGAGCTACTTAAAAGAAAAATACAATTTGAAAACTATAAAAATTGTTTTACAGAAAAAAGGAAATATTGTAACTTTTTTTCACCTGCATATACTTAACACACATAGAGTTCCACTTGGGATTTGAAAGCTGACATTAAAAGATCAAATCGCCAGGCATGGTGACTCATGCCCATAATTCCAGCACTTTGGGAGGCCGAGGCAGGCAGATCACGAGGTCAGGAGATTGAGACCATCCTGACTAACATGGTGAAAACCCATCTCTAATAAAAATAGAAAAAATTTGCTGAACATGTTGGCATGCACTTGTAGTTCCAGCTACTTGGGAGGCTGAGGCAGGAGAATCGCTTGAACCCAGGAGGCAGAAGTTGCAGTGAGCCAAGATCGTGCCACTGCACTCCAGCCTGGGTGACAGAGCAAGACTCCGTCTGGAAAAAATAAAATAAAATCACTAAAGTTAAAAAAAAAATGTTAATAGAACTAAAATTGCCACTAATTAAAATAGTATAAACCAAGTTCATTTTATAAAATTTCACGATTAACTAACAATGTAATGATAAACAATGTTTTGACACCATTCTTTAAATTTTTAAATTCCTAACCATTAAAAATATGTGAAAAACTATGTGTTACCCTCTATTATTTTCTGGATGCAAGAAATATTTCACAATTAAAAAAAAAGTAGCCGGACACAGTGGCTCACACCTGTAATCCTAGCACTTTGGGAGACTGAAGCAGGAGGATCACTCAAGCCCAGAAGTTCGAGACCAGCCTGGTCAATATAGCTAGACCCCCCATATCTACAAAAATTTTTTAAATTAGCCCAGCGTAGTGGTGTGTGCCTGCAGTCCCAGCTACTTGGGAGGCTGAACCCAGGAGGTGGAGGCTGCAGTAAGCCACTCCTGACTGGGCAGCAGAGCAAGAGCTTGTCTCAAAAAAAAAAAAAAAAAAAAGATATTTTTCAATACAATCAAAACACTAAAATTGGAAGCAATCAAAAGGCATTTTAAAAAAGCCTAGTATAGCATATGCAAAAAAGTAATAGGTTGAATAATAAATTACTGCACTTTAACAAGTTATTCCATGAGAATACAGCATTGGGTTAACATTCAGCACATCAAAAATGAACTAGTTGGCCGAGCACAGTGGCTCACGCTTGTAATCCCAACACTTTGGGAGGCCAAGGCGGGCAGATCACTTGAGGTCGGGAGTTTGAGACCAGCCTTGCCAACATGGCAAAACCCATCTCCACTAAAAATACAAAAAAAAAAAAAATTGGCCGGGTGTGGTGGCCCATTCCTGTAGTTCCAGCTACTCGGGAGGTGGAAGTTGCAGTGAGCCAAGATCACGCCACTGCACTCCAGCCTGGGCGACAGAGGGAGACTCCATCTCAAAAATAATAATAATAATAAAAGAACTAGTCTTACTAAAAAACACCTCCAGAAAATTGTGGATATCTTACATTTTACAAGTAGAGAACAAAAAGTAAAAATAACTGAGGAAAAAAGCTTGTCTTTTAGAAAGAGTTGAAAGAGAAAGATCTCTACCCAAAGTCTTGCTTTCAAAGTTTTTTCCAAGACAACTTTTGTCATTTGAAATAAAGGGTAATGAAATTAAATTATTTTTCTAATTATTGTAAATCAAATTCTAATACTTTTGATATGTTAAAGAGGAAGTAAAATACAGAACTGTCAAACTGGTAAAGACTAGAAGGAAAGAGAATGAAATTTGTTGAGGGTTAGGATATGATGTAGATGGCAATTCAATTTTGAGATTTTTTTTTTTTTTTTTGAGACGGAGTCTCACTCTGTCGCCAGGCAGAGTGAGAGTACAGTGGCGCGATCTCGGATCACTGCAACCTCCGCCTCCCGGGTTCAAGTGATTCT
>NW_012104142.1:314516-316717 GCF_000951045.1 Mandrillus leucophaeus | reverse complement strand
AGCCACTGCACTCCAGCCTGAGCGACAGAGCAAGACTCTGTCTCAAAAATAAATAATAAAAATAAAAATAATTTGAAATAAAAATAATACAACATATCAAATTTGTGGAATGCCCCTGACACTGTGTAAAAGGAAAATTTGTAGCTTTAAATGCACATATTTGGGCCAGGCGTGGTGGCTCAAGGCCTGTAATTCCAGCACTTTGGGAGGCCGAGGCGGGCGGATCACTTGAAGTCAGGAGTTTGAGACCAGCCTGGCCAACATGGCGAAACCCCGTCTCTACTAAAAATACAAAAATCAGCTGGGCATGGTGGTGCACGTCTGTAATCCCAGCTACTCGGTAGGCTGAGGCAGGAGGATCACTTAAACCTGGGAGGCGGAGTTTGCAGTGAGCCGAGATCCCGCTATCCATCTCAAAAAATAAATAACTATAGTAACACTGATATTGCTGTCTATTTGAACTGTGAAAATAAAACAGCAAAAACAATGCAAATCTTTAATTAATAAAAGTGAAAAATTTTTTTTTTTCACTTAGAAGATTTGCCTGTCACCTTGAGAGCTACTCTGGTTCCTACCTACTCTTTTCTGGGACTTAAATATCAACATAGCAAAAGAATAGATGAAAATGTCACACAGGCAAATAAATGCTAGTGAAGCCAAGTATAAATAAGATGTGGCAAAGAAAGTCACACTAGGACCAATTTGTACTAATTATTTATTCTATGATCAAAACCCAATAAATAATTGTGCTATCATAATAAATACAAGGAGTAACAGATTTGTTGAACTGGTTATTTATCTGTCTGCCTACCTATCAATCTATTCAGCAGGCCAGAATGTTAGAGTTAGATTGTGAGCAGTACAGTGTTTCACCAGCTGAGAACTGTGGCATCTCTATATTTGCCCTCTGCCAAAAAAAAAAAAAGGTGGGAGGGTGTGAAGAAAATGTGACTAACTTATAGGGATTGACTTTCATCAACAAAAGTACCGAGTTTAAGTCAGAAAGTATTAGATGGTAAGATAATCTGAGCTTTTATCTATAAGAAACCAGTTAAGAGAAAAACAGTCATTTATTCAAATTCACAAAGACTAAAAATTCACATTAATAACTGTGAGAGTGTCAGGGAGCAACTGTTTGCAGAGTTCACTGGCAAAGTTAAGGGAAGAGAATAAAATACAAATACACAAAAGGGATAAAGAAAGAAAATACAATTTAGGCTGGGCGCAGTGGCTCACACCTGTAATCCCAACACATTGAGAGGCGGAGGTGGGTGGATCACTTGAGCCTAGGAGTTTGAGACCAGCCTGGGCAACATGGTGAGACCTCGTCTCTTACAAAAGCACAAAAATTAGCTGGGTGTGGTGGCATGTGCCTATTGTACAAGCTACTCAGGAGGCTGAGGTAGGAGGATAACTTGAGCCAGGGAGGCAGAGTTTGCAGTGAGCCGAGATTGCACCATGCACTCCAGCCTGAGCAACAGAGTGAGACCATGTCTCAAAAAATAAATAACAAATTAATTTAATTTAAAAAGAAAATACAATTTAAAGCATGCCAGTGAAGTATAGAAAAACTTTTTTCCTTTAATGTCCCAGAGCAGATAGAATAGATTTTGCTTAAAAACTTCAGCAAGTGCAGCTGTAATCATGGTAAATATTCTTTTTTTAAAAAATTACAATTATAAAAGTCATACTTTTTTTTCACAATATACAGGTTTTTTTCTTAAATGTACCAACACTTAATGTTTTATCTCACTATTCCTCTTTTCTTTTTAAATTGAGATATAATGGATATAATGTACATACAGTGACATATGTTAGTCTTAAGTGTGCAGGTTGATCAGTTTTGACAAATGCATACATTTAGATTGTGCATGGTGTCGCAGGGCACAGTGGCTCATGTCTATAATCTCAGCACTTTGGGAAGCCAATGCAGGAGGATTGCGTGAGGCCAGGAGTTCGAGGCTGCAATGGTCGCGTCATTGCACTCCAGCCTGGATAATGGGGCAAGACCCTTGTCTCTATAAAAAATTTAAGAATTAGCCAGGTGGTGGGTCATGCCTGTAGTCACAGCCGCTCACGAGGCTGAAGCAGGAGAATTGCTTGAGTCCAGGAGTTCCAGGCTATAGTGAGCCACAATGGTGCCACTGCACTCCAGTTTGGGCTGCAGAGTTAGGCCCTGACTCTTAAAAAAAAAAAAAAAA
>NW_012104142.1:308833-309966 GCF_000951045.1 Mandrillus leucophaeus | reverse complement strand
GCACTGTCTTTGGTCAGCGGACTAGCTGTTCCGTGTCTTGTCTCTTTGCCACACCCAGTTCCTGTGAAAGTTTGAGCGGCTGGGAAGGAAGGAGGAGAGGAAGGGTTGTTCTGGAGGCGCTCTCCTTGGCTGGGTCCCTGGGTTGCCAAGGCAGATGGGAGCCCCTGCTTCCTTAGGCCTGGTAAGAGATGTGCTCTCTTCGTCCAGGGCGAGGCGTTCTGCCCCCTTTCCGGAACGCAGCCCCGCTCCGCCTCCATCTGAGTCTGGGTTTTCTTAACTTGGCTTTCTCGCCTCTGAAGAGAAGACCAATAGAAAAAATCCTAGGATACAACTTTGATTGCTTCCCAAAGTCCCCAGATGGCCCCTGAGCGACCGACCCTGAGCCTGGAGGGCTCACAAACCCACCGTTCCGCCCAGCCGTTCTGAGAGGGCAAAGCTGTTCCCCCAAAAGTCCCACGGTGCAACTGAAGACTACGCTGGCCTGAACTGGATCCTCCTCCCTAGTGTAAACCTGTAGGACCTCCAGATGAGGAAAGTACCGTGTGGGATTTGAAGGGCCACAGTGCACTCTATGCATAACCAAAGCAGAAGAAAAATCCATCACTGAACGCACTATAATTACCCCACCTTAACAAAATCAAGTTTGTGAGGCAAGGCCATAAAACAGGTCTCAAAAAAATTTTTTTATACTTAATCCTCAGTGTGAGTCTCAAATTTGAGAGAATTGAAATCAGAGTATCATCTGTAACCACAATAGAACTAAAACTAGAAATCAACCTAAAAAAGCCAGAAAATTCCGGAAATATTGGAAATCAAGCAATATAATTCCCAATCTCTAGGTCAAAGAAGAGATCAATGGAAATTTAAAAATAAGTTGAGGCCGAGCACGGAGGCTCACGCTTGTCATCCCAACATTTTGGGAGGCCAAGGCAGGGGGATCACCTGAGGTCAGGCACGGGTATCTCTTGAACCCGGGAAGCGGAGGTTGCAGTGACCCGCGATAGAGCCACTGCACTCCAGCCTGAGCGACAGAGCAAGACTCTGTCTCAAAAATAAATAATAAAAATAAAAATAATTTGAAATAAAAATAATACAACATATCAAATTTGTGGAATGCCCCTGACACTGTGTAA
>NW_012104142.1:302665-304598 GCF_000951045.1 Mandrillus leucophaeus | reverse complement strand
GCCTCCCGGGTTCAAGTGATTCTCCTGCCTCAGCCTCCTGAGTAGCTGGGATTACAGGCGCGCACCACCACGCCTACTTTTTTTACTTTTAGTCGAGACTACAGGTATGCGCCACCACACCTAGCCAATTTTTTTTTTTTTTTTTTTGTATTTGTAGCCAAGATAGGGTTTTGCCATGTTGGTTAGGCTGGTCTCAAAACTCCCGACTTCAAGTGATCCGCCCACCTCGGCCTCCCAAAGTGCTGGGATTACAGGCGTGAGTCACCGCACCCGGTGAGATAAGTGCAGAAATACTACTCACTTCTTTTGGTAAAGATATCTTCAAGGGCGCGTTTGGAATATTGCAATTTTCAGGATTAACTATGAATATGCAAGTTAAAACTCTTAAGGAGCTTTTAAATAACTGGACTGCAATATATGTGACTATAAAAACATGCTAGCAATTGTTTTTACAGTTTTCTAATCTTGGTCTAAACCTCCTATCACTGACTTTAGGTTAATTTAAGATTTTTCATATAATTTGTAAACCCAATATTGAGCATTACCAATTAGCAAAAATACACGTAGATACATAAAAAGGCAACTTTTTAGTCCTCACTGAAGGAATTTCATCAAGTCCACTGGATGTAAAGAAATGCAACTCATTGCATTTCTGAAGTGGAAGGCTGTCTCTCAATTCATTTACTTAGCCCATACACAAGCAATGAAACAGCAAATTTTCATACATATATTCATCTGTGCCCATTTCAATGTTTTAAAGTTTTACAATTTAGTTTGAGAAGTAACTTGAAAATAAAAATAAACTGCTCATGAACATAATTCAAAAAAGCGTATTAAAAGTAATAATTACAAATGTAAGCAAAAAATAGGAGGACTTTTTAAGTTTTTATTTCAAATGATATTCATTTAAAGAGGCCTGCCCTAACTCCCTGACTAGGCAAGGTCCCCCAGTACTTCCTTCTTAGTAACTGTCACAATTCTAATTTCCACGTTAAACAAATAATTTACATAAATAAATGTTTATCTCTCCCTACATTGTAAGTTACGAGAGCAGGCGCTGTTTCCACTTTACTCGAGTCCCCTGGGCACACCTGAGCTATTTGTTGAATGAAAGAAAAAAAGCTCTAAGAATGAACATGAATGTCTGGATTTTTTTTTTTTAATGAAAGCAACACCATTACTGATTTTAAAAGTTATTTATTCGAAGTAGCTTTTAAAATATATTCCTGGCTTGGCCTTTTAGCCAAAAGTCTCAAGCAGTCTATTGAATCAGTGAGCTTTGGGAAAAGCAGGTAGTATTAGGACAGCATACAGTAGGCGCTAAATGAAGCGAATTGACTACTACCAGAAAACGGGTAAAATGAGATCTAACCTAGAGGAGACTGCCGACACCCAACTAAATATCATTATGCCCAGGATAGTGCTTCCACGGACTGTGGTGAGAGCACTGATTCCTCTCCCTCCTCTGCTTCCCAGGCCGTTTCAACAACCCAGAGCGTTAAGTTCAGAGAAACAGCTTGGGGACGGAAATGAGAGCCAATGCTTAAAACGGCGGGCACCAGACGGGCGTCTCTGGAGTTAAAGACGTCCCCCATTCCAACGTCCTTTTATTTTTCTCTATTGTCCAAGTGTCAACAGAAAGCCTCAACTGGGGTCATGAAATCAAAGAATGTCACCATAGTCAGGTTTTAAAATATCAGTTTATCAAGTTCGTGACACACTGAGTGCCCAAGTCCCCCGCAGAGTCCGGAGCTGGGGGGGCTCCCGGGTCACCCCATCTGGATGGAAGAGAGGCTGCCCGGGAGGAGAACAGGCACTGGCTACCTAAGAAGGGGAGGCGGCGACGAGCCCCCGCAGAGGCGGGGTCCGAGTCCCCAGGCAGAGCCACCCACAGGCGGTCGAAGAACGCGGGCAGAGGCTCCGACATGGCCAG
>NW_012104142.1:296147-298210 GCF_000951045.1 Mandrillus leucophaeus | reverse complement strand
TCTCTTACAAAAGCACAAAAATTAGCTGGGTGTGGTGGCATGTGCCTATTGTACAAGCTACTCAGGAGGCTGAGGTAGGAGGATAACTTGAGCCAGGGAGGCAGAGTTTGCAGTGAGCCGAGATTGCACCATGCACTCCAGCCTGAGCAACAGAGTGAGACCATGTCTCAAAAAATAAATAACAAATTAATTTAATTTAAAAAGAAAATACAATTTAAAGCATGCCAGTGAAGTATAGAAAAATTTTTTTCCTTTAATGTCCCAGAGCAGATAGAATAGATTTTGCTTAAAAACTTCAGCAAGTGCAGCTGTAATCATGGTAAATATTCTTTTTTTAAAAAATTACAATTATAAAAGTCATACTTTTTTTTCACAATATACAGGTTTTTTTCTTAAATGTACCAACACTTAATGTTTTATCTCACTATTCCTCTTTTCTTTTTAAATTGAGATATAATGGATATAATGTACATACAGTGACATATGTTAGTCTTAAGTGTGCAGGTTGATCAGTTTTGACAAATGCATACATTTAGATTGTGCATGGTGTCGCAGGGCACAGTGGCTCATGTCTATAATCTCAGCACTTTGGGAAGCCAATGCAGGAGGATTGCGTGAGGCCAGGAGTTCGAGGCTGCAATGGTCGCGTCATTGCACTCCAGCCTGGATAATGGGGCAAGACCCTTGTCTCTATAAAAAATTTAAGAATTAGCCAGGTGGTGGGTCATGCCTGTAGTCACAGCCGCTCACGAGGCTGAAGCAGGAGAATTGCTTGAGTCCAGGAGTTCCAGGCTATAGTGAGCCACAATGGTGCCACTGCACTCCAGTTTGGGCTGCAGAGTTAGGCCCTGACTCTTAAAAAAAAAAAAAAAAAAGCATATGTTTGTTTAACCCACACCTTCATCAAGATATAGATGACTGCCATCAACCCCAGAAAACTTTCTCACATCCTCTCTCAATCAATCCCATCTCCTAGATGCAACCACTGTTCTGATTTTTTTGATATTGGTTAGCTGGTGTTCTGTAGCGAAATAATAACGGAATCATACCACAACTGTTCTTTTGTGTCTTGTTTCATTCCCTAAGCAAAATGATTTTGATACTTGTTTATGTTGTTGTATGCATCAGCAGTTTGTTCCATTTCATTGCTTATTGTAGTATTTCATTGTGTGAAGAGACCACAAAATACCTTTTTTCCTGTCAGTGGACATCTATTTTTCCCTTTTTTTCTATTGTGAATAAAGTGCTGCTATGTACACACCTTTTTTTGTGAACCTAACCAAAGTAGAATTGCTGGGTTAGCTAGGTGTATATTTAATTTTACAAAAAAATGCCACATCACTTTTAAACTGGTTGTGCCATTTTATCCTGCCATCACGAGTGTGTGAAATATTAATGTTTCTACATCCTTGCTAACATTTAGTGTTGTCAGTGTTTTTAACATTAGTCATTCTTATGAGTGTGTGGTTTTCTCACTGTGGTTTTAATTTGCTTTTCCCTGATGATTAATGATTCTGAACACTTTTTCATGTGCATATGGATCATTCACATATACCTCCCTTTGGGAAATGCCTGTCAAGACTGCCAATTTTTAGTTAAGATTTTTATTTTCTCATTATTGAGTTATAGTTTATTAAATATTTTGAATATAAGTCCTGTATCAAATATAGTAATTGAAAATATTTTCTCCCACCCTGTGTGCTTATTTACTTTCCTAACAACGTCTGTTGATGACTTGAGAATTTGGACTTTTACATTTAGGTGTAAAATGAGATCCATCTCAAACTAAAATTTGCAAATAGGATGGGGTAAGATTTGAGAGCTTATTTGTGTCTACATGGTTCCAGCACCATTTGTTGCAAACACTTTCCTCTCCATCTTAAATTATCTTTGATGTTGGTGCGGTGGCTCACGTCTGTAATCCCAGCACTTTGGGAAGCTGAGGCAGGTGGGTTACCTGAGGTGAGGAGTTTGAGACCACTGGCCAGTATGGTGCAACTCTGTCTCTACTAAAAACAAAAATTAGCTGGGCGTGGTGGCGCATGCCTGTAATCCCAGCTACT
>NW_012104142.1:291645-296021 GCF_000951045.1 Mandrillus leucophaeus | reverse complement strand
CTGTATGATTACTTTGGTGTTTTTGTCAAAAATCTATTGACTATATAATTGTGAGCGTATTTGTGAAATTTCTAGTCTTTTCCACTGATCTGTTTGTCTATCTTTATGCAATACTACACTGTCTTCAATACAATAGCTTTATAGTAAATCTTGAAGTAAAGTGCTGTAATTATTCCAACTTGTTATTTTTTCAAGAATGCATTGGCTATTCTAAATTCTTGTATTCCAACATACATTTATAAGTTGTTAATCCGATTTTCCAAAAACAAAATCTGCTGATTGGAAATGAGTTGAACCTACACCTCAATTTGGGGAAAATTGGCATCTTAACAATATTGGGCCTTGCAATCCATGAATATGGTGTATTTCTCTATTTTTCTAAATAAGTAGAGAAAATAGCTTTAATTTCTTTCGGCAATGTTTTGTAGTTTTCAGTACCTTTTACATCTTTTGATAAATTTTTTTCTAAGCATCTATTTTTGGACACTATTGTAAATGGTATGAAACTTTTTTTTATTTTCTGGCCAGGTGTGGTGGCTCACACCTGTAATCCCAGCACTTTGGGAGGCCAAGGCAGGAGGATTGCCTGACCCCAGGAGTTCAAGACCAGCCTGGGCAACATGGCAAGACCCCATCTCTATACCAAATTTAAAATTTTATTTAAAAAAATTATTTTCTAATTGTTCATTGCTTGTGCATGTGCTTGTGTGTGACTTTTCTACAATAACTTGATATCTTGAAACCTTGCTAAATTTCTCTGATAATTTCTTCCCATCTTTTCCTCTCCTCTTTCATCCTGGGTCTTCTATTAGTCACATACTGGACTTCCTGAACTGATTATGTCATTTTCTTATCTCTTCTTTTCTATTTTCCATCTAGTTGTCTCTTTGTTCTCCTTTCTAAATAATTTCTCCAATATGGTTTTTTTTAAATGACTGTATTATAGTAGCCAACTTCTAAGATATTCCCCAATGATCCTTGCCTTCCAGTATTTACACTCCTTTGTAGTCCCTTCTCAAATGCTGTCAACGCTGGTCTGTGTGACCAACAGAATAAGATGGAAGTGATGTGCGTGACTTTCATGGCTGCTTCTGACTTGCTCTCTCTTGGGTCACTCACTTTGAGAGAAGTCCAATGGAGAGGTCCACATAGTGAGAAATTGAGGTCGCCTGGAAATAGCCAGAACTAACTTGCCAGCCATGTGAGTGAGCCATCTTGGAAGCTGATCCTCTTGCACTCATTAACTCTTCAGATGACTGCGGCCTCAGCTGACAAATTGACTGCAATTTCATGAAAATCTCCTTGACAGAACCACCAAGGTAATCCTCTCTCAAATTTCTGATCCAAAGAAATGAGTATCTTCCAACCTCAGGCTACTTCTCTCTCCACACAGAGTGGATGGCCAGGAGCACCACCCAACGCTCCTGCCCACTGGGAGGACTTCCCCTCAAAGCTGCTTTTCAAGTCCACTCCTGACTGGCACTATAGTGTAGCTGACATCCACTTTTGGTTTGCTCCCGTATACCAGACCAATCCATGTGTGAACCAAGCTGGAGTTTATTCCTACCCTGGCAGTTGGTCATTAGGAAGCCCTCATACAGCCATAGATGTGAGTCCAGGAATAAATGTTGGTACATCAGTGGCAATGACATGGGGGTCTGGTCAGTGACCACTGTGATTTTCTGTGAGAAGTCCAGCCAGTTCAGGTCTCTTTAGATGGTACTATGACAGAGAGGGAGAGTTAAAATAATCCTGGGAATAGGCTGTAAATGTATACTGTTGTCTGTTCCAAGAGAATGTAAACTCTTTCTGATCCTCTTTTTTTTTTTTTTCTTTTGACAGGGTCTGGCTCTGTTGCCCAGGCTGGAGTGCAGTGGCGCAATCTCAGGTCACTGCAACCTCTACCTCCCAGGCTCAAGCCAGCCTCCCACCTCAGCTGCCTGAGTAGCTGGGACCACAGGCACATGCCACTACAACTGGCTAATTTTTGTATTTTTTGTGGAGACAGAGTTTCACCATGTTACCTAGGTTGGTCTTGAACTCTTGAGCTCAAGCCATCCATCCACCTCGGCCTCCCAATGCTAGGATTACAGGCATGAATCACTGTGCCTGGCCTCTGATCCTCTTTTTAAAAATGGAGAGATGAGGTCTCACTATATTTCCCAGGCTGGTCTCGAACTCCTGGGCTCAAGTGATTCTCCCACCTCAGCCTCCTAAAGGGCTAGAAGTACAGGCATGAGCCACTGTGCCCAGCCTTATCCTCTTTTTTTAGTAGTGATATAAAAGAAAGCGTTTGTCAAATAAATGACTATTAGGTATCTAAAGCTATGTAACTCTGCTCTAGCGAAAGTGTTCCACCTGGAGACACTGCTGTAATAGAGCTACTACAGATGCACCTCAACTTACAGTGGGGTTACATCCCAATAAACCCATCATAAATTGAACATATTTATTTATTTATTTATTTTTGAGACTGAGTCTCTGTCACCGAGGCTGGAGTGCAGTGGCACAATCTCGGCTCACTGCAACCTCCGCCTCCTGGGTTCAAGTGATTCTCCTGTCTCAGCCTCCAGAGTAGCTGGGATTACAGGTGTGCACCACCACGCCCAGCTAGTTTTCCTATTTTTATTAGAGACAAGGTTTCATGTTGGCCAGGCTGGTCTCGAACTCCTGACCTCAGGTGATTCACCCGCCTTGGCCTCCCAAAGTGCCGGGATTACAGGCATGAGCCACCACACCCGGCTGAAAATATCTTAAGTGAAAAACACATTAAATACACCTAACGTATCAAATATCATAGTTTAGCCTAGCCTACTTTAAGTATGCTCAGAACTCTTACATTAACTTACACTTGTTGAAAATAATCTAATACAAAGCCTATTTTATAATAAATGTCTCTATTTATTATAAATGTCCTATTTTAATGTCTCATGTAATGTATTTAATGCTGAAAGCAAAAAACCATATTCGCTACTGCTGCCCAACACCACCAGAGAGCATCACACTACGTATCACCAACCTGGAAAATGTCAAAATTCAAAAATTGAAATTCAGTTTCTACTGAATGTGTATCACTTTCACACTATCATAAAGTCAAAGAATCATGAAATCAAATCATTGTAAGTTGGGGGCCCTCTGTACTCAGTTGAATTTGTGATAGTCCACTGGCACTCTCCATTTGCTTTTTGTGAGGCCCAGACTGGTGAATTAAATGGAGGTGCATTGGGGACCAGCATTTCTGCGTTCTTTGTTTTTGGTTTTGTTTTGTTTTTGTTTTTTTGTGACAGAGTCTCACTCTGTCGCCCAGGCTGGAGTGCAGTGGCTCGATCTCGGGTCACTGCAACCTCCATCCCTCGGGTTCAAGCGATTCTCCTGTCTCAGCATCCTGGCTAGGATTACAGGAACCTGCCACAGCGCCCGGCTAATTTTTGTATTTTTAGTAGAGACGGGGTTTCACCATCCTGACCAGGCTGGTGTTGAACTCCTGACCTCGTAATCCACCTGCCTCGGCCTCCCAAAGTGCTGGGATTACAGGCGTGAGCCACCATGCCTGGCCGCATTTTTTGTTTTGAAAGGTGCTACTAATCACTGACATGCCCCTTAGGATGAAATACGGTTTTTGATTTATTGGTAGATGGTGGGAGGGGTGGCTTCAGAAGTTTCCACTTGGCCTTTTGCATCACAATAGCTTCTATCACACAGATCGAGAAACCAGTATGGAGGTTGTACTAAATACCAAGTAAGTCCATTCTAATGATACATTCAGATACTGGGGAAATGGCCACTGTGAGCCAGACCTGGGTGACGATTCCACCTTGTGCCCCCGCTAAAAAGGTGGCCTGGTGATGTCTTGGGTGATGCTTTGGGTCTGTGTTTCAAAATCAACTCAGATCCTGTGACTGACTGTTCCTGAAATGTTTGAATATCCCACTTTTCCCCAATATATGGTACCTGAGAAAATGCCCATAGATCCCTTTGACTCAGCATTAGGGGAATCATCACTACATACACTTGCTACAGTCTCACGGGGTTCATTTTCCAGAGGAACTAGTTTCTGTCTTAGCCAGTGGGCTCCAGGTCTGAAATCTGACTCAGGTAAGAAAACTGGTTAAAGCTATCGTGTTTTTTTGTTTTTTGTTTTTTTGTGTGTTTTTTTTTTGAGACAGAGTCTCACTCTGTTGCCCAGGCTGGAGTGCAATGGCGTGATCTCGGCTCACTGCACCTCCACCTCCTGGGTTCAAGCGATTCTCCTGCCTCAGCCTCCTGAGTAGCTGCGATTACAGGCACGCACCACCACACCTGGTGTGGTGTCTACTAAAAATACAAAAATTACAGGCATGAATCACTGTGCCTGGCCTCTGATCCTCTTTTTAAAA
>NW_012104142.1:269438-291140 GCF_000951045.1 Mandrillus leucophaeus | reverse complement strand
AAGTGCTGGGATTACAGGCTTGAGCCACCGCGCCCGGCCCATAGTGCTTTTTTATTGAGGCAATTGCCCTATGCCTCCTGACCATCTTGATCTTTCTGGTTGAATAATGTGGTGGTTAATTTTAGGTGTCAACTTCACTGGATTAAGGGATACCTAGATAGCAGGTAAAGCATTATTTCTGAGTGTATTTGTGAAGTTATTTCCTCAGGAGATTAGCGTGTGAGTTGGTAGACCAAGTGGGGAAGATCTGCCACATCCCTGCATCCCTGGTCCAAGGCCTTTGGACTTGGACTGACCTATGCTACCAGCTTCCTTGGTTCTCCAGCTTGCAGATGGCCTCCACCATCACATGAACCAATTGCCCTAATAAATCTTCTCTCATATGTCTACATATATGTCCTAGTGGTTCTGTCTCTCTGGCAAACCCTGCTTAGTACAATAGATTGAGCAATACTTTTGCTGGCTGTGCAACTACATTGCCTCTAGAGATGCCATCTCCTATCTCAGTGCCCATCAGGCTCCCCTGGATACATCTCCGACCTTGTTGCTCATTAAGATAACTGTACCTCTTGGCTTCTTGGCTGAGTGCGGTGCTCACGCCTGTAATCCTAGCACTTTGGGAGTTCAAGGCGGGCAAATTGCCTGAGCTCAGGAGTTCAAGACCAGCCTGGGCAACATGGTGAAACCCTGTCTCTACTAAAACACACACACAAAAAAATTAGCCAGGTGTGGCAGCGTGCGCCTGTAGTCCCAGCTACTCAGGAGGTTGAGGCAGGAGAATTGCTTGAACCCGGGAGGCGGAGGTTGCAGTGAGCTGAGATCGTGCCACTGCACTCCAGCCTGGGCAACAGAGTAAGACTCCATTTCCAAAAAAAAAAAAAGCAACTGCACCTCTTGGCTTCTGATGGTTGAGTACTACCACCTGGCCTCTATTATTTTGGTACCCATTATTCCCACTGCTATTAATAAGCCCAGTTATGTAACAACATCAGCCCTGCCCGTCAGAGGAAAGCCACTGCAGATGGCTCAGAGGTGCTGATTGCTCTCACCAGGCTATTCTTTATTGCTTTGACCTTCCTGCAAAACAGTCATCTGGTGGGTTTGCAAGGCTTATATAGTCAGTTGATTCTATCATGTGCATTTCCTTAATCCTATTGACCCCTTTTTCCACTGCCGGGCATGACAATTCTAGTATTTCCACTTCACTTAAGTGTGGGCTGTCACTTTCTCCAAGTGTCTAAGAGCCATTTTAGCAGAGTCTCAACACCTTCTCCCAGGGTTCTTGCCCAGGCATTAAAACCTGTATCCCAGGAGGGTACACTCACATTGCCAAACACTCCCTTATCCAACTTTGTGTTCTATCGCCATCCCTGGATCAAGAACTTCTAGAGTTAAGTCTTATAGACACCCTCTCAGCTTTTAAGGTCCACATTAGCTACATTCTATAGAACTTTCAGAGTATTTTACCTTTCCTCCTGAGCAAGCCCAACACTTCCCTGTTGGTTTATACTGACTTCACTTTGATATTTATCTGCTGTCTAGGAAGGGAGGTGGGGACAGATCTTGAAGGAGGGTGCGTGTTATCTTTAAGGGTAGAGACCTCTTGATTGTCTTCAACAGGAAAGCATTAGTTTTTTTGTTTTTTGATTGTTGGTTTTTTTGTTTTTTTGGCGGGGGACAGAGTCTCACTCTGTCACCCAGGCTGGAGTGCAGTGGTGTGATCTCTGCTCATTGCAAATTCCACCTCCCAGGTTCAAGTGATTCTCATACCTCAGTCTCCCGAGTAGGATTACAGATGCTCGCCACCACAACCAGCTAATTTTTGTATTTTTAGTAGAGACAGGGTTTCACTATGTTGGCCAGGCTGATCTTGAACTCCTGACCTCAAGTGATCTGCCCGCCTCAGCCTCCCAAAGTGCTGGGATTACAAGCATAAGCCACCACACCTGGCCAGCATTAGTCCTTAAAGCACGGGACTCTTAAATTCAGAGGTTCAAAGGAATCTGAGGATTTAAAACCTGAATGTATCAGCCCGGATGTCTCCATCTCTCAGGGTCCCATTTTTCCCCGGTAAGGACTCTGAGCTTGCATAACACACTGGACTAAGCTGACAATTTAATATTCTTGGAATTCTGCAATTTTTTTTTTGAGATGGAGTCTCCCTCTGTCGCCCAGGCTGGATTGCAGTGACATGATCTTGGCTCACTGCAACCTCCCAGGTTTGAACCGCCCAGGTTCAAGCAGTTCTCCTGCTTCAGCCTCCCGAGTAGCTGGCATTATAGATGCCTGCCACCACGCCCAGCTAATTTTTGTATTTTTAGTAGAGACAGTGTTTCGCCATGTTGGCCAGGCTGATCTCAAACTCCTGACCTCAGGTAATCCACCCGCCTCAGCCCCCACAAAGCGTTGGGATTGCAGGCGTGAGCCATCGCGCCCAGCCATCTGCTATTCTCATAAGTCCTGGGCCTGGTCCTCAGCCTTTTGAGTCCTTCTATTACAGAAGAGAGTTTCTTAATATGCTGCCAAGGAGGCACAATGATTTTCACATTTAGCCTTTAATTAATCATCCTTAGCCTTTCATTGTCTTTTTCAAAAGCACTAATTAAGTACAGCAATAGCCAACCAATACCATTGTCTTTATTATTACTACTTGCCAACATTTCTCAGACTCCTAGTACATTATACCCTGGTGCCCTCCCTTCCACTGGTACACCATCTCGGTTCATCACCAGTGAAAATTTTAACAATTGCACTGCTATCTTGTGCCTGTGCTCATCTATGGCCAAGGATGGAGTCCTTATTGCCAGCCAGGCAGCAGGCAATCTAGCTCCAAAATCCCATCTCAGCATCCATTTCCTATCCCTCCTGGCACAACCTGTCACAAGTTGTGTTCTCCAAGAAGCAAATTCTGAGATGGAAACCAGCAGAAAATTTCTAAGGGAGCACTCTCAGGATAGACACCTATGAGTGGAATGGAAGGAAGTAAAACTGAGTAAAGAAGAAATTGAGCTACAAAGTAGTCCCAGCACAACCTGATCTGACCCTGTGGGGAGTTTTGAATCTGTATGACCCTTCTGAGTTCAGGCCTTGATATACCCACGTCAGCCAGTCACTGGATGCAGGCTGCCCTGCAAACAGCATGACCTTGGGCAAGGTGGCTCTCGCCAGCAGAGATTAATTTGAGTAAGTATTCAGTTCTGAAGCTGGGATCTGGACAGTGTAGCACAGAATCCATGATGGCAATGCAAGGAGGCTTTTCAGAACTAAGGGGAACAGAGATGGAACTATCTTTCAGGTGAGGAAGTGCTTTGAGAGGTATAACCCTCTTGCTAAGGCATCATTGCTTTCTTCACCTGCTAGTTAGTATGATTTAATTCTAGTTACAAAACTTGTGTTTACTGTAGAATACGTTTAAAGTTGTTTTGTTGATAAGACTTCTAGAGAAACGTCTGGCCAAAAATAACTATTTCCTGGGTTTAGAACAAGAGATCCGAGACAACTTAACCTTTGGTTATATTTCTGCTTTAATATATAGTAACATTTGAAAATACGCAGATATCCAGGAAAAAAAGGTAAAGCAGTATGAGGTATTGAGAGCACAACTGTGCTTTAATTTGGGAGTTATTTGGGGTGTTATGTAACAGCAATCGTACTTGTAGATAAACATGTCCACTAGCTCTGCAAACACATTCAAAGGTAATAGTATATAGTACACT
Organism: Mandrillus leucophaeus; assembly: GCF_000951045.1. NCBI lineage: Eukaryota > Metazoa > Chordata > Mammalia > Primates > Cercopithecidae > Mandrillus > Mandrillus leucophaeus. Next base: position 287,424 of record NW_012104142.1, on the reverse strand, counting down.
CCACACTGTAAAATATGTCAAATACCCCCACTCTACAAATTCACTGTGCTTCATTATTTTTTTGTTTTGTTTTTATAAGAAAAGGGGCATATCTGTAATTCACAATCCAAATCAGATTCTTAATTTAGGTACGAAATATTACCTGCCAATTTGCTTCTCAAACCATTTTTTTTAAAAAAATATATTCTTTAAAGCCATTTTATGGCCATGGGAATCTAATTAATTTCATAATGATGTTGGCTGAATATGATACCAAAAAATGCAGGTATTTTCAAGAACAATAAGATAGATAACAGCATTAAAGCATAATCCTTTAAGAATTCATGAGAAAAAAAGGATGATAAAACTTAAGCTTCTTTTTCAGATGTTTAAAAATGTCTATGAAATCCTTTGTCCCAAGGTTGATCATTTAACCATGGTACACAAAATATGCTAAATACATTGCCTGGTGTCAAGGTGGGAAAATTCTCTTTTATATCATAAAATCCTCTTCTAATCCATGTTGACCCAAGTCCTGGCTGTCTGAGGGCAGATTCCTGTCAAGAGACCTAAGGTTGTCATGGAAAGCATCACTTTCATCTACTGGTTGGTAATCTTGTTCCATTTCAGTTACAAAGCCACTCCCAGATCCTGATCCAGAGCCGGAGCCGGAACCTGATCCAGAATAGTCCTCAGAAAGTGGGAAGATACGATTCAAGTCCTGGATTCTTGTCTTTCTGAAGTATGAAAGAAAAATGGGAAAAAAAAAACAGTAGAGTTTGACATGTGGGAAAGATAATTTTAACAGTTTTTTTTTTTAAGATAAGGAGATAAATAGAGTGATCTAGTTGCTTAAATTAAGAGATTTAAAAGCTTCCAAATTATTCAATGTTTTAAAACCAACAAAAAAACAGGTCAAATGTTCCTATGTGTTTGCCTATACTTATTGCACCGATCAACTCCACATCTACCTATTGCAGATAAACAGTGTTAATTTTGTTATCACTAGCATATACATTCTATATTTGAAATTTACTTAAGAAATCATTTTTATTTTTATTTTTTTAATTTTTATTTTTGGAGACAGAGTCTTGCTCTGTTGCCCAGGCTGGAGTGCAGTGGTGCCATCACAGCTCACTGCAACCTCCGCCTCCCAGGTTCAAGTGATTCTCCTGCCTCAGCCTCCCAAGTAGCTGGGACTACAGGTGTGCGCCACCACACCCGGCTAATTTTTGTATTTTTAGTAGAGATGGGGTTTCACCATATTGGCCAGGCTGGTCTTAAACTCCTGACCTTGTGAACCACCCACCTCAGCCTCCCAAAGTCCTGGGATTACAGGCGTAAGCCACTGCACCTGGCCCAATAAATCATTTTTAAAAGAAGGCCTCTTGGCCGGGTGTGGTGGCTCATGTCTGTAATCCAAGCACTTTTGGGAGGCCAAGGTAGGTGATCAATTGAGGTCAGGAGCTCGAAACCAGCCTGACTAACATGGTGAAACCCCGTCTGTACTGAAAATACAAAAATTAACCAGGCGTGGTGGCACAGGCTTGTAATCCCAGCTACTCAGAAGGCTGTGGTGACAGAATCACTTGAACCAGGGAGGCAGAGGTTGCAGTGAGCCAAGATCGCGCCATTGCACTCCAGCCTGGGCAACAGAGCAAGACCGTCTCAAAAAAAGACCTCTTTCTCTCTAAAGGAAGGACAAACTGCCAGGTGCGGTGGCTCACGCCTGTAATCCTAGCACTTTGGGAGACTGAGGCAGGTGGATCACCTGAGGTCAGGGTTTTGAGACCAGCTTGGCCAACATGGTGAAACCCCGTTTCTACTAACAATACAAAAATTAGCCGGGCATGGTGGTGCATGCCTGTAATCCCAGCTACTTAAGAGGCTGAAGCAGGAGAATCGCTTGAACCTGGGAGGCGGAGGTTGCAGTGAGCCGAGATCGTGCCACTGCACTCCAGTCTGGGCTACGAGAGCAAAACTCCGTACCCTCCACCAAAAAAAAAAAGAAAGGACAAACAACTAACAACTAAGTCAGCCCAGACAGATGACATTTTTTCCTAAATTAAAATTTCCATAAAAGTTCTAATAATTTACAGTGCTTCAACAAAGCTCACTTTTGAGAAATTCTTTGTAAGAAGCTAAGCTTTATGTATATATACCAGCATATAAACATTCAATTTCCTATCAAAAAATGACCCTGTCTCCAACTTGCATTCATTCAGCTGAAGAGTGCTGAAAGGTAAGGCTGCCTTCTGGGTTGACTGTGATGATTAGAAATTCAAAGAGCACAAAATCGTCCAAGCAATGACGACAGCCCTCGGTGACAGAGCAGGGTAACGAAGGATCAGAGACAAAAGCTGAGTGTCACAGCTTACAAGTCATTTCCTCCATGAAAATAATAAACCACCAGCATATAATCAATTAGAGTTTTAATTCATGTACACATTCAATAAATATTTGTTGAACATCTGGTCCTCGTTTTGAGGGCCTGGGATAGAACAGAGGCAGACCAATGAAGCTCCTGCTCAAGAAGTTTTTATTTTAGTGGCGAAGACAGACAATAAGTGAATAAATGAATCAGGAAAATCGTAGGTGGTACAGATAAATGAAATTGACTAATGTAATAGGGAGTGACCAGGTGGCTACTTTAGCCTGGGGTGTCAGAGCTGGAAACACAGATTTGGTAGTTAAACCCTTGGAACCAATGGAGGTCATCGACAGAAAACATGTAGATAGAGAAGGGGGACCAGGCCACAGCCAGGGTCACACCAACATGTTAAATATTGAGCAGAGGAAAAAGCACAACCAGAGAAGTAGGAAGAAACAGGATAAGGCAGGGCATGTAAGCCCCAAGAAAAAAGCATTTCAAGGGAGGGGTCAACAATTTTTTTTTTTTTTCTTGTAAAAGAAAGGGCCTTCTTCTGTTGTGTGGGCTGGAGTGCAGTGGCATGATCATGGCTCACTGCAGCCTCACCCTCCCGAACTCAAGCCGTCCTCCCACCTCAGCTTCCTTTGTAGCTGGGACCACAGGCGTGAGTCACCATGCCCGGCTAATTTTTCTATTTTTTGTAGATAGGGTCTCACTATGTTGCCCAGGCAGGCTCGTCTTGAACTCCTGAGCTCAAGTGATCCTCCTGCCTTGGCCTCCCAAAGTGCTGGGATTACATGCATGGCACAGTCAGCCATTTTTGAAGGTAATTAAGGGTCAAGTAAGCTGAAAATAGAGAAGTAATCAGTGACTTTGTCAACCAGGGTGGAGTGTAGGAACAGAAGTCTAGCTGTGAGGAAAGGAGGGAGCAGGCATGGGTGGCCCTTTCAGGAGATCCTATTGTGAAGAGGTGCAGAGAAGGGCAACTGCTGGAGAGGACGCAGAGTCAAAGGAGAGATGTTGCCTGAACATAGGAGATACTAAAGTACTGAGATACTGATGGGAAGAAGTATACTAAGATACTGATGGGAAGAAGACACTGGGTTTGGAGAGATAACTGCAGAATGGAAGTCCTGGAGAAGATGCATGGGAAAAGGATACTGGCCATAAAAAGAGGTGGCCTTGGAAGCTGCAACAGCCAGGGTCCAATCAGGAAACTTCTCCAGATATTTAACACAGAGGGAATTCCTCGTACAGGTGATGGAGGAGAAGTAAAGCCAAATGGGGGATAGCGAGGTAACCCAGAGATTAGCAATAGCAAGAAAATATTTCCCTCGGCTGGGCGCAGTGGCTCATGCCTGTAATCCCAACACTTGGGGAGACTGAGGCAGGCAGATCAATTGACGTCAGAAGTTCAAGACCAGCCTGGTCAACACGGCAAAATCCCATCTCTACCAAAAATACAAAATTAGCTGGGCATAGTGGCACACCTGTAATCCCAGCTACTCAGGAGGCTGAGGCAGGTGAATAGCTTGAACCTGGGAGGCAGAGGTGGCAGTGAGCCAAGATCGCACCACTGCATTCCAGCCTGGGTAACAAGAGTGAGACTCTGAAAAAAAGAAAGAAAGAAGGAAAGAAGGAAAAGAAAGAAAAGAAAGAAAGAAAGAAAGAAAGAAAAAGAAAGAAAGAAAGAAAGAAAGAAAGAAAGACAGACAGACAGAAAGAAAGAAAGAAAGAAAGAAAGAAAGAAAGAAAGAAAGAAAGAAAGAAAGAAAGAAAGAAAGAAGAAAAGAAAAGAAAAGAAATACTGCCCTCTTTGGGCTACAGCTATAGTGGAAGGAGGTTGTCTATTTCCTGAGCCCGGGGACTAGAGGCATCTGGTGGGAGCTGAGGCCATGGGCGAAACACAGTCCTGCCCAAGGTGCCACCCAAGGCAGGGAGTAAGGAGAAGAAACATGCCTCTCTCCCTTCCTCCCAAGCTCTCAATCTCTCTTCCTTGCCTCCCATCGGCCAAAGTCAGCCACAGCCCTGGGAGCCTGAGAAATGCAGACCCCAGGGGTCAGTTCTCCTCCCACCCCACAGCTAGTACAGAGCAGGGCCAGGGGAGGACAGGAGGATCCGAGGGCAAAAGGGCTTGGGATCGGCACAGAAGCAAGGACCATTCTTTCGCAATGACGGGAAGGAAAGCACAGGGTCAGGGTGAGAAGCAAAGTTACTGGCTTTGAGGAAGGAAAATAGAGATTTGAGCAGAGGAGGAACGGTTTGCAAGCGTTCTTTTGGAGAATTTGAGCTATTCTCTTAACATTTTGTTTTATTTTTTAATTTTAGTTTTAATTGTATTTATTCATTTTAAATGTATTTATTTATTTTGAGACAAGGTTTTACTCTGTCACCCTGGCTGGAGTGCAGTGCCACACCACGGCTCACTTCAGCCTTGACCTCTCAGGATCAAGCAATCCTCCCACCTCAGCCTCCCGAGTCACTGGGACCACAGGCATGCCTGGCTAGTTTTTGTATTTTTCTGTAGAGACGAGGTTTCTCCATGTTTGGCTAATTTTTGTATTTTTCTGTAGAGACAGGGTTTCTCCATGTTACCCAGGCTGGTCTCAAAGCAATCTGCCTGCCTTGGCCTCCCAATCTGCCTGCCTCAGCCTCTTAATAGCTGGGATTACAGGCGTGCCACTATGCCCAGCTAATTTTTGTATTTTTAGTAGAAATGGGTTTCCGCCATGTTGGCCAGGCTGGTCTCCAACTCCTAACCTCAAGCAATCTGCCTTGGCCTCCCAAAGTGTTGGGATTACAGGTGTGAGCCATAGTGCCTGGCCACTAATTTTTAAACAGAGATCGGGTCTTGCCGTGTTGCCCAGGCTGGTATCAAATTCTTGGCCTCAAGTGATCCTCCCACCTCAGTCTCCCAAACTGGGGGGATTACAGGCATGAGCCACTGCAGCCTAACATTTTAGATTTAAATGAATTAGTATTGAAACCAATGACTTAAAGTAATGGAGGATGCTGTAATATTACATTCAAACTTAATGCTGAGACCTTAAAGTATGAATGCAGGAGTAGGGCTACAAAGTACAAAGTTGCATATTGAAGACTGTAATGATGTAATCACTAACGCAGTGAATACCAGTGATGGAGAAAGTCACCAGTGCTGGGAATGGTGGCTCATGCCTGTAATTCCAGCACTTTGGGATGCTGAGGTGGGAACTGCTTGAGCTTAGGAGTACATGACCAGCCTAGGAAACATACAGAGACCCCCGTCTCTACAAAAAAAAATTTTTTTTTTAATTAGCTGGGCATGGTGCTCTGTGCCTGTGGTCCCAGCTACTAGGGAGGCTGAGGCAGGAAGATCACTTGAGGAGTTCGAGGCTGCAGTGAGCTATGATCACACCACTGCACTCCATCCTGGGTGACAGAGAAGATCCTGTCTCAAAAAAAAAAAAAAAAAAAAAAAAGAGGAAGTCACCAGGATCCCAAAGTGATGTGAAATGTACCTGGTTTGGAGCACGACGAACCACCTGGCTTTGAGGATAATGATTTTCTAGGTTTGAGCCTGGAGATTAAAACTTTTATGATAATCCTTTTCTTAGTATATATATTTTGCTGCATCCTATATAGCTTTAGTATTCATTGAATTAATGATTTCTAATATAATTCAATTTTTGTTACTCATGAATTTATATCAGGTCTTTTTTGCAAGTTTAAAGCAAGTTTTATCTGATCAAGAAGAGATTTGATTTTTGTTTTACAAGTCATGGCCAATTATTCTTCGTTTCTCTAATTTTTTTTTTTTTTTTTGAGACAGGGTCTCACTGTGTTGCCCAGGCTGGAGTGCAATGGCATAAATAAGGTTCACTGCAGGCTCAACCTAGGCTCAAGAGATTCTCCCACCTCAGCCTCCCGAGTAGCTGGGACTACAAGTGCACATCACCATGCCTGGCTAATTTTTGTATTTTTTGTAGAGACGGGGTCTTGCTGTATTGCCCAGGCTGGTCCCAAACCTCCTGGGCTCAAGGGATCCTCCCACCTCAGCCTCCCAAGGTGCTGGGATTATAGGCATGAGCCTCTGCACCTGGCCATTTTTTAAAATAATTACCATCTAATTGAAGAACATTTTTTAATATAAAAAATGTATTTGAAATAGAGATAGGGTCTCACTATGTTGCCCAGGCTGGTCTCAAACTCCTGGGCTCAAACAATTCTCCTGCCTCGGCCTCCCAAAGTGCTAGGATTACAGGCATGAGCCTCCACTCCTGGCAGAAGAACACTTTAATCACCTCCTCCAAGAAAAATCCTCATACCCATTAGCAGTCACTCCTTATTCCTCCCTTTCCCCAGCCCCTGGAACCCACTAATCTGCTTCCTGCCTCTAGGGATTTGCCTCTATTCTGGACATTTCATCTAAATTGAATCATACAATATGTGGCTTTTTGTGTCTGGCCTTCCTTCACTCTGCATAATGTTTCCAAGGTTTATCTATGTTGTAGCATGTGTCAGTACTTCATTCTTTTTATGACCCAATAATATTCCTTTGTATGCTTATATCACATTTTGCTTATCCATTCAGTTAATTATTGGATTTTAATATATAGTGTGTTCTGTTTACACAAATAAAACAATGTTCAATCATTTTCAATACCTGTTGATGAAAAGCCCTCAATGCTCCTGTCTACCATCCACAAAAAAACTTTCAAAAACAGGTGAATCATGTATACTCGCACATGTCATATGCCAGTGTATACAGTACAGTTTTACTATGTACTGCAGAGTAAGAGCCAAACTACCAAAGCAAAAGCTTGAATCAAAACATTCTGGACAGCTTGAAGAAAAACACTCCCACATCTGTGCCAAGAGGTTGTGAAATTACGGACACTTTAAAATTAGAGAAAAGGCCAGGCATGGTGGCTCATGCTTCTAATCTCAATACTTTGGGAGGCCGAGGCGAGTGGATCACCTGAGGTCAGGAGTTCGAGACCAGCCTGGCCAAGATGATGAAACCCCATCTCCACTAAAAATACAAAAAATTAGGCTGGGCGCGGTGGCTTACGCCTGTAATCCCAGCATTTTGGGAGGTCAAGGCAGGCAGATCACTAGGTCAGGAGATTGAGACCATCCTGGCTAATAAGGTGAAACCCCATCTCTACTAAAAATACAAAAAAATTAGCTGAGAGTGGTGGCAGGTTCCTGTAGTCCCAGCTACTCTGGAGGCTGAGGCGGGAGAATGGCGTGAACCCAGGAGGTGGAGCTTGCAGTGAGCCGAGAATAAGCCACTGCACTCCAGCCTGGGCGACAGAGTGAGATTCCATCTCAAAAAAAAAAAAAAAAAAAATTCAGCTGGGCATGGTGGCGGACGCCTGAAATCCCAGCTGCTCAGGAGGCTGAAGCAGGAGAATCACTTGAACCTAGGAGGCGGAGGTTGCAGTGAGCTGAGATCGCACCATTGCACTCCAGCCTGGGCAAGAAAAGTGAAACTCTGTCTCAAAAATAAATAAATAAATAAATAAATAAATAAATAAAAGTCCACTTACGGAAAAAGGTCAGTCCTCAGCCGGGGGATCTTGTTGGATTCACTTGGAAGTAGGTCGAACACTGGTCCTTTTTCTTCAATGCAGTTTGCAGAATTACTGTCTGGATTGCAGCGCACCCATTGGTACCTGGCTGGATAACCTGCCCAACAAGGAACCCACATTGTTACTAAGTATCTACTACACAGCTTCTAATCACTCTGTCCTAAGAAGCTTTTACTTTTGCTTTTTTTCAAGACAGGGTCTCACTCTGCTGCCCAAGCTGGAGTGCAGTACTGTGATCATAGCTCACTGCAACCTTCAACTCCTGGGCTCAAGCCATTCTCCCACTCCAGCCTCCTGAGTAACTGGGACTACAGGCACACCACCATGCCCAACTAGTTTTGGTTTGTTTTGTTTTTTGTTTTTGTTTTGTTTTGTTTTGTTTTGTTTTGTTTGGAGAGATGGGGTCTCACTATGTGCCCAGGTTGGTCTCAAATGCCTGGGCTCAAGCAATCCTCCTGCCTTGGCCTCCCAGAGTGCTGAGATTACAGGCATGAGCCACTGCACCCAGCCTGCCCTAAGAAGGTTTTAACTAAATAGATTCTAAATTTGGTAAAAGGCAAAATGTAGACAGATTTTACGCCCATTCATATAACAGCAGCACCTACTACGTGCCAGCATTTTATATAAATTGTCCTTCTTACTACATTCCAAAAAGTAGCAGAGTTTAAAGTTAGAATAGGCCTTGGAATCAGCTACCTGGAGGGAAGTCCCAGCTCTGCTGACTCGTTATGAAACCTTAACTTCTCTGAACCCTTACTGTAATATGAAGATACTAATAGTGCCATAAATCTATCACAAAAATTAAACGAGAAAATAAACGTAAAGAATTTAACACAGTGCCAGGCACACAGTAAACACTTGATAATATTAACTGTTGTTACTTTTGTACTATTATCTCAATTTTACACAAAAGAAAATTGCAGCCACACAGGCTCTAAGTAAAGAATCCAGGATTCCAACCCACATCTGACCCCAAAGCCCACATCTTTTCATAGAGATGAGTCAAATCAGGTTCAGAAAGGGGAAGGAACACACTGTGTAATACCCATGGTATTACAGAATTCTAGTTCTTGTGTTTTAGGGCCATACAGTATTCTTAGGAATGAAAAGTAGATAACAATTTGTCCTGTGTCTTTGCACTCAGATTTCACAAGAACAAGTCTCCTCTATCCACAGAGGCCCAGGCAGCTTGGAATATCTGAGTCTCAGCTTCTTCTGAATTTCATTTCTACGGAAAAGGTTCCAAATCTGATGTTATAAGGTTATATAGGAGATTTATTTATTTATTTATTTATTTATCTTATTTTGTTTTATTTTATTGAGAGAGAGTCTTTCTCTGTTGCCCAGGCTGGAGTGCAGTGGCACAATCTCGGCTCATGGCAGCCTCCGCCTCCCGAGTTCAAGCAATTTTTCTGCTTCACCCTCTGAAGTAACTGGGATTACAGGTGCTCACCACCACGCCCAGCTAATTTTTTGTATTTTTAGTAGAGATGGGGTTTCACCATGTTGCCCAAGTTGGCCTCGAACTCCTGAGCTCAGGCAATCCACCCACCTCAGCCTCTGAAAGTGCAAGGATTACAGGCGTGAGCCACTGTGCCTGGCTTATATAGGAGGTTCTTTATTAGCTAATGAAATAAAATCTTCCTTCCTCAATTTAGCAAAGACAAAGGCCTGGTGGCGAGAAATACTTCACCGCCCTTCAAAAAGTTCATCTCCTCCCCACTCTAAGCATACACTTTATTCTAGTAAGTGCAACTAATAATTACCTAGCAAGAAGGAGCATGTCTAGGATTCTTGAAAGGCAGGAAGGGTGGTTTTAAAGCTCACCACAAAATAATGGAAAACACTCAGATAAATTACAAGGCATCAACTCATAAGAGAATACTAACCAAATGAAGAAAAGTCCTTTTTTTTTTTTTTTTTTTTTAATGGAGTCTCGCTCTGTTACCCAGGCTCGAGTGCAGTGGTGTAATCTCGGCTCACTGCAACCTCTGCCTCCCAGGTTCAAGCGATTCTCCTGCCTTAGCCTCCTGAGTAGCTGGGATGACAGGTGCCCACAATCACACCCGGCTAACTTTTGTAGTTTTAGTAGGGACACGGTTTCATCATGTTGGCCAGGCTGGTCTCGAACTCCTGACCTCAGGTGATCCACCCACCTCGGTCTCCCAAAGTGCTGGGATTACAGGCATGAGCCACCACGCCCAGTCAAAAGTACTTTTTATGGAAAAGATGATGTGGCATTGTAGAAAAATCTATACTTAAAAATGAGTGAGAGGGTGAGAGGCGGGTAGGGCAATACCTTTTTTTTTTTTTTTAAATCAAATAAAAGTAAAAATTAGGCTGGGTATGATAGCTCACGCCTGAAGTCCCAGCACTTTGGGAGACTGAGGTGGGAGGATCACTTGAGCCGAGGAGTTCAATACCAGGCTGGGCAACATAGGTAGACTCCCATCTCTGCCAAAAAAAAAAAAAAAAGATTTTAAAAATTAGCTGGATGTGGTAGCATGCACCTGTAGTCCCAGCTGCTTAAGAGGATTGCTTAAGCCTGGGAGGTCACAGTGAGCCAAGATTGCACGACTGCACCCAAGCCTGGGTGACAGAGCAGACTGTCTCACAAGAAAAAATTTACAAAATTAAAAATAAATAAAAATAACTGAGAAAATCAGAATACCACTTTGTGTGAATAAAAGTTTCAATTATATAACAGACATGGGGGGGAAACGGAAGGAAATACACAAAAATAACTGGTGGCAGAATCTTTGCTTTTTTTTTCTCATTTCGTTTTCTAAATTGCTATAATAAACAATATTCCTCTAAAAACATAAACATTAAACACTTTAATATAGAAAACAGTAAATATTCTCCCATTGGATTTTCTTCCTTTTGTTTGTAACTATATATTATTCTATCATAATCTTTCCTGTGATTCCTGAGTATAGCTTACAATGTCTGGTCTGGGAGAGCTGTTTGTCCAAAATGAGTTAGCTCTGCCACTGCCTGGAGGCTGGGGATAAGGCAGGCAAAATTACTTTTCAATGTCTGCCCCTTACTGGCTGTGTGATCTTGGCCAACTTAAACTCCCTGTGCCTCAATTTTCTCATCTGTAGGATGGAGCAGTAATAGAGCTAATAATGAGATACAAATGTTAGGTTCTCAGAGTAGTACCTAGCACGTAGTCAGAGCTCTTCACTGCTAGTTTCTCTCATGAGAAGGAGGACCACAATGGCCTATGATCTCTGATAGTGAACATCTTATAAATTTAAATTCAAATTCCTATTCTACCATTTAGTATCTCTAGGATTCTCAATTTATGGACTTTCTTTCTTTCTTTTTTTTTCTTTCTTTCTTTTATTTTTTTAATTTTTTTTTATTTTGAGATAGAGTCTGGCTCTGTTGCCCAGGCTGGAGTGCCGTGGCACATTTCAGCTCACTGCAACTTCCGCCACCTGAGTTCAAGCTATTCTTCTGCCTCAGGCTCCTGAGTAGCTGGGATTACAGGCGCGTGTCACCATGCCCAGCTAATTTTTTGCATTTTTAGTAGAGACGGAGTTAGCCAGGATGGTCTCGATCTCCTGACTTCGTGATCCGCTTGCCTCAGCCTCCCAAAGTGCTGGGATTACAGGCGTGAGCCTCCACGCCTGGCCTAGTTCCCCTCTTTCTTTCCTTTTGATTCTTTCCTGAGGTAGCATTAGTTTGGCATCTAATTGCTACTTATACGTCTCTTCCTGTAGGCGAAATAAAAATCCAGCATCCTCTCCAGCAGAGGGCGGTGTCTTCACACCTTATGCTGTCTAGACCAGCTCTGTCCAATAGAAACATAAAGCAAACCACATAGAGTTTTCAATGTTCTAGCGGCCATATTTTTAAAAGTAAAAAGTAACAGGTGAAATTAATTGTAATATATTTTGTTTAACCTAAAAATATATTCAAATATTGTCCTTTAACATATCATCAATATAAAAGTTATTAATGGGATATTTTGCATTCTTTTCTTCTTACTAAGGCTTCCAAATCGTGTATATTTTGCATTCACAGCATGTCCCAATTTGGCCTCGCCACATTTCAAGTGTTCAGTAGCCACAAGTGACTTGTAGCTACCATACTGGACAGAGCAGGCCTAGGCAGTCCTTCTGCAAGCCACTGACACACTGAATATCAAGCTGAGAAAATTGCTTACATAGGAAGCTAAACAGACAAATAATGCTTAATGAGAAAGCATCCAGGTGAAAGACCAATCTTTTCACCAGCATGACAAATGCAACTGTAGCAAATTAGTAAAAAATATTTCTAGAATACAAAATTCCCCCAGAGTTCAGAATCTCAGCTAATTAAAAATCGTAATGAAGTCTTTCTTCTTGGGGGTGATGAAAATGTTCTAAAAGCAATTATAGTGATGGCTGCATGACTCCGAGCATACTAAACAACACTGAATTGAACACTTTTTTTTTTTTTTTTTTTGAGACAGTCTTACTCCATCATCCAGGCTGGAGTGCAGTGATGCGATCTCAGCTAACTGCAACCTCCGCCTCCCAGGTTCAAGTGATTCTCCTGCCTCAGTCTCGCAAGTAGCTGGAATTACAGGTGCACGCCACCATGCCCAGTTAATTTTTGTATTTTTAGTAGAGATAAGTTCTCGCCATGTTGGCCACACTGGTCTCAAACTCCTGACCTCAAGTGATCCACCTGCCTTGGCCTCCCAAAGTGCTGGAATTACAAGCATCAGCCACCACACCTGGCCTAATCATTGAATCAAACATTTTTAATGGGTGAATTGTACGGTATGTGAACACCATCTCAACAAAGCTATTTTAAAATTTTATAAATAAATCAAAAGTAGAAGGATTCCCACTCCAAAAGTCTATCTAATTCGGGGCCGATGATGTTAAATGTACTTTAAAATAAAGAACAAGTTACACACACTAAATTCTTGACATAGCTATTCAAGGGCGTTGGCAGGATGTGAAAATTTGCAGTTCCAGCCCCTGTGGTTGTGAGAGTATCTTGACTCTATCTTGCTTGAGATAAATGTCTTGTGATTACAGTGGGTATGCTCATGGGCAGAAATGTTATCTTCCTAAAAGGGCCACTGATGGGATTTGTTGGTTAATTGTGAGGTGGATTCCAAGGGAAAGAATGGTTTTTATTTGAATCCTATCCCTCACTGCCCACCTCCCCCACCACCCTGAATCCTCATAGTTTCTTTGAGTAAATGTTACCAAGGCAAACAACTTTCTCCAATAGTCCATACCTTTTTATATTATGGCACTAACTTTTCCCCCAACACAATCACAATGTACTAATTTTTTTGTTTGTTTTTTGAGACAGGGTCTCAGTCTATCGCCCAGGCTGGAGTGCAGTGACATGATCTTGGCTCACTGCAACCTCCACCTCCCAGGTTCAAGTGGTTCTCCTGCCTCAGCCTCTTGAGTAGCTGGGATTACAGGTGCATACCACCATGTCCGGCTAATTTTTGTATTTTTAGTAGAGACGGGGGTTTCACCATGTTGACCAGGCTGGTCTTTAACTCCTGACCTCAAGTAATCCACCTTCCTCGTTCTCCCAAAGTGCTAAGACTATAGACGTGAGCCATTGCACCGGGCCTAATTTCCTATTCTTAATGGAAACTTACTGCAGGCATATTAGAGAAACTTAAGCAGCAACTACCATGAAGGGGAAAAGAAGACCATTTGATTCATTCAGAATGGTAGCATTATCTAAGCCGGAGTGACTTCCTCCTGGTCTATCAATTCCGCAGGACGGATAAGCTTCCCCAACTCTTGCACGGTTTGACAAGCTATAAAAAACTCCTAAGTTTACTTTCAATTTCTCCCTCAGTTCAGTGGGAAATATTATAGCAAAGGCTACAGTCAAAGGATTTTTTGTTTGTTTGTTTGTTTGTTTAAATAAAGAAAACCTCTAATCCATGAGCTGCAGTAGAAAGTTAATTCTGAATTTGAAATTAGACGACCAGTTCAGTTGTTAATTAGTTGTAATGGGTCTTGGGCATGACTCACAAATTTTTTGCAAGAGGTTGATGTATAGAGCAAATGAGATGAGAAATGTCAGATCCAGTTTTCTCCTCTATAATTAATGCTAATTCCTCCTCACAGGGAATGTGTTGATAATTACCAGAGAATGGATGTGAAATCACTTTACAAACAGCAGCACAATGAGTGGATCAGTATCGTTCCTGTGAGCTAGGAGACAGTATACAGTGGACACATGGGGGCCTGGCCCCCTTGGCTGCACCTGTTCATGGATATTCCTTTTTTTTTTTCTTTATGGGTATATTGGAAAAGAGAGGCAATAAGAGTGTAGGATTCACAGGCCTCATCAAATCCCCTGGAGATAGATTAGTCATCTGTGCTCTCCAGCGTTACCCACACATCCCCATATTTCCATTTCTTTGTGCTCGGTAGACACAATCTTACGCCACATCTTTACTTGGGTTTGACTAATAGTAAAAATATACCACCATCAAATTCATATGTTGAAGTTCTAACCCACAGAATCCCATAATGTGAAATTGTTCAGAAATAGGGTCACTGCAGATACAGTTAGTTAAGATGAGGCCATTAGGGTGGCCTTGATCCAATGTCTGGTAACCTTCTAAGAAGACGGTATTAAGACACGGATGCATGGAGGAAAGACCATGTGCAGACAAGGGAGAAGGTGCCATCTATAAGCCAAGGAGAGAGTCCTCAGAATGCGACCGACCCTGCCAGCACCTTGATCTTGGACTCCCATTTTCAGAACTGTGAGGAAATAAACTTCTGTTGTTTAAGCTACTCAGTCCGTGGTACTTTGTTATGGCAACCTGAGCAAACCATTATAGTAACCTGAAATGGTTTTGAATATGCTCAGTAAAAGCAAGCCAAAAGCCTAGCTGATTTGATCAGCTAAACCAAGGGGCTAGATAAACACTTTTTACAAGACAGGAAGAATGTTGTCGAATAATATCTGGCATTGCGTGGAGGCATGAGGAAATGGTGTCACGACTCTTCACATCACAGCCTTGTGCTGCAGTCACTCACACATGCAGCCAGTCAGGGACATCTATTTCCCTGCACGCTCAGATGTGGGCACAGGCCCTTGAGCCCGATACCAAGAGCCTTTTTTCGGAAACACCCTAGTTTGTCAGTTTCTCCCTTGTCTCTTTCTATGGTTTCCTTTTCTAACAAAGAGCTAAACCTATGAGGTCATGGTATAAATGCTAGTATTCTATACAATTTCATGATGAATTATTTTCTTTCTTTCTTTCCCTTTCTTTCTTTCCTTTCTCTCTCTTTCTCTCTTCCTCTCTTTCTCTTTTTCTGACAGAGTCTTGCACTGTCACCTGGGCTGGAGTACAGTGGTGTGATCTCAGCTCACTGCAACCTCTGCCTCCCAGGTTCAAGCAATTGAGCCTCAGCCTCCTAAGTAGCTGGGATGACAGGTGCGTGCCACCACACCAGGCTAATTTTTTTTTGTAATTTTAGTAGAGATGGGGTTTCACTATGTTGGCCAGGGTGGTTTCGAACTCCTGACCTCATGATCCGCATGCCTTGGCCTCCCAAAGTGCTGGGATTACAGGTGTGAGCCACCACGCCCGGTCTTCTTCATTTCTTTCTAATAAATACTGTGCAAGGAAAGTTTTTGTTTTCATTCTAGTTTTCCTTAATGAATCTTAGTGGGAAATTCATGTTTCTGGGAAATTTTGAAAACATAAAGACTTACGTATCTCTGGTTAGGGTATGCTCAGCACCATCTAGCCACTCAAGACTGTACTAAAGTATGGACCTCATTACTCTCGATCTTGTCAGACCACATGGTTATTTGGGAATTATTTCGTCAAGCTGAAGATATTCCCCAAAATATCCCAGGGAAGCCTGTTCCCTAAAACTGACAACGTTTTATATTTTTAAAATACATAGATTAATAAAGTTCCCGAAACATTACTTCCTCTTTTTTCAGTATTAGCATAACTAGAAGAAAATTATTTTATAAATTTCTAACATAAAATGAATGTCTCTGCGATCATCTGTAAGATTTCATCTCCACCGGAAGCAAGATCATGACAACCAAAAGTCGCTTTGACGAAACAAATCTAGAAAATGTGTGTCATTGTGACTCAACATTTCCCTTACCATTTGGCCTAACCTAATGTTTTTCGACTATAAGCTCAGCCATCTCTCTATCGAGCCATGATCTCTGTCTTATTTAGACATGATTCCTTATTTACCAAAGAAGAACAAATGGTATTTTTCTTACAAGCCTATCATTTTCATTGTCTCAGTCATTAGAGGTTTTAAGTTGTTTCAGAGTCTGACTAAACAACACTAAATGATAGATAAACGTAGGAAGATATTTCCGAATATGATGTTTCTCTGAGCAACAGTATAAATACCAAATTATTTGGCCTTCTCTTTAAAATCTGAGAGGGTTTACATTAACTATGTCTAACCATAATTGAGTTTTCAGTAAGAACCAAATTTATCTTTAAAAAAAAGAAGAAGAAAAAAAAAATACACACAGTCAGATTCACCCCAATTGGAATATAACATCTCCCAGTATTAAAATAACGATGACACCGTCACAGCGCACTAGAACTTGGGGCTGATGTAGACACTGAGGGGTAGGCAGAAACCCCCAAACACTCAAAGGTGCCATCTCCTCCATGCAACACACACAGGAGTCATTTTCTGGATTCCTTGAGCTTTTTAAAATGTATAAACCTCACATTTTCATCCCAAAATAGCACATTTCAATCATTGTAAGGGTTTACAAGAATGCACAGGCCGCCGAGTTTAATTTTTCTTGGTACCAAACTTAACTGAACTTATATTAAAGGGTTCGGCGACCCCAAATCCTTCTTCTTTGCCTCCTTTCCCATAATATTTATTATACATTCTATGCCTTAAAATGAATCTAATGACTTGTATGGACTATGGGGCTTACAGAGAAGATGGCTGGGGAACAAGACTCCTGAGTCTTACCTTGAACTGAGGATTCCAGAACCAGGATGAGGGCAAGAGCCAGGACGAGCCGACTGCATTTGAGTAGCTTCTGCATCATGACCAACTCACTCCAGCTCTCCCGGCTGCACGCCAACTTCTTGATTAGGAAATGTAGCAGGGTGCTCTCTGTCCCTTTTAGAAAAGGTTCCAAAACCTCAAACCCTGCCCAGAACACACGTCACAATTTCCTGAACAAATAGAAAGAGATCCACATCAAAACCCAGAAAGAAAGTGGGGGGGGGGGGGGAACACAGTAAAATAACTATTCATACCCATTATGAAACTGTACTGGACTCCCCCCAGGCCTGCTTTTTCAAAAGTTTTGTTGTTTGCCACTTGCCTGCCAGAAATTTTTTTTCCCTACTGAAACAGTAGAATCAGCATTCGGGACAGTTTGTTTTTCCTTTCCTTAGGTATTTTTAGTAGAGACAGGGTTTCACCTCAGGTAACAATCTAAACACGAGATTGCTAATATTGAGAATCTGCTGCATTTTTGATGAGATAAGGGAGCTAGGTGCTGCCTTTTCATCACCGAGCACTTTCAACATAAAACATTATCTTCATTTTATTTTTCACCGGGGAGTAGCATATCTCACTGAGCCAAGCTCATGAAGTGAAACTTCAAAGCTGAGCTCTAACCTTCAAGAATGAGTTGTCGGATTTCAGATGAACAGTTTCTTCTTAAACTCAGCTTCTTGCATTGGATCATCGGCTCTCTATCTCAAGAACATACGATTTTCAGTTACAAAGACCATGGTAAAACAGAAAAATTCTTTTGCATTCCTCTCTCCTTCACACTGAGCATTTCTTATGATTGGATTCCATTTCTACTTTTATCTGTTCTCCTAGTCAAAACTTTCAACTTGAGTTTTGGGTCCTCTGGGCTTGAATAAGCCAGAAATCAGGAATGAGGGAGAGATTGTACTCACAGCGAGCTGCTGGACCTCAGCAAACAACACAAACCTCTTCCTCATGTAGATAAAGGAACAGCATTTTCCCTGGGCATCATGCAGATTTCTGGAGGACTAAGGCTCTATATTAAAGTTATACAATAAAGGTCAGGT
>NW_012104142.1:264481-266673 GCF_000951045.1 Mandrillus leucophaeus | reverse complement strand
AAGGATGGCCCTTGCATGAATTTTTGATTTCTAGAACTAGAAGGGACCTTGCAAATCATCTAGTTCCCTCACTCAGGTGAGAAAAATGCCAAGTCCGGAAAGGTTAAATGATTTG
Source organism: Mandrillus leucophaeus (assembly GCF_000951045.1). NCBI lineage: Eukaryota > Metazoa > Chordata > Mammalia > Primates > Cercopithecidae > Mandrillus > Mandrillus leucophaeus. The sequence goes on along the minus strand of NW_012104142.1, from coordinate 266,558 downwards.
CCCCTGCTCACACTGTAAGCAAGTGGCAAACCAGGGTTAGAACTCAAGCTTCCTAATCCGTGCCCCTGGATAGATGAGGAATGAAAGGGAAACAAGATTAAGATTTGTAAAAAATCAAAAGTCCTTTTTGTTATTTTCTTGTAGAGGTACATGCTAAACATTGCTGTTTAGCATGATAAAATGACTAGGATTTGCTTCTAAATAATCCAGTTTGAGGGGGATGGGAAGGGTATAGTGGTGGTTTGATAACTGCTGAAGTTGAGCAATGAGTAAATGAAGGTTCATTCTACTATCCTCCCTACTTTAATATATTTTTGAGAATTTTCATAATAAGCCAGCACAGTTGCCCACATTCGTAATCCCAGCATTTTGGGAGGCCAAGGTTTGCAGATCACTTGAGCTCAGGAGTTTGAAATCAGCCTGGGCAACATGGCAAGACCCCAACTCTATGAAAAACACCCAAATCATCTGGGCATGGTGGCTTGTGCTTGTAGTCCCAGTTACTTGGGAGGCTGAGTTGGGAGGCTCGCTTGAGCCAGAGAGGTGGAGGCCGCAGTGAGTCAGATCATGCCACTGTACTGTAGCCTGAGTGACAAAGCCAGACCTCTCTCAAAAAAATTTGTTTTCCATAAAACTTCTAAAAAATTATCATTTAAAAAAGATATCTTCATTTTATTTAGAGTCCATATAAATGAGAAAACATCTGATTTTTAAAAAGATGTTACAGAAAAAAAGGCATATTTTTTTAAAAGTGACTCATTTTTTCATGGATCTCAGGCAACTTTGAGTTTCCTATTATTTTGATTATACTTCCATTCCCACCCTCAATCATTTAGGCGACAGGGAGACTGTGGCCAAGACAAAAAAAAATTGTCGTTCTTTTTTCTTAAGACAAAGTCTTGCTATGTTGCTCAGGCTGGAATCAAATGCCCAAGGCTCAAGCAATTCTCCTGCCTCAGCCTCCCAGGTAGCTGGGACTACAGGCACATGCCACGCAGGAAATTATCTTGATGCTTCTCGTCCCAAGGGAGCAGCTCTCATTGTGTCCTTGGTCTCCTTACTGAGTAACAATGGAGGGGTGCCCTGGGAGAGGGCATAGGCTCAAGGGCATCCCTGGCAGGACCATGTAGCTCCTTCTCCAACTCCTCCCTTCTCATCACTTAGCTACACATCTATTAATGTTAGTTTCCCATGGCCTGGTGTGGTGGCTCACGTCTGTAATCCCAGCATTTTGGGAGGCTGAGGCAGACAGATGACTTGAGGTCAAGAGTTCGAGACCAGCCTGGCCAACATGGTGAAACCCCTTCTCTACCAAAAATATAAAAAATTAGCCAGGTGTGGCAGCATGCACCTGTAACCCCAGCTACTCAGGAGGCTGAGGCAGGAGAATCCCTTGAACCTGCCAGGCAGAAGTTGCAGTGAGCTGAGCTTGTGCCACTGTACTCCAGCATGGGCGACAGGCAGACTCTGTCTAAAAAAAAAAAAAAAAATAGTTTCCCAAGAGCAGGATTGTCCCCCTTCTTAAAAGTCTTCAGAGTCCTAGTTCAGAAACCTCCCTAGATACCTAAAAGTTGAGGAATTTGGGGTTATTGTATTGTTTTTGTGTCTGTTTTGTTTTGGAGACAGAGTCTTGCTCTGTCACCCAGGTTGGAGCACAGTGGCCCTATCATGGCTCCCTGCAACCTCCACCTTCTGGGTTCAAGTGATCCTCCTGCCTCAGCCTCCTGAGTAGCTGGGATTATGGTCATGTGCCACCACACCCAGCTAATTTTTCTATTTTAAGTAGAGACAGGGTTTTGCCACATTGGCCAGGCTGGTCTTGAATTCTTGGCCTCAAGTGATCTGCCTACCTCAGCCTCCCAAAGTGCTGGGATTACAGGCATGAGCCACTGTGCCCATTCTAAAACTGTACTTTAAAAATTTTTTTCTTTTTTTTTTGAGACAGAGTCTCAACTTTGTTATCAGGCTAGAATGCAGCAATGCAATCATGGCTTACTGCAGCCTTGACCTCCTGGGCTCAAGTAATCCTCCCTCCTCAGCCTCCTGAGTAGCCGAGACTACAGGCATGCACCACCAC
>NW_012104142.1:263438-264431 GCF_000951045.1 Mandrillus leucophaeus | reverse complement strand
TCTTGCTTTGTCACCCAGACTGGAATGTAGTGACGCCAATCATAGCTCATGCAGCCTTGAACTCCTGGACTCAAGTGATCCTCCAGCCTCAGTCTCCAGCCTCAGTCCTGGCCTCAAGCAATCCTCCTACCTCAGCCTCCTGAATAGTTGGGACTACAGGCACACATCACTACACCCAGCTAATTTTTCTTTTTTTTGCAAAGACAAGGTCTCGCCATGTTGCCCAGGCTGGTCTTGAACTCCTGAGCTCAAGTGATCCTCTTGCCTCAGCCTCCCAAAGTGCTGGGATTACAGGTGTGAGCCACCACACCCAGCCAAAATAAAAGAAAACCTTGGTTAGAAAAGAAGAGAGATTCATGACCTGAAAGTGTATCTGCACCAAAAAGTATCCCATAAATAGACAGTCCTCAATGAAAAGCATTCAGACATCATTTGGAAGAACCCATGTAACCCAAAGACAAAGCACCACTCGTGGGTTTCACTACAATTTTCCAGGTACCACGCTGAGGACTTCATGTGTATTAATTCATGTGATCACCATAACTGCCCTGGGCAATAGGCATCTTTTTTATACCTACAATACAAATGAGAAAATTGAGACACAGAAAGGTTCGAATACAGGGATTTGACTTCTGGCAATCTGACTTGAGATCCTGACTCTTACTTGTTCCGACATTCCTGTGAGCTCTCGTTTGTTGAACGCAGCTTTCTAGGAGGATTTTCTTTATCAGTCCAGTTTCCCCAGCAAGCCCGTCCCACCTCTGCCCTGGCACTTAAAAAACAAACACTCCTGTCTGTCGTGAGCAGGGAAAGCCCTTCCTGAAATCACAGGGCCCTAAATCCCAGAGTTTGGGCCGAACCCTGTATCTGCCAACGTGATGCTCTCAAATCCCTCCTTTTAGCAACTTAGTAGATTACGAGAACATGACTTTGTACTTCTGACCCCAGCAGCCTGAAGGCTAGGACAGTCTGCCGGGTTTTATTCTTTCCTAA
>NW_012104142.1:260583-263388 GCF_000951045.1 Mandrillus leucophaeus | reverse complement strand
CTGAGCCACCGCACCCGGCCTGTTTGACTTCTTAAATCTTACCTTTCTCCCAAGACACACCATCTATCGATGCTATTCTAAAATTATTTTTGTCTATCTTTAGTTAATTATCTTTTCTAATTAAAAAATTAGGGCTGGGCGCAGTGGCTCACACTTGTAATTCCAGCACTTTGGGAGGCCGAGGTGTACAGATCACGAGGTCAGGAGTTCGAAACCAGGCTGAGCAACATGGTGAAACCCCATCTCTACTAAAAATACAAAAAAATAGCCGGGTTTTGGTGGCAGGCACCTGAAGTCCCAGCTACTGAGGCAGGAGAATCTCTTGAACCTGGGAGGTGGAGGTTGCAGTGAGCCAAGATGGCACCACTGCACCCCAGCCTGGGTGACAGAATGAGACTCCATCTCAGAAAAAAAAAATATATGTATATTAATAGGCCAGGCACAGTGGCTGATGCCAAGGCAGGAGGACCACTTTAGGCCAGGAGTTCAAGTCTGCAGTGAGCCACGACTGTGACACTGCACTCCAGGCTGGACCACACAGTGAGACCCTGTCTCAAAAATAATTAACTAATTAATTAATACTTACTATGGAAAAGTCAGCAGGTGAAGAATTGCAAGGGGGGACTTAAAAGAAAGGACAAGTCCGGGCTCAGTGGCTCACGCCTGTGATCCTGACACTTTGGAAGGCAGAGGTGGGCAGATCATGAGATCAGGAGTTCGTGACCAGCCTGGCCAACATGGTGAAACCCTGTCTCTACTAAAAATACAAAAATTAGCTGAGTGTGCTGACGTGCGCCTGTAATTCCAGCTACTTAGGAGGCTGAGGCAGGAGAATCACTTAAACCTAGGAGGCAGAGGTTGCAGTGAGCTGAGATTGTGCCATTGCACTCCAGCCTGGGCAACAGAGCAAGACTCCGTCTCAAAGAAAAAATTAAAAAAAAAGAAAGGACAAATCCTTTGTCACCTACCATGCAGAGATGATGACTATCATGTCTTCCATCATGATGACTTTGAGCGTGCAACTCGAAGTAGCACACACCACTCCCTGGCACACTGGATCCCCCTCAGCTTCCTTCATTGCTCTTATTTTATACCCTATCCTGCAGCACTACATAGCCCCACCAATGTCCCCAGAACTCACCTGGCTGTTCATTCCTGCCAATCCTATAACCCATCCATCCATTCCACCACCATAAGATACTGAGCTCCCTCCAAAACTAAGCAACCTATCCAAGTTCCCAAATTCAGTGACAGTATTTCCAACATCACCCCTACTTCCTTCTCTTCCAAACACACACCATTATACTCCATACCTGCATTATAGTTAAGGTTTTGGGTCACTAAGGAAGAAGGAAGTTCTTGCCCCTTAATTTGTAATCACAGAACATGAACTGGATCTTCAACGGCCTCTTCGTTTCAGTTCCCAGAGGCTGACCACATTTACCAATCAAGTTACTACACTTTAGTTGGTTCCTATCTTTTGCCAGACTCTAGGCTTTTTTTTTTTTTTTTTTTTTGCTTTCATTAGAAATTTAAAATATAAACAGCATCACTTAGTGAAATGCTATTTAGAAGCTTCATTGAGATGGTAAAAAATGTTTCCTATAATGAATTTTAACTTTTTTTTTTTTAAGACAGAGTCTGGCCCTGTCACCCAGGTTGGAGTGCAGTGACTGGATCATGGCTCACTGCAGCCTCAACATCCTGGGCTCAAGCAATTCTCCTGTCTCAGCCACCAAGTAGCTGGGATTACAGGCACTCGCCACCACACCGAGCCAATTTTTGTATTTTTTGTAGAGACTGGGTTTCTCTGTGTTGTCCAGGCTGGTCTCAAACTCCTGACCTAAAGTATCCACCTGCCTTGCCCTCCCAAAGTGCTGGGACTACAGGTGCCCGCCACCACGCCTGGCTATTTTTTGTGTTTTTAGTAGAAACGGGGTTTCACTGTGTTAGTCAGGATGGTCTCGATCTCCTGACCTCGTGATCCACCCGCCTCGGCCTCCCAAAGTGCTGGGACTACAGGCGTGAGCTGCTGTGCCCCGCCGCTGCTCTAGAACGTAATCGGTTCAAATACCTATTGACCAAAAAATCAACAGCAGTGTTTTCTGGACAGTAGGATCACAAATGTTTCTTCTTCATCTTTTCCAGACAACTCTAAATTTTCTAGAAAAAATTATGTATCATATTAATAATCAAGAAAAAATGCTCAATAAAAATATTTTGGTTGTTTACAAAAGTTTTATTCTAGGCTGAGTGCGGTGGCTTACACCTGTAATCCCAGCACTTTGGGAGGCCAAGGCGAGTGGATCACCTGAGGTCAGGAGTTCAGGATCAGCCTGACCAACATGGTGAAACCCTGTCTCTACTGAAAACATACACACACACACACACACACACACACACACACAAAACATTATCCAGGCATGGTGGTGCAAGCCTGTAATCCCAGCTACTCGGGAGGCTGAGGCAGGAGAATCACTTGAACCCGGGAGGCAGAGGTTGCAGTGAGCCTAGATCGTGCCGCCACACTCCAGCCTGGGCAACAGAGGAAGACTCCTTCTCAAAAAACAAAACAAGAGTTTAACTTTAAAAATCTGTTAATGGAGGATATACTTTAGATAACTTCCTTTGGAGTAAAATGAGTCTAAAGAAATTGGGTCGAAGATTAGCACTCAGGACCGCCTGAAATCTCAAGACAATATAGTTAGGAATATTACAGGTTGAATGAGAGTAATACAGTAATCATGAAGGTTGAATGGCAAGAACATTTGTGGGTTAAGTAGATAATCCAAGTGTCACCACAAA
>NW_012104142.1:253442-254949 GCF_000951045.1 Mandrillus leucophaeus | reverse complement strand
TCACTGCACTCCAGTCTGGGAGACAGAGTGAGATTCCATCTCAACAACAACCACCAAAAAGAATACAATACAGTGTTATTAAGTATAGTCAAGGCTGGGCATGGTGGTACATGTCTGTAGTCTCAGCTACTGGGGAGGCTGAGGCTAGAGGATCGATTGAGCTCAGAAGTTTGAGACTTCAGTGAGCTGTGATCGTGCCATTGCACTCTAGCCACTGTCTAAAAAAAAAAAAATTAACTATAGCCACCATGTTGTACAATAGATCTTTTGAACTTATTCCTCTTAACTGAAATTTTGTCCAACATTTGCATTTGCATCTTAATAGAGGATAATAATCATTGAAAGACTGATGATCTTCTTAGTATTTCATCCTCAAGTCAGGTTGAGATAAGGGGTGCGGTTAGTAGAGAGGGAGGAAAAGACCGTTGGGGCAAGCAAGAGCTTGCTCAATATATCTCAGTTCAAAACCACAATCTTGGAATGTGGGGCTTGCATTGGGATCCTCCTTGTTCTTTTTTTTTTTTTTGAGATAGAGTCTCATTCTGTCACCACACTATAGTGCAGTGGCATGATCTCAGCTCACAGCAGCCTCTGCCGCCTGGGCTCAAGCAATCCTCCCATCTCAGTCTCTTGAGTAACTGAGACCACAGGTGAGTGCCACAACACCCAGCTGATTTTTTGTATTTTTGGTAGAGACAGGGTTTCTCCATGTTGCCCAGGCTGGTCTTGAACTCCTGACTTCAAGTGACTTGCCTGCCTCGGCCTCCCAAAGTGCTGAGATTATAGGTGTGAGCCATGGCACACGGCCAGGGATCCTCCTTGTTCTGTGTGACTAGAAGACCCCCCATCTCAGAGGCCCGTCATCATAGTGTGATTAGGGGGAGTCTGTGCCCAGCCTGATTCGCCCACCCAAGCTCACTGCCAAGACCCATCCTCTTGTTCCTTAGAACCGCACTGTCCTACATGGTAGCCCCATGTGGCTGTTAAAAACTTGACATGCTGCTGGCCCAAACTGAGATATGCTGTATTTGTGAAATATACATTGGATTTGACATAGTAAGGAAACAAGCATGTAAAGTCTCATTAATAATTTTTACATTGATTACACATTGAAAAAATAATATTTTGGATATAGTGGATTAAGACATATTATTAAAATTAATTTCACCTGTCTTCTTTTACTTTTTAAAATATAGCTACTAAAAACTTGAAATTATGTTTGTGGTTTGCATTATATTCTGTTGGACAGTGTTGGCTTAGAAAATGGTAACTTTTGTCATTCACTCTTTCTTCTTCTGCCACCAAGCTGATAGTAAGCCCAATCAGTGAATCTTTCATTTCAAATATTGTATTTTGAATTATAAATGTTCTATCTGGTTCTTTTTAAATATGTATTTTTTGACTGGGCATCATGGCTCATGCCTGTAATCCCAGCACTTTGGGAAGCCGAGGTGGGTGGATCACTTGAGGTCAGGAGTTCAAGACCAGCCTCGCCAACATGGTGAAA
>NW_012104142.1:237972-251502 GCF_000951045.1 Mandrillus leucophaeus | reverse complement strand
CCCCCCCACCACCCCAGCACAGTTCTAGTTCCCACAAAGTGAAGATGGTTAAATGGTGGCAAAAGGAAAACTTGTGCCTCTTTTTTTTTTTTTTTGAGACAGGGTCTCACTCTATTGCCTAGGCTGGAATGCAGTGGAATGATCACAGCTCACTGCAGCCTCAATCTCCCAGGCCCAAGTGATCCTCCACCTCAGCCTCCCAAGTAACTGGGACTACAGGCACGCATGATCACACCCAGCTTATTCATTTATTTATTTATTTTAGAGACAGGGTCCCACTATGCTGCCCAGGCTGATCTTGAACACCTGAGTTCAAGTGATCCGCCCCCCTCCGCCTCCCAAAGTGCTGGGATTACAGGTGTCAGCACCCCGCCCAGCCTCACTTCATCTTTCTTTCCTGCCTTTCTTTTCCTCGGAAACCACACAAATCAGATGGTTTTGCTTTTGATTTTTAAAAGTCTCAATCATAAGAATAATTAACTTATTCACCCTGGCAAGATGCTGCAGTTTCCATCTTATTTATAACAGTGCTATTATTACAAGGCGCACTCAGGGGCCTGCAAGCACCCAGTTTTCAGTTGTTTCCTTTTATAGATGAGGCCAGAGGCCCAAGGAGCATGTGGCTTACTGAAGGCCGTGTACTAGTTATGAAAGAGCCTTTCCACCACCACATTGGTCTGATTTCCATTAGCCTAAGAGTTTGGGCAGAGGGTGGTCCCGGGGTTGGGTAAATGACCCCACCCTCAGAGCAGCCACAATGCAATTAGCATAGGCATGAAACCCTCCTTCTTCCCTTCCCTTGGCCCGTTCTCAGACTCCTTATCTCTTGGGTGACCCCTTCCTGATGTTTGTGTTGGATTTTGTTTCTTTTAGGCTCTAGCTATTCCCTCCAACTGAAATGCTCCACTCCCAGATACTTACATGGTTAAATCCTTCAGCTTCGAGAAGCTGAAATCTCACCTTCTTAAAGAGGCCAACCCTGGCGACCCACCTAATCCTGCAACCTCCCCCCACACCCTACAGTATGCCATAACCCCCTTCCTCTCTTTTATTTATTTATTTATTTATTTATTTATTTTTTAGAGACAGGGTCTTACTCTGTCATCCAGGCTGGAGTGCAGTGGCGTGATCTCAGCTCACTGCAGCCTTGACCTCCCAGACTCAAGCGATTCTCCCATCTCAGCCTCCCGAGTAGCTGTGACTAGAGGCATGTGCCACCACACCCAGCTAATTTTTTAAAATCTTTTTTAGAGATGGGGTCTCACTATGTTGCCCAGGGTGGTCTCAAACTCCTAGCCTCAATTGATCCTCCTGCTTCAGCCTCCCAAAATGTTGGGATTACAGATGTGAGCCACCATGCCTGGCTTCCTTTCTTTTTTTTTTTTTTTTTTTTTTTTTTCCTGAGACGGAGTCTCGCTTTGTTGCCTAGACCGAATTGCAGTGGCGCGATCTCGGCTCACTGCAATCTCCGCCTCCCGGGTTCAAGTGATTCTTCTGCCTCAGCCTCCCGAGTAGCTGAGACTACAGGTGCCTGCTACCACACCTGGCTATATTTTGTATTTTTTAATAGAGATGGGGTTTCGCCATATCAGCCAGGCTAGTCTCAAACTCCTGACCTCAGGTGATTCGCCCACCTCAGCCTCCCAAAGTCCTGGAATTACAGGTGTGAGCCACTGTGCCCAGCCCAGAGCTGTTCTTGATACTCACAAGCTCAGACTGTGAGAACCTCAAGGCCAAGATCAAGAATGGAGTCCCTGCCATACCCTCGCAGTGCCGGGCACTTAGGCCCTCAGGTTCCAAGTCAACTCCAACCTGTATGAAAACGTCAGGGGAGGAAAGATTAAGGCTAACATTTTCCACCTGCACCCCTCCCACCAACTTCTTTACACCTTCATTTCTTTTTTAAGTGTTCTGGAATATAAAAATAACAAAGTAAGCTAAAACAAAATTCTGAGCAGAGATGGAGGACCCCGAGCCACGTGGCTTGCTTTGGACCCTGTGTGCACCCTCAGCGCCACCCTCACGGCCCAGTGCATACCCAGTGGAAGGAGAGAGTCTGGAGAACTCTGGGCACTTTTGTCAGGGCTGCGAACAGGAAACCCGCCCAGTGGAAAGCAGCCAGGTCCTCTGGCTTTGGAGAAGAATGGGCTGAGAGATGTGAGACACCGGGAGAGCGTTTTCAGTCGTGGGAGAGAACGTGCTGGTCGGCACTTTTCCAGCTCCACAGGCGATGAAGCAAGAAACAATAATTCTATTTTTTAGTACAAGAGAATTCAGTGAGACTCAGAAAGGATGCCTTATTTAGAAGGAGGTTAAACACCAGCAGAATATAACCAGGAGGAATTTGAAATCCCCAATTTTGCAGTAAAGTATCTTTCAACTGAAAAAAAAAAAAGAACAAACAACATTCGTAGAACAAAGATCATGCTTCTTTTCACAATTCTTATGGATTCTTATTTACTTATTTATTTATTTAAATTTAGGACACGCCAAGACCTTTGAGTATCCAATAGATACTAAACATTAGAGTTACGATGGCAATAAAATGATGTGGTTGGGAGCTGGGGCTTAGAGTCACACTACTTGGGTTCAAACTTGCCGCTTTCTAACTGGGATCTCAGGCAAGTTGTTTAACCTCCTTGAGCCTCAGATTTTCTGTCTTTTAAATGGGGATGATAGGCCAGGCACGGTGGCTCATGCCTGTTATCTCAATACTTTGGGAGTCTGAGGTGGGGAGAATCGCTTGAGCTCAGGAGTTAGAGACCAGCCTGGGCAACATAGCTAGACCCCATCTCTATTTTTTAAAGAAATAGAGATCATAATTGCACCATCCTCATAGGAACACAGTGAGAATCAAACAAGCCCATCTGTGTGAAGACCTGGAGTGTGGTAATTACGAACAATGCCAGCCACACAGTCAGTGCCCCGCTCACCATCAGGGTGTGGTAAAGTTAGAAGTTCTGGAAGGCATACATCATTTCCCAGAGGGGAAGGGCTGGGATAGGGACCAAAAGGGCAATCCTTCATTTAGACAGAAGCTGCAGGAGACACACTAGATCTGGAACCGAAGGATAGGGAGTTTGCGGGTACAATAGACAATTGGGAAGTTGGGAAGGAAAAACAACAGAAGTAAAACCTTCCTGAGAAATCGTAAACCCACTTTCTTTGGTCTTCTTTAAAGAGGCGAGGAGGGGCTTACTACATGCCAGGAAGGGTGGATGTGAGAGCTTACCTGGTTCTCACACAGCTCTGCCAGACTGGCCTTCTGGGTCCCACCAGGGAGAAGGGCTCAAACCTGGCAGAAAAAGGGAAGGAGCTGGCCGGGCACAGTGGCTCATGCCTGTTATCCCAGAACTTTGGGAAGCCGAGACTGGAAGATTGCTTGAGGTCAGGTGTTCAAGACCAGCCTGAGTAACATAGGGAGGGAGACCCTGTCTCTATTTTAAAAATAAAGTGGGGTAGGGGCCGGGTGTGGTGGCTCACGCCTGTAATCCCAGCACTTTAGGAGGTCGAGGCGGGTGGATCACAAGGTCAGGAGATCGAGACCATCCTGGGTAACATGGTGAAATCCCGTCTCTATTAAAAATACAAAAAATTAACCGGGCGCGGTGGCGGGCACCTGTAGTCTCATCTACTCAGGAGGCTGAGGCAGGAGAATGGCGTGAACCCGGGAGGCGGAGCTTGTAGTGAGCCAAGATAAGGCCACTGCACTCAGCCTGGACAACAGAGTGAGACTCCGTCTCAAAAAAAAAACAAAAAAAACAAAAAACAAAAAAATTAAAGTGGGGTAGGGAGGCAGAACAGACCCCAGGTTTCTTTATGTTGACCAGGCCAGGTGGGATTATAATAATAATCACATGTAAAATATGAGCAGGCACTGATGTAAGCACTTCGCATGTACAGTAATAACTGTTTAATCCTCTCCACGGTCCTCTGAAGATTGTATTCCTGAGGAAGCTGAGGATATAATTTGATCGGTGGAAGGTGAGTGCCGGGGGAGAAACGCAGGGGTCCTGTCCAATCCAGGGCAGGCTTCCAGCACTCAGGCTGAGGTGGACTCCAGGAGGGCTGACCCCATAGCAGACAGAGTCCAGACCCCATCAACCCTGTCACCACCAATTTGTGAAACACAAATTTGATGGTGTCTTGACCCTCCAAACCCTCTAAAGACAGACATCTAAGCATGCACAATTTCTTCCTCGTGGAAATGTCCATTTAAGGCCTCTTAATCCTGGCCACAAATCTCATTGGGAGGGGCTTCTCGGATAGAGTCCTTCAACAGCATCTCTTCTTCTGCAATGTGCGTGTAAAGCAGAGACAGGGAAGGCCCCACAGTGGGTGTGTGAGACAAGACCCCATAGATGTCCAAGTCCAGAGATAGGTGGGTCCTCAAGACACCTGACCGCTTGCCTCAGTCCCCTAGAGAGGATAATCATTGCCTCAGGTTAGCCACACAGGAAGAGGTCAGGGTCACCACTGATTGCCCTTCCCAGGCAGGGGAGACAGGAAGCAAGGCCCCTCACTGCCTGGACCCAATGTCCCCTGGATGTCCCAACCCTTTTGCTACCCTTGGCCATCTCTGACCGGTCCTGTGCGAGGAAGCCAGCATGTAACCTCCAGCAGGCCAGGGCTGTCAGATCTCCAGGGTAACTGCATGTGCCTGGCACACAGCAGGCTCTTTTTGCAGCTCAGACTCAGATGGCTCCTGACTGACTGCATGCAGCAGGGCGGCGAAGAGCAGGCTGACATCTGACATCTGCCAGCTGAATGCCTCGGAGAGCCTGTTCAACCTCCCTGTACTCCAGTTTCCACATCTGTTAAAACGGGGATTCCACAAGCATGTAATGAGGATCAAGTGAGTTGAAACAGGAATCCTTTGTAGTGCCTTGGCCTGCAGCACTCAATGGTACTAGCTGTTAATCAGCATAACTATATTTAGCTGCATGACACTGGGCAAGTCGCTTATCTCTGAGCCTCCATTTTTGTTCCTATGAAGTAGGGATATTTCTACCTCACATAGTTGTTGGGAAAATTGAAAAAGAATATTATGTGGGTCGTGCATGGTGGCTCATCCCAACACTTTGAAAGGCCGAGGTGGGCGGATCACCTGAGGTCAAGAGATCGAGGCCAGCCTAGTCAACGTGGTGAAATCCCGTCTCTACTAAAAATATAAAAATTAGCCGGGCCTGGTGGCGCACGCCTATAGTCCCAGCTACATGGGAGGCTGAGACTGGAGAATCGCTTGAACCTGGGTAGCGGAGGTTGCAGTGAGCCAAGATTGTGCCACTGCACTCCAACCTGGGCGACAGTGAGACTCCGTCCCAAAAAAAAAAGGAGAAAAAAAGAAAGAGAGTATTACGCATAGAGGGCTTGGTGCCCTGCGCGGGAAATGATGGGTAAGGAGCCAACCGTTGTCTGTATTGCATTCCATTCTCTCAGGGTCTTGCAAGTTGAGCAACCAGCTAGCAGTGTATAAAAGACAGAATTTGGTCTGAGCCTTCCTGGCTAGGGGCACATCATGAATAGCTCCCAGACACAATTTCTTCCAGCCCGACATGGTGGTTCATTTTCGCCAGAGTGGAGTCACCTTGCAGCTCTTTTTCCCTTAAAGAAATGGCTCAGAATGGCCCCCTTTCTAGATCTGTACCTGAGCAGGGATCTTCAAAACTCTGCTCTCAAAGAGTGACTAACAGGGAATTCAGACACAGAGGTGGTTGGTGACGGAATATTTGGAGCAAGACCTTTACCAGTTAGCAAATATCAAACCAAGCCAAAAAACATCCCACTTGCTCCTCCCTGCCAAGCCAAGTCCACCCACGTCCTGACAAAGGCGCTGGTGAGGCTGGCCTAGTTGTGGACCCAGGAAGGGAGAGATGGCAGCAAATACCTTGCTGCTCAGCTGCACAGATGCCTGCATTGGGAGCAAGAGGGAGGCCAACCTGTGGTGACGGATTCTGGGTCCTGGGTCACAAGGAGACATGAGTTAGGCAGCCGCTCCTGCCTGAGAGCAAGGCTTCATCACCTCCTTTGGACTCTGGACTGAGAATGAGGTCCCACATCTAACGAGGGGTATTTCCTCCTTTTTTGTGACTTTATTTACATGCGGAAAAGCTTAGGAGTTTAAATAAACAGATAAATAAGTAATTTGATTATACATTTACTAAATCACTTTAATTGAAGAGAACCAACTTACATGCAATCAAGATGAGAGTTGACAAAACTTATTTTCCTTTGGATGGTGGTTTTCAGGTCAGATATGACTTCTTTTCCCAAGAAGTCTTCTCTGCCAATCAAAATGCCTCTGGAGGCCTGGCAAGGTGGCTCATGCCTATAATCCCTGTACTTTGGGATACCAAGGTGGAAGGATTACTTAAGCCCAGGAGTTCAAGATCAGCCTGGGCAACATGGAGAGACTCCGTCACGACAAAAATCTTTAAAAATTAGCTGGGTGTGGTGGTGCACACCCATAGTCCCAGCTTCTTGGGAGGATGAGGTGGAAGGATTGCTTGAGCCCAGGAGGTTGAGGCTGCAGTGAGTCATGTTCACGCCACTGCACTACAGCCTGAGCAAAGACAGAAACCTTGTCCCCCTAAGCACCTCTCAAGTACAGTAATAATCGTTTGTGCCCCCTCACCAAAAAGAATGCCTCTGGGTACCTCCAAAAAGAGGTAACCATTTGGCGTAATCTGCCCACTGAACCACTAATTCAATGAGTATTTACTAAGCACCTACTATGTGCTAGGTGTGGCCCTACTAGGTGTGAGGCCGGCAGGGGAGATGCTTGAAAAAAATGAACCCACTCCTCAAGTAGTGTCATCTAGCCAGGACACCACAGGACTTCTGCTACTCAAGCCCTGGCTGTGTCCACCATGAAGCATAGCCACAAAGGTTTGGTTTTTATATTGCAATAATGGCGTAACAGAATTTAAGAAAAACCTTTAACGGTCACTGCCCGTAATCTCACTAACACAATCATTTCCCTTTGCCTTTGCCTTCCAGTTTGTTTTTGTTTTTGTTTTTTGTTTTTTGTTTTTTTTTGAGACAGAGTTTTGATCTTGTCACTCAGGCTGGAGTGCAATGGCGTGTGTCTCAGCTTACTGCAACCTCTGCCTCCTGGGTAGCTCCCTCAATCGATTCTCCTGCCTCAGCCTCCTGGGTAGCTGGGATTACAGGTGCGTGCCACCATGCCCAGATAATTTTTACACTTTTTTAGTAGAGGCAGGGTTTCACCATGTTGGTCAGGCTGGTCTTGAACTCTTGACCTCAGGTGATCTGCCTGCCTCGGCCTCCCAAAGTGCTGGGATTACAGACATGAGCCACTGCACCTGGCCAGTTTTGTCTGTTTGTTTGTTTTGGCTTTTTAGAGATAGGGTCTCACTCTGTCACCCAGGCTGGAGTGCAGTGGCTCAGTCATAGCTCACTGTAACCTCCAACTCCTAAGCTCAAGCAATCTTCCTGTCTCAGCCTCCCAAAGCACTAAGATTATAGGCGTGAGCCACTGTGCCTGGCCCGTTTTTAACTACATCATGTTTTAAGTAGTAGCAATCACAACATGCTTAGAGATTGTATTTTTCTACCATTTATATTTTTATATCTTCCTGCCTAATCTTCCTTATTAGCTTTTTTTGGAAAAGCTACATGCTGTTCTATCCTGGCTCCTGTCATTCTGGTTCATGTGCTAAAATGACAAAACCATTCCCACAAAATCAAACCATACTGGACTGGCATGATTTGGGTTTTTTGTTTGGTTGGTCGGTGTTGTGGGAAACTGCAGTGTTTGTGGACCGAGCCATGTCTATGGAGAACGCAGTCTGTCCAGGTCCTGTGCTGAGGTCACTGGAGGCCTAGTCGGTCACCAGGCAGCCATGGTCCTCACAGAGCTTAAGGCAAGAAACCAGCAAATCATTTTTGTTAAGAAGTGAAGACACCTTGGAAGACATACGAAATGAGTCACACCAAAAGCCCCAGCAAAGCAAATTCCAGTCTGAGGGACCCAGAGGAGTTAGACGTTTTCAAAATGACTGAAGAAAAGTGTTTGAGAAAGTCCCCACTCCCAAACTTTAGTCACCAGCAGAGCTGAAACTACCTCCACACAGGGTTGTATTTCCAAACGGTAGCTCCTCTGATCTCATTGGCGATGGAGGGAAAACCCCCCTTTATTTCAGAATGAACCCTCTAACCCTACTGACCAGCCAGGAAATCCCAAACCTGCCTCCTGCCCGCTGGGATTGCAAGTTCAGCCTGTGTCCATGGGGGAATTACTGCATGGGTTGGCTTCTCTCTGAAACTTTCTCCTCTCCACTTGCCACTCCAAACAGAGCATGAAAAAGAAACCCCAGAAAGAGAACCACAGCTTGGGTTTCCACATTTAGCAACTTTTCCACTGTTTCCCTAGAAATAAAAACAAGAACACACATTCATTTACTCCACCCCACCAAGACTGTCTCCTACATAAAATGCAGCTCTCTGGTCCCCATACCCCAACCCCAGCTGCCAGAAGCTGAAGTGGAAGAAAAAACAAAGGTGCCCAGCTGGAAACTCGGGCAGCCTAGAGCAAACTTACGCATGTCTGTGGGTGCTCCCTTTTCCTCTATACTCCAAGGTCCCACAGGGCCAGCTGTACACTCATGGTGTGGGGAGGAAGGGATGGTTCTTGGTCAGGTTCTCTCTTCTGGAAGCTTCCACACAGCAGAGCCCTGTATTATTTTCCCCTCCAAAGTGTATGTCCAGTGCTTTGCAAACCATGGTTGATTTGGCAGAGCATTTATCACATACAGTCACAGTGTACTCTGAAGAGCAATTTGCTTGACCCTATAAAGCCTTGAGCTCTTAGGGCAGGATACAGAACCCACAATGACAGCTTGGGGGGTACCCTGGAATCAGGGAATATGGAGCCCTCTCCAGAAGCTTCATTTCTTCCCAGTCTTTTGTTAGATAGGAGGTCCAGGACAAGTCACCTCCGGATGGTCACCTCCAGATCGTCAGGTCTTGGTGGTGGTGGCACAGCAAGATCCTCCCCACCAGCAGAGGGCCTCATACTGAATACACGGGGTCCTTAGTCTGAATTTTCCTGGCTTTAAAACGTTTCAGAAGAGGAAATCTACCACTAGACTCAGCTCAAAGAAAGCAGAGCCTCATGGTACTCAGTAGGTGCTCAATAAATGCATGTATTCTTGCTCAACAAACCCTTAGGGATGGTGAGGGCATCTGCAGAGAACCCCAGATTGTAGCCAGAAAGAGCTTTACAGAGGAGGAGCCCAGAAACTCTAGCTCTTGGTTCTCAAACTCGGCTGAATATTGGAGAATTCAGGCTTTAAGAAATCCTGATGTTAGGGGAATGGGTGTTTGGATTGATGTGTGACAAAGCATAGTCACATGTCCAAGATCGAATCTAGGTGGTAGATATACAGCTGCTCACTGTAGAATTATTTCCATTTTGCTGTGTGTTTAAACATTTTATTTTATTTTATTTTATTTTATTTATTTATTTATTTTTCTGAGACAGGATCTCACTCTGTCACCCAGGCTGGAGTGCAGTGGCACAATGTCGGCTCACTGCAACCTCTACCTCCCAGGTTCAAGCGATTCTCCTGCCTCAGCCTCCCGAGTAGCTGGGATTACAGGCACACGCCACCACACCTGGCTAATTTTTGTATTTTTAGTACAGATGGGGTTTCCCCTTTTTGGCCAGGCTGATCTTGAACTCCTGACCTCAGATGATCCGCCTGCCTCCGCCTCCCAAAGTGCTGGGATTACAGGCGTGAGTCACCATGCCCAGCTGAATATTTTCATAATGCAATGTTGAGGGGGAAGTCCTGAGGCCTGGTCTTGCCTCAAAGATTCTGATTCAATTGGTGCAACCTGTGTATTTGCAAGAGCTCTCGGGTGAGTCTACTGTCCAGGTGAGGCTACTGTCCAGGTGAGTCTACCGTCCAGATGAGTCTACCGTCCAGGTGAGGCTACTGTCCAGGCGAGGCTACCGTCCAGGTGAGTCTATGGTCCAGCTGAGGCTGATCTCCATGGCTCTAGTCTGGGCTCATTGTGGGCCAGAACAGCATCATGAGTATCACCTGGGAACTTGTTAGAAATGCAGATGTCCAGGCTCCACCCTGCCCAGGTGTGCAGAGCCAGAAACTCTGGAGGTGGAACAAACAATTGATGTTTTAACAAACAACAGCCTTCCTGTGATTCAGGTGCATGTTAGCTAAGTTAGTGGTTCACAAACTTGGGTGCATGCTGGAATCACTTGAGGAATTTGGGGGACAAAATAAACAATATTCCAGGATAAACCTCCTACCCTTTGAATTAAGACTGCAAGGCAGGAGGCTGCAACATAAAGGAAAAGTGTCCTGTCTAATCCAGAGCAGTCAGGGGCAGCCACTGCCCTCAGTGCAATCCAGTGCAACAGGGGACATTCTTTTCTCCCAGGCTTGTCACCAAGGACCTAGAAGAAGGAGTGAATAGGGTGACGGGTATCAAAATGGATCAGGGTCTCCTTCCTACAGATGAAGAAACTGAGGATCCCAAAATGAAGCAACTTGCCCCAGCTCATACACCAAGGCAGGGGGCAGCCAGGATTCAACCTAGTTCTGTCTCCAACTAAGTGGTTTTTAGTATATTCATAACCATCATCACTATCTAATTCCAGAACATTCTCATCATTTCAAAAAGATACCCTGTACCCTTTCACTCCCCATTTCTCCCTCCACCCAGCTCCTGTCAACCACTAATCAACTTTCTGCCTCTGTTGACGTGTCTGTTCTGAGCATTTCATGTAAATGGAACCACACACTTTGTGGTTTTTTGTGACCAGCTTCTTTACTTAGCATAATGTTTTTGAGGTTTACCCATGTTGTTGCATGTATCAGCACTTCGCTCCTTTTTATGACCAAATATGTGCTTGTATGGATCTCCTTGGTTTTGTTTATGCACTCACCTGTGAATGGGCGTTTGCGTTGTTTCCATTTCTTGGCTATCATGGATAATGCTACTATGAACGTCCTTGCACAAGTTTTTGTGTGGACATAACTGTATTCTCAATTCTCCTGGGTAAACATCCAGGAGTGGAGTTGCTGAGTCCTATGGCAACTCTATTTTTTAACTTTTTAGGAACTTCCAGACCATTTTCTAGAGCTTCACTTCTGTTATCAATCCCACTTTGCTGATGGCGAGGGAGGGAGAGAAGTGTTTGCTCATACTCATCAGCTATTGAATGGTGGACTCAGAGGGTGGGGGCTGCTCATGGAAAGGAATCCTCTGTTTCCCTCAATGCATTTCATCCATTCTTCAAAACTTTTGAGACCCTTCTATGTGCCAGTTACTAGTCTAGGTGCTGAAATTACCTCTGAGAGCCAGACAGACATAGTTCCTGCCCTCTTGGAGACATAGGTTAGAGAGGAAAACAGGCAGTAAGCAAATAATTACAAATTTGACAAGCATGACAGCGAAATCTATGAGAGTATTTGCCAACTTATCCTCTGCTTTGTATTGTGATCAAGAACTTGGGCTTGGAGTCGGCCTGCCCAGGTTCAAGTACTCTCCACTTACTAGCTAGGGGGCCTGGGCAATTTCCCTAACCTCCCTCTGTCTCTATTATTCACGTGGAAATGGACAGAGTAACAGTACCTACTTTAAGGTTTACAGGGTGGATTGAAAGCATCAAAACCTAGAAAGCACTTCAAACCTGGCTCTGGCAGTTCCAAAATCAATACAAGCTATTGAGGTTGCTGTTATGCTGTCTACACCTTACCCGTCACTCTGGGGTATGAATCCTGGTCCCTCGAACTTTCACTGTTTCCCACCTCCTCCCCATGCCCCGCTACCCATATACAAACTCTGACAGTAAGCAGAATGACCAGTGCTCTGTTCCAACATCCTGCATTGAGCTAATCTGGTTTGATGCTCCAGTTAGAATCCCTGAATGCCAGGCTCCTCATTGCACAGAGAAGAAAATGCTTTTTAAATACTCATCTTTTCTCCTTCACTAGACTGTGAGCGCCCTAAAGCTAGGCCTTCTTTATCCTGTAGTGCTAAAAGTTTTTGGCCAAGAAAAACAAGTGGAGGTAAAGTCGTAAAGTGGGGTGGTAGGGTTGAGAAAGGACAAGTTCTGGAGCCAGACAGTCCTGGGGCCATCACACCTGCTCTGCCACATGTAACCACCTGCCCAGGGCAGCTTCCTTGGGGAACCGCCTTCAATCATCTGTGAAATGCAGGAGCAGTTGCCCCTCAGACCTGGTGGGGATCAGCAGTGACCTGCAGAAGTTGCTGGTGTGTAGTAGGCACCAGATACCTGGTGCTTCTGCTGCCTCGGTGCTGCTGAGGACCCAGAGCCCTGTCTGGGCAGCATGCCCAGCAGAGGCAGAGAAGTACAGGAAGTACACAAGGTCAAAAGGAAAACGCGCTCTCCAGAGACGTCCTCTGATCACTATCGTGTACACTGGGTCGAATGGAACAGAATTTGCTGCTAGAGTGTTTTTCCTCTCCTAATCCCATAGACGCTTCTATTTTGCTATTTTTACTGAACGCGAACAGGAACAGAAAGTATTCATGCAACTGTATCCAGTGAACGATTAAGAAATGCATAAGAGCGGAGATTGTGTAATTCCCAAGCTGCTGTGCCTTGTCATCAGCCGCAGGTCCGAGAAATACTGTAACGGTCAAGTTGATCTCTATTCCTAAGAAATTTCCTGGGTTGGCTTTAACACATTCTTGAGAGTTATGACAGAAGATATTTTAAAAATTCCTCCTACTCAGTGAGTCATGCAAAGCCAACCACACATCAGTAGTGTCCTTCCCATGTTTAATCTTCAGAAGGTATGTTAGGAATAACATGTTTGCTTTTGAAAGATGCCTTGTAGGCCGGGCGTGGTGGCTCATGCCTGCAATCCCAGCACTTTGGGAGGCCGAGGCGAGCGGATCACCTGAGGTCAGGAGTTTGGAACCAGCCTGGTCAACATGGTGAAACCCGGTCTCTATTAAAAATATAAAAATTAGTCAGGCGTTGTGGCGGGCGCCTGTAATCCCAGCTACTCAAGAGGCTGAGGTAGAAGAATTGCTTGAACCTGGGAGGCGGAGGTTGCAGTGAGCCGAGATCATGCCCCTGCACTCTAGCCTGGGCAACAGAGCGAGACTCCATCTCAAAAAAGGAAGGGAAGGGAGGGGAGCAGAGGGGAGGGGAGGGGAGGAGAGGGGAGAGAAGGGAAGATGTCTTGTCTTCAGGTGAACTTCATTAAGGATGAGTTGCTTATTTGTATTAAAAAGAGGGCTGGAGTATAGCTTGAGCCCAGGAGTTCAAAACAACATATTGAGACCCCATTCTCCAAAAAAAACAAAACAAAACAAAAGATGGGGATAACTGAACTTTTCCATTGTATTATCCAAGAATCTTAAAATAAAAGTCATATTTTTAAAGATTATTGAAGTTTTAAAATATGTCTTTTTTTTTTTTTTTTTTTTGAGACAGGGTCTCATGATGTTGCCCAGGCTCTTTTCTACATCCTCCCAATTAGCTGGGATTTCAAGTGCATGCCA
>NW_012104142.1:220253-236502 GCF_000951045.1 Mandrillus leucophaeus | reverse complement strand
ATGTCTTGCTCTGTCATCCAGGCTGGAGTGCAGTAGCACAATCTTGGCTCACTATAACCTCTGCCTCCCAGGTTCAAGTGATTCTCCTGCCTCAGCCTTCTGAGTAGCTGGGATTACAGGTGCCTGCCACCATGCCCAGCTAATTTTTGTATGTTTTAGTAGAGATGGGGTTTCGCCATGTTGACCAGGCTGGTCTTGAACTCCTGACCCCGGGTGATCCACCTACCCTGGCCTCCCAAAGTGCTATGTTTACAGGTGTGAACCACCATGCCCGGCTATTATTTATTTATTTATTTTTTAGTAGAGTGGGGTTTCACTATGTTGGCCAGGCTGGTCTCAAACTCTTGAACTTGTGATCCGCCTGCCTCAGCCTCCCAAAGTGCTGGGATTACAAGCGTGAGCCACTGCGCCCAGCCAAAGTGGGGTTTCTTTATTTTATTTTTTATTTTTTTGAGACAGGGTCTCATTCTGTTCCCCACGCTGGAGTGAGTGCAGGGGCACAATCACGGTCCCAGGACTCAAGTGATCCTCCCACCTCAGCCTCCCTAAATAGCTGAGACTGCAGGTATGCACCACCACGCCCAGCTAATTTTTTTTTCTTTTTTTTTTTTTTGGTAGAGATGAGTTTTTGACAGGTTGCCCGGGCTGGTCTCAAACTCCTGGGCTCAAGCAGTCCTCCTGCCTCAGCCTCCCAAAGTGCTAGGATTACAAGTATTAGCCACCATGCCTGGCTGGGGAGTATTTCTTAATGACTTAAGAAAACTTAAAAGAACAAACTCTTCAATACTCAGTCTGTGTGTTTGCTCCAAATTAGTAAAATTTGGCCATGAAATAAAAACTGGTTGGAGGCAGGTATGAGGAGTTGGCATGCCTTTGGTTGTTGCTAAAGTTGGGTAAGAAGGAAAACAGAAAACAGAGAAGACTGATAGTGAAGTCCATAGTGAAGTGATATTAACAGAAACCAGTGTAGTCCCAAGAGGGAAGGCTGGGGACAGAACTCTCAAAGCTATATACTCACAAGGAAGCCACTAACTCCTGCCCACACCAGGCACCCCAGGACTGTGCCCTAGACCCTTAATAATGACAAATTTTTTCAAATCAGTAACCAAGACCCAACAACAAAAGGGTAATCACACATATGAAATGAATACCAACTCAGAAAATTCAGGGCTCCTGGGCATATCTCTCTTGAACCTCAACCTAGGATGCCTCCAGCCTGAATCACTTCTGAGCCCTTTGGGGATGGGGATCAGCCCTGAGTCCGGGCTCGGATACAGCTCACTAGAAGCACGTTCCCCACCCTTTCCTCCTTATCTGTAGGTGGAGGCAGCTGGGAGATTGTGGGTGACCCTCCACTTATTTCCAGTAGGTTCCTTTTGTCACCAGCAGTCTCTCCTCTAAAGCCAAGAGGAGTTGGGGAGAAGAGTCTGTCCTGGCTGCTCGACTCACGCTGAGAAGACATCATTTCCAGGAAGCCTGGGCACAG
Organism: Mandrillus leucophaeus; assembly: GCF_000951045.1. NCBI lineage: Eukaryota > Metazoa > Chordata > Mammalia > Primates > Cercopithecidae > Mandrillus > Mandrillus leucophaeus. Next base: position 235,016 of record NW_012104142.1, on the reverse strand, counting down.
ATGACTCTGACCACTTTTCTTTCAGATTTCAGCGAGGACAGGCACTGTAGGGTCACTGGTTGGTTCTTGTTGAAATTCTGAATGCTTCCATTGCTTGAAAAGGGAAGTCTTAGAGTAGAGGCCAGAAGACAAGTCTTTCTACCTTCCCCAGGAGGAGGAGGTCACAGGTTAGGCCTCAGAGAGAAGAGCTGCTGGTCTTTTGCACTGGAATCAATAAGTCAGGGAGAGGATGAGAACTGGGATGGACCCAAGGCCTCTGCTGCCTTTTGTACTTGCGCTGTCCCATGTTTATTTATCTACCAGTTAGTTTCCCCCGGCATGGTGTGGGACTGTTGAAGTGCATGCAGGCTCCCCCCCGGCCTCATCCCACTTCCTCCTCTCCAGGGAGACAATGAGGGGAAGGGAAAGCGTGGCACACTAAACCTGCCAGGGACCTGAGGTCCTGGCTCTGCTGCCCCCTGCTGCTAAGCCATCAATTGTGGGAAATTCGTCCACCTCTCTAACTTTGCCTCTTCCTCCTCCAAACATGGGGAAGAGAACCTCTACAAAGGGGTACAGAATTTGGATGACACATGTGCATTTTCCTGGGGAGATGGCTCTGCAGCTTTCACCAGAGGGCTAAAAGAGTTCCGGACTCCAAGGGAAAAAGATCCAGTCTAAGGGCCCTGTTCTGTGGCTCCGAGCAGCACGGCAGCCCACTTCCTGGGTCTGTCGTTTACTGCAGGCATCCCTCACTGGTAGCTCAGACATCTCCTCAGACGCCCAGGGCTCCAGCCACCCACAACTATTATTCCTTTTTTTTTTTTTTTTTTTTTGAGACGGGTCTCGCTCTGTCACCCAGGCTGGAGTGCAGTGGCCGGATCTCAACTCATTGCAAGCTCCGCCTCCTGGTTTACGCCATTCTCCTGCCTCAGCCTCCCGAGTAGCTGGGACTACAGGCGCCCGCCACCACACCCGGCTAATTTTTTGTGTTTTTAGTAGAGACGGGGTTTCCCCGTGTTAGCCAGGATGGTCTCAATCTCCTGACCTTGTGATCCGCCCGTCTCGGCCTCCCAAAGTGCTGGGATTACAGGCTTGAGCCACCGCGCCCGGCCAACTATTATTCTTTTTGCTCTAATCAACCTCTGTTTTAGGCTGCTGGGCCAGGAGGTCAAGTTCCCCTGTGGTGACACCACCACCTCTCGCCAACTGGTCCCTGTAGTGCATGCCCTACACAGCATGTGTGCCCACCCACAGGGGCAGGTGGATCCAAAGGGCACTGCTGTGGGCTGGGCAACTAAGACTCTAGCCTTTAAGACTCAGCTCAGCCATGCACCAGACAACCCAGGGTTCCTGTGAGAGTAGAAGCATCATGGAAATTAACCCATTTGTTTCTGGTTTGCTCTACACACCTGTACCAGGCCCCAGCTGCAAACCTCTTCCTACTCTGAGTTCTTGGCTCAGATCCGTTGGCCAGACTGTGAGCTCCCTGAGGGTGGAGACTGTGCCTGGGTCAGGCTTGGATCACAGGGGTGTCCGCAGGGGCCAAGTGTTTGCTGAGCTGCAGAAGGGCTTTAAAGGAGCACCAGCAGGCATCAGTGGGTCTCCCAGGTCCTTCCTCTGGCAGGAATACTAACAATCAGGGCAGGAAGGGATTGTGAGGGGCAGCAAGGAGCTGGCAGTCAGCATCTACCTGTCAAGGCTCAGGCAATGACTGCTCTCCTCCAGTCCAAGCTCTTCTCATTCCCTCACTATTTGGGTTGCCCCCTCCCCACTGGGTTAACAAGGGTGGAAAAAAGCCCCATTGCCCTCCCTCAGGGCTGCCATGGGAGGCCAAGGGGCACTTCTGCCAAAAAATGAGAAACGAGTGAGTGAGGGGTGCTCTCACCCCAAAGGGAGGTGAGTCAGCCCCACCATGAGCAGCATGACCTTTGCCTGCAGGCCACACAGGAAGAGAGAGGGAGTTACTGTGTCCACTACACACCAATCTACCTCCTCTGAGGACCACAAGGAGCGTCCACTGAATGTTCTTTACCTTCTGAAGATCTTTGCTTTGCTCAGGGTTCCCTTTGGCCATCTGGGAAGCCTACAGACCCCCTTCTCAGAATGCTGTCTTAAAATACATCTAAGATGGCCAGGCGTGGTGGCTCACGCCTGTAATCCCAGCACTTTGGGAGGCCGAGGCGGGCGGATCATGAGATCAGGAGATTGAGACCATCCTGGCTAACACGGTGAAACCCTGTCTCTACTAAAAATACAATTAGCCGGCATGGTGGTGGGCACCTGTAGTCCCAGCTATCGGGAGGCTGAGGCAGGAGAATGGCGTGAACCTGGGAGCTTGCAGTGAGCCGAGATAGCGCCACTGCTCTCCCGCCTGGGCGACAGCAAGACTCCATCTCAAAAAACAAAGCAAAACAAACAAACAAAAAAATCTAAGGCACATACAATTTCTATTGAAATAATTATGTTGAATGCCAGTAGCCAAAATATTGTAAAAATTGTGATATATGTTCATCTTCGTTAATGCATTGAATAACAAAATCTAGGAGAAATCTAATAATCACCTTACTTTTTAAGTGCAGATGAGCTTAAATGATATTTCAAGATACCCACAACAACCATAAAATGACATGAAAAGATCTGATTTCTATGGGTGACAAACTCACAGGTACTGTTGATACTGCTGTGGTTTGACATTTACATTCATAACGGAAGAAAACACTCAATTTCAGCTGGAGGTTCATGAAAATTAAGGTGTCATTTATTCCCATTCGAGTTCATCAATTCCTCTGAATGCTCTCTGTGGAGCCACTGTAACTGCATCAGATCAGTCTGGTTCAACTGTTATGTAACAAAGATGTGAGTTGTTTCCCAGTTGCCTTGGACCCTCGGGTCACATAACCTGAGTATACCCAGAGGAACCAAGCAGCCACAGGGGAACCCAAGTGAGGCTGAATGAAGAATCAGACATGGGGCCGGGCACGGTGGCTCACGCCTGTAATCCCAGCACTTCGGGAGGCTGATGTGGGCGGATCACATAAGGACAGGAGTTCGAGACCAGCTTGTCTCACATGACGAAACCCTGTCTCTACTGAAAATACAAAAAGTAGCCAGGCGTGGTGGTGCATGTCTGTAATCCCAGCTAGCTGAAGCACAAGAATCACTTGAGGCTGGGTGTGGTGGCTCACGCCTGTAATCCCAGCACTTTGGGAGGCCGAGGTGGGCAGATCACGAGGTCAGGGGATCAAGACCATCCTGGCTAACACAGTGAAACCCCGTCTCTACTAAAAATACAAAAAATTAGCCAGGCATGGTGCCGGGCGCCTGTAGCCCCAGCTACTCGGGAGGCTGACGCAGGAGAATGGCGTGAACCCAGGAGGAGGAGCTTGCAGGGAGCTAAGATCACTCCACTGCACTCCAGCCTGGGTGACAAAGTGAGGCTCCGTCTCAAAAAGGAAAAAAAAAATCGCTTGAGCTTGGTGGGTGGAAGTTGCAGTGAGCTGAGATCATGCCACTGCGTTCCAGCCTGGGTGACAGAAGTGAGACTCCCTCTCAAAAAGAAAAAAAAAAGAAGCAGGCACTGCATGGCGGGATCCAGGATCTAATCGGCTCGACCTTTGGCATCAACGCATGGCAGGATCCAGTCGGATCATTACCCTATGCTTGTAAAACCTGACCCAGTCCCCAGCTCAGGGAGGTGCAGCTCTGGGACTTGTTACAAGTCATAAAATCCCCTTGCTACATCCTCCATGGTGGAGGTCATTGAACTGATACCCACCAAGCAACCAAATCCACCAGTTGTGTGGATAACACTACAGGGTTATGAATCTTTTACCTGGGTCCTTCCACATCACCGGGACAGCTTCTAGAGCAGGGATTCTCAAGCCTGGCTAACACAAGTATTACATGGTGAGGGATGCCCAGTCTCGCTCCTCACCACCTGAATGGAAATCCCCGAGGATGTGCCCCCACCCACATCCCATGTTTTCTAAAATTCCCCAGGGGATTTTAGATTCTACCAGGCAGCAAACTGAAGAGCCAGTGGCAAGCGGAACAGAGTCAAGAGGAGCGAGCCCCACTGGACAACAGGGCCGGGTGCTAGAGCAAACCTCAGCTCTGCTCCCAAGCCAGAGCATCATAGCCCCTCATCAAGACTTCACCTCCTAGGCCCAGCACAGTGGCTCATGCCTGTAATCCCAGAGATTTGGGAGGCTGAGGTGGGAGAATTGCTTGAGCCCAGGAGTTCAAGACCAGCGTGGGCAAGATGGTGAAATCCTGTCTCTATAAAAAAATATTTAAAAATTAGCTGGGCGTAGTGGCCCATGGCTGTTGTTCCAGAGACTCGGGAGGCTGAGGTGGGAGGATCGCTCAAGCCTGGGAGATCGAGGCTTCAGTGAGCCCTGTTTGCATCGCTGCACTCCACCCTGGGGGGCAGAGCAAGACCCTGTCTCAAAACAAAACAACAACAAAAGACTTCATCTACCGGGCGCCTTGGGCGACTTCACCTGCTGGCTTGGCCAGGCCTTGTGCTGGGCACAGAGAGCACCAGAGATGGTGCTGGGAGTGTGTGTGTTGGATCTCTGTGTTGACCATGGCGCCCCTCCTCCACCCACACCCCTCCTGGCCTGGGGCTGGTGATGTTCTTTCTTGGGTTGGGCTCTTCGAGCTGTCACACCTGCACTCTGTCTTCTGAGCCCCATGCCGTGGTCCAGCCACAGTCTCTCGTCAACTCCCTCAACCCCAGGCCAGGCAGCACTCCAGAAACACCACCGATACTGTGTTCAGTGAAAATGACACCGCCTGGAGTTGTGCAAGGAGGTGGCACTGCCCACTCCACCCCCAATTCATGCGCATTTCCTGAGGGCAAGCTCTGTGTCCAGTTCACCTCCCACTCGACTCGCTAAAGAATTCCTTTCTGTTCTCTGCATCTCAGCTCTTTCGTAGGGGCAGCTCAGGGGAATTCCTGTGCCGAGCTCTTCCAGTTCAGCCACTGAGGATTCTACCGCACAACCCATTCACTTGTTTATTCATTTCAGTCCACAGATACTTTCTCAGTACCTACTTTGTGGCAGGCATTGCTCTAGGTGCTTGGGCTATATCCATGAACAGAAGGTACCCATCTTTGCCCTCATGGAACTTACAATCTAGTAGATGGCAGTGAGGGTGACAGAGACCCCGAACAACACATAATGCCTAAGGAAATTCTACAGCATGCCATGGGGGATAGGAGCAAGGTACAGAGGCGACTGGGAGAGGAGTGTATGCTCCTTCAGTAAGGTGGTCGGGGTGCTCATCCAAGAAGGAAGAGTTGCAGGAGGTGAAGGAGGGAGCCAGGTAAGAAGCCCACGCACCAGCCACCAGGCAGTGGTGAAAGCGGAGGCAGAGTGAAAAGCCTCAGGCACATCCTGAGGTAAACAAAGAAGTGAGAGAAGGGGCTTTAGGACCTTGAGGTTTAAAGCCAGCAGCAAAGAAAAGACCAAATTCTGTTCTTATTGTCTGGAAAAGACAATGACAATGGCATTGGACTGCTCTAGCCAGAGCCAGGGGTAACCGGCCTCCACCCCAGCTGAACAATGGAGGAAGCGTTGCTGATGGAAGTGAAACCCTTGACCAGAAGCCGGAGAAAGCTCCTCACCACCAACTTCCCCACTCCAGACCGGCAGCTCTGGGCGTAGGGGCCCGATACCCAGCTCCCAGCCCAGGCCGTGGTGGGTGAGATACATCGTCTGTCCCTTTCCTTGTGCTTTGAACTTACCAATCATATTCCTGCCTCAGGGGCTTGGTGCTTTTTCTCGTCACTGAATCACTAACCCAGATACTTCTGCGATTCAATGTCACCTCACAGGTGACAGTGGTCTTCCCTGCCGTTCTTTCCTATCGAAAATAACCCACCACCTCTACCGGCGTGTTCCTCTCCATGCCCCTACTCTGCTGACGCAACCCAACATCATATTACGTACTGACAGATGTCCATGTATTGATTGTCCGCCTCCATCACTAGGATGTGAGCTCCATGGGGGCAAAGACTGTTCATGCCCATCATCGTGTCCCTGGCATCGAGACCATTGCCTGGCACACATAAGCACTCTGTTCTGTCCCTATTTGGGGTTAGAAGATTCTGGAGAAATTACCTAAGCTCTACCCAGACTCTTTGGAAATATCTTTCTCACAAAATATACTCATCAATCATACTGGATTGAACACTGTCCCTCCCAAAATTCATGTGTACTGGAACCTCAGAATGTGACCTTATTCGGAAATAGGCTATTTGCAGATGTCATCAAGTTAAAATGAGATAATAATGGATGAGGATGGGCCCTAATCCAATAGCTGATGACCTGTTAGCAAGAGGGAAATTTGAACACAGAAGGAAGAGGATGTGAGACAGAGGGAGGACACCATGTGACCGCAGGGCCCAAGATGAGTGCAGTGCTTCCGCAAGCCGAGGAGCACCAAAGATTGCCGGCAACACAAGAAGCCAGGAGGAGGGAAGGACGCGCCTCCCCCAGAGCCTGCAGCAGCAGCTTGGCCCTGCCAGCAATTTGATTTCGGACTTCTCGCCTCCAGAACTGTGAGGGATGTCACTGTAAGCCACCCAGTTTGTGGCACTTTGTTGGCTCAGCCCCAGGAAAATAATACAGCAATGTTACCTGGAGCTCCAGGCCCATAAGTGGCCAAAGATGGCTCACTCCATCTGCTGGGTGCCTATCCCTGGAGAGGACCCAGAAGCCTTACACATTACATACGTCTTTGCCCGAAAAGTGCCTTTTTTTTTGAGACGGCGTCTCACTCTGTAGCCCAGGTGGGAGTGCAGTAATGTGATCTCAGCTCACTACAACCTCTGCTTCCCAGGTTCAAGTGATTCCCCTGCCTCAGCCTCCCGAGTAGCTGGGACTACAGGCACGTGGCACCACACCCAGCTAATTTATTTTTTATTTTATTTTTAGTAGATACGGGGTTTCACTGTGTTAGCCAATATGGTCTCGATCTCTCGACCTCATGATCCACCCACCTCAGCCTCCCAAAGTGCTAGGATTACAGGCATGAGCCACTGCGCCTGGCGCCCCCACCCCCGATTTTTTTTAAGAGATGGGGGTCCTGTTATGTTCCCCAGGCTAGACTCCAACTCCTAGACTCAAGCGATCCTCTGGCCTCAGCCTCCCAAGTAGCTGGGATTAGAGGTGTGCACCACTATATCTGGCTAGGAGCTTTCAACCTTTTTTCTTTTTTTTTTTTTTTGAAACAGAGTCTTGCTCTGTCACCACGCTGGAGTGCAGTGTTGCGATCTCGGCTCACTGCAACCTCCACCTCCCGAGTTCAAGTGATTCTCCGGCCTCAGCCTCCCAAGTAGCTGGGATTAGAGGTGTGCACCACTATATCTGGCTAGGAGCTTTCAACCTTTTTTCTTTTTTTTTTTTTTTGAAACAGAGTCTTGCTCTGTCACCACGCTGGAGTGCAGTGTTGCGATCTCGGCTCACTGCAACCTCCACCTCCCGAGTTCAAGTGATTCTCCGGCCTCAGCCTCCCAAGTAGCTGGGATTAGAGGTGTGCACCACTATATCTGGCTAGGAGCTTTCAACCTTTTTTCTTTTTTTTTTTTTTTGAAACAGAGTCTTGCTCTGTCACCACGCTGGAGTGCAGTGTTGCGATCTCGGCTCACTGCAACCTCCACCTCCCGAGTTCAAGTGATTCTCCGGCCTCAGCCTCCCAAGTAGCTGGGATTAGAGGTGTGCACCACTATATCTGGCTAGGAGCTTTCAACCTTTTTTCTTTTTTTTTTTTTTTGAAACAGAGTCTTGCTCTGTCACCACGCTGGAGTGCAGTGTTGCGATCTCGGCTCACTGCAACCTCCACCTCCCGAGTTCAAGTGATTCTCCGGCCTCAGCCTCCCAAGTAGCTGGGATTAGAGGTGTGCACCACTATATCTGGCTAGGAGCTTTCAACCTTTTTTCTTTTTTTTTTTTTTTGAAACAGAGTCTTGCTCTGTCACCACGCTGGAGTGCAGTGTTGCGATCTCGGCTCACTGCAACCTCCACCTCCCGAGTTCAAGTGATTCTCCGGCCTCAGCCTCCCAAGTAGCTGGGATTAGAGGTGTGCACCACTATATCTGGCTAGGAGCTTTCAACCTTTTTTCTTTTTTTTTTTTTTTGAAACAGAGTCTTGCTCTGTCACCACGCTGGAGTGCAGTGTTGCGATCTCGGCTCACTGCAACCTCCACCTCCCGAGTTCAAGTGATTCTCCGGCCTCAGCCTCCCAAGTAGCTGGGATTAGAGGTGTGCACCACTATATCTGGCTAGGAGCTTTCAACCTTTTTTCTTTTTTTTTTTTTTTGAAACAGAGTCTTGCTCTGTCACCACGCTGGAGTGCAGTGTTGCGATCTCGGCTCACTGCAACCTCCACCTCCCGAGTTCAAGTGATTCTCCGGCCTCAGCCTCCCAAGTAGCTGGGATTAGAGGTGTGCACCACTATATCTGGCTAGGAGCTTTCAACCTTTTTTCTTTTTTTTTTTTTTTGAAACAGAGTCTTGCTCTGTCACCACGCTGGAGTGCAGTGTTGCGATCTCGGCTCACTGCAACCTCCACCTCCCGAGTTCAAGTGATTCTCCGGCCTCAGCCTCCCAAGTAGCTGGGATTAGAGGTGTGCACCACTATATCTGGCTAGGAGCTTTCAACCTTTTTTCTTTTTTTTTTTTTTTGAAACAGAGTCTTGCTCTGTCACCACGCTGGAGTGCAGTGTTGCGATCTCGGCTCACTGCAACCTCCACCTCCCGAGTTCAAGTGATTCTCCGGCCTCAGCCTCCCAAGTAGCTGGGATTAGAGGTGTGCACCACTATATCTGGCTAGGAGCTTTCAACCTTTTTTCTTTTTTTTTTTTTTTGAAACAGAGTCTTGCTCTGTCACCACGCTGGAGTGCAGTGTTGCGATCTCGGCTCACTGCAACCTCCACCTCCCGAGTTCAAGTGATTCTCCGGCCTCAGCCTCCCAAGTAGCTGGGATTAGAGGTGTGCACCACTATATCTGGCTAGGAGCTTTCAACCTTTTTTCTTTTTTTTTTTTTTTGAAACAGAGTCTTGCTCTGTCACCACGCTGGAGTGCAGTGTTGCGATCTCGGCTCACTGCAACCTCCACCTCCCGAGTTCAAGTGATTCTCCGGCCTCAGCCTCCCAAGTAGCTGGGATTAGAGGTGTGCACCACTATATCTGGCTAGGAGCTTTCAACCTTTTTTCTTTTTTTTTTTTTTTGAAACAGAGTCTTGCTCTGTCACCACGCTGGAGTGCAGTGTTGCGATCTCGGCTCACTGCAACCTCCACCTCCCGAGTTCAAGTGATTCTCCGGCCTCAGCCTCCCAAGTAGCTGGGATTAGAGGTGTGCACCACTATATCTGGCTAGGAGCTTTCAACCTTTTTTCTTTTTTTTTTTTTTTGAAACAGAGTCTTGCTCTGTCACCACGCTGGAGTGCAGTGTTGCGATCTCGGCTCACTGCAACCTCCACCTCCCGAGTTCAAGTGATTCTCCGGCCTCAGCCTCCCAAGTAGCTGGGATTAGAGGTGTGCACCACTATATCTGGCTAGGAGCTTTCAACCTTTTTTCTTTTTTTTTTTTTTTGAAACAGAGTCTTGCTCTGTCACCACGCTGGAGTGCAGTGTTGCGATCTCGGCTCACTGCAACCTCCACCTCCCGAGTTCAAGTGATTCTCCGGCCTCAGCCTCCCAAGTAGCTGGGATTAGAGGTGTGCACCACTATATCTGGCTAGGAGCTTTCAACCTTTTTTCTTTTTTTTTTTTTTTGAAACAGAGTCTTGCTCTGTCACCACGCTGGAGTGCAGTGTTGCGATCTCGGCTCACTGCAACCTCCACCTCCCGAGTTCAAGTGATTCTCCGGCCTCAGCCTCCCAAGTAGCTGGGATTAGAGGTGTGCACCACTATATCTGGCTAGGAGCTTTCAACCTTTTTTCTTTTTTTTTTTTTTTGAAACAGAGTCTTGCTCTGTCACCACGCTGGAGTGCAGTGTTGCGATCTCGGCTCACTGCAACCTCCACCTCCCGAGTTCAAGTGATTCTCCGGCCTCAGCCTCCCAAGTAGCTGGGATTAGAGGTGTGCACCACTATATCTGGCTAGGAGCTTTCAACCTTTTTTCTTTTTTTTTTTTTTTGAAACAGAGTCTTGCTCTGTCACCACGCTGGAGTGCAGTGTTGCGATCTCGGCTCACTGCAACCTCCACCTCCCGAGTTCAAGTGATTCTCCGGCCTCAGCCTCCCAAGTAGCTGGGATTAGAGGTGTGCACCACTATATCTGGCTAGGAGCTTTCAACCTTTTTTCTTTTTTTTTTTTTTTGAAACAGAGTCTTGCTCTGTCACCACGCTGGAGTGCAGTGTTGCGATCTCGGCTCACTGCAACCTCCACCTCCCGAGTTCAAGTGATTCTCCGGCCTCAGCCTCCCAAGTAGCTGGGATTAGAGGTGTGCACCACTATATCTGGCTAGGAGCTTTCAACCTTTTTTCTTTTTTTTTTTTTTTGAAACAGAGTCTTGCTCTGTCACCACGCTGGAGTGCAGTGTTGCGATCTCGGCTCACTGCAACCTCCACCTCCCGAGTTCAAGTGATTCTCCGGCCTCAGCCTCCCAAGTAGCTGGGATTAGAGGTGTGCACCACTATATCTGGCTAGGAGCTTTCAACCTTTTTTCTTTTTTTTTTTTTTTGAAACAGAGTCTTGCTCTGTCACCACGCTGGAGTGCAGTGTTGCGATCTCGGCTCACTGCAACCTCCACCTCCCGAGTTCAAGTGATTCTCCGGCCTCAGCCTCCCAAGTAGCTGGGATTAGAGGTGTGCACCACTATATCTGGCTAGGAGCTTTCAACCTTTTTTCTTTTTTTTTTTTTTTGAAACAGAGTCTTGCTCTGTCACCACGCTGGAGTGCAGTGTTGCGATCTCGGCTCACTGCAACCTCCACCTCCCGAGTTCAAGTGATTCTCCGGCCTCAGCCTCCCAAGTAGCTGGGATTAGAGGTGTGCACCACTATATCTGGCTAGGAGCTTTCAACCTTTTTTCTTTTTTTTTTTTTTTGAAACAGAGTCTTGCTCTGTCACCACGCTGGAGTGCAGTGTTGCGATCTCGGCTCACTGCAACCTCCACCTCCCGAGTTCAAGTGATTCTCCGGCCTCAGCCTCCCAAGTAGCTGGGATTAGAGGTGTGCACCACTATATCTGGCTAGGAGCTTTCAACCTTTTTTCTTTTTTTTTTTTTTTGAAACAGAGTCTTGCTCTGTCACCACGCTGGAGTGCAGTGTTGCGATCTCGGCTCACTGCAACCTCCACCTCCCGAGTTCAAGTGATTCTCCGGCCTCAGCCTCCCAAGTAGCTGGGATTAGAGGTGTGCACCACTATATCTGGCTAGGAGCTTTCAACCTTTTTTCTTTTTTTTTTTTTTTGAAACAGAGTCTTGCTCTGTCACCACGCTGGAGTGCAGTGTTGCGATCTCGGCTCACTGCAACCTCCACCTCCCGAGTTCAAGTGATTCTCCGGCCTCAGCCTCCCAAGTAGCTGGGATTAGAGGTGTGCACCACTATATCTGGCTAGGAGCTTTCAACCTTTTTTCTTTTTTTTTTTTTTTGAAACAGAGTCTTGCTCTGTCACCACGCTGGAGTGCAGTGTTGCGATCTCGGCTCACTGCAACCTCCACCTCCCGAGTTCAAGTGATTCTCCGGCCTCAGCCTCCCAAGTAGCTGGGATTAGAGGTGTGCACCACTATATCTGGCTAGGAGCTTTCAACCTTTTTTCTTTTTTTTTTTTTTTGAAACAGAGTCTTGCTCTGTCACCACGCTGGAGTGCAGTGTTGCGATCTCGGCTCACTGCAACCTCCACCTCCCGAGTTCAAGTGATTCTCCGGCCTCAGCCTCCCAAGTAGCTGGGATTAGAGGTGTGCACCACTATATCTGGCTAGGAGCTTTCAACCTTTTTTCTTTTTTTTTTTTTTTGAAACAGAGTCTTGCTCTGTCACCACGCTGGAGTGCAGTGTTGCGATCTCGGCTCACTGCAACCTCCACCTCCCGAGTTCAAGTGATTCTCCGGCCTCAGCCTCCCAAGTAGCTGGGATTAGAGGTGTGCACCACTATATCTGGCTAGGAGCTTTCAACCTTTTTTCTTTTTTTTTTTTTTTGAAACAGAGTCTTGCTCTGTCACCACGCTGGAGTGCAGTGTTGCGATCTCGGCTCACTGCAACCTCCACCTCCCGAGTTCAAGTGATTCTCCGGCCTCAGCCTCCCAAGTAGCTGGGATTAGAGGTGTGCACCACTATATCTGGCTAGGAGCTTTCAACCTTTTTTCTTTTTTTTTTTTTTTGAAACAGAGTCTTGCTCTGTCACCACGCTGGAGTGCAGTGTTGCGATCTCGGCTCACTGCAACCTCCACCTCCCGAGTTCAAGTGATTCTCCGGCCTCAGCCTCCCAAGTAGCTGGGATTAGAGGTGTGCACCACTATATCTGGCTAGGAGCTTTCAACCTTTTTTCTTTTTTTTTTTTTTTGAAACAGAGTCTTGCTCTGTCACCACGCTGGAGTGCAGTGTTGCGATCTCGGCTCACTGCAACCTCCACCTCCCGAGTTCAAGTGATTCTCCGGCCTCAGCCTCCCAAGTAGCTGGGATTAGAGGTGTGCACCACTATATCTGGCTAGGAGCTTTCAACCTTTTTTCTTTTTTTTTTTTTTTGAAACAGAGTCTTGCTCTGTCACCACGCTGGAGTGCAGTGTTGCGATCTCGGCTCACTGCAACCTCCACCTCCCGAGTTCAAGTGATTCTCCGGCCTCAGCCTCCCAAGTAGCTGGGATTAGAGGTGTGCACCACTATATCTGGCTAGGAGCTTTCAACCTTTTTTCTTTTTTTTTTTTTTTGAAACAGAGTCTTGCTCTGTCACCACGCTGGAGTGCAGTGTTGCGATCTCGGCTCACTGCAACCTCCACCTCCCGAGTTCAAGTGATTCTCCGGCCTCAGCCTCCCAAGTAGCTGGGATTAGAGGTGTGCACCACTATATCTGGCTAGGAGCTTTCAACCTTTTTTCTTTTTTTTTTTTTTTGAAACAGAGTCTTGCTCTGTCACCACGCTGGAGTGCAGTGTTGCGATCTCGGCTCACTGCAACCTCCACCTCCCGAGTTCAAGTGATTCTCCGGCCTCAGCCTCCCAAGTAGCTGGGATTAGAGGTGTGCACCACTATATCTGGCTAGGAGCTTTCAACCTTTTTTCTTTTTTTTTTTTTTTGAAACAGAGTCTTGCTCTGTCACCACGCTGGAGTGCAGTGTTGCGATCTCGGCTCACTGCAACCTCCACCTCCCGAGTTCAAGTGATTCTCCGGCCTCAGCCTCCCAAGTAGCTGGGATTAGAGGTGTGCACCACTATATCTGGCTAGGAGCTTTCAACCTTTTTTCTTTTTTTTTTTTTTTGAAACAGAGTCTTGCTCTGTCACCACGCTGGAGTGCAGTGTTGCGATCTCGGCTCACTGCAACCTCCACCTCCCGAGTTCAAGTGATTCTCCGGCCTCAGCCTCCCAAGTAGCTGGGATTAGAGGTGTGCACCACTATATCTGGCTAGGAGCTTTCAACCTTTTTTCTTTTTTTTTTTTTTTGAAACAGAGTCTTGCTCTGTCACCACGCTGGAGTGCAGTGTTGCGATCTCGGCTCACTGCAACCTCCACCTCCCGAGTTCAAGTGATTCTCCGGCCTCAGCCTCCCAAGTAGCTGGGATTAGAGGTGTGCACCACTATATCTGGCTAGGAGCTTTCAACCTTTTTTCTTTTTTTTTTTTTTTGAAACAGAGTCTTGCTCTGTCACCACGCTGGAGTGCAGTGTTGCGATCTCGGCTCACTGCAACCTCCACCTCCCGAGTTCAAGTGATTCTCCGGCCTCAGCCTCCCAAGTAGCTGGGATTAGAGGTGTGCACCACTATATCTGGCTAGGAGCTTTCAACCTTTTTTCTTTTTTTTTTTTTTTGAAACAGAGTCTTGCTCTGTCACCACGCTGGAGTGCAGTGTTGCGATCTCGGCTCACTGCAACCTCCACCTCCCGAGTTCAAGTGATTCTCCGGCCTCAGCCTCCCAAGTAGCTGGGATTAGAGGTGTGCACCACTATATCTGGCTAGGAGCTTTCAACCTTTTTTCTTTTTTTTTTTTTTTGAAACAGAGTCTTGCTCTGTCACCACGCTGGAGTGCAGTGTTGCGATCTCGGCTCACTGCAACCTCCACCTCCCGAGTTCAAGTGATTCTCCGGCCTCAGCCTCCCAAGTAGCTGGGATTAGAGGTGTGCACCACTATATCTGGCTAGGAGCTTTCAACCTTTTTTCTTTTTTTTTTTTTTTGAAACAGAGTCTTGCTCTGTCACCACGCTGGAGTGCAGTGTTGCGATCTCGGCTCACTGCAACCTCCACCTCCCGAGTTCAAGTGATTCTCCGGCCTCAGCCTCCCAAGTAGCTGGGATTAGAGGTGTGCACCACTATATCTGGCTAGGAGCTTTCAACCTTTTTTCTTTTTTTTTTTTTTTGAAACAGAGTCTTGCTCTGTCACCACGCTGGAGTGCAGTGTTGCGATCTCGGCTCACTGCAACCTCCACCTCCCGAGTTCAAGTGATTCTCCGGCCTCAGCCTCCCAAGTAGCTGGGACTACAGGCACGCACCACCAGGCCCAGCTAATTTTTGTATTTTTAGTAGAGACAGGGTTTCACTATGTTGGCCAGGATGGTCTCGATATCTTGACCTTATGATCCGCCCACTTCGGCCTTCCAAAATGCTGGGATTACAGGCATGAGC
>NW_012104142.1:215199-216392 GCF_000951045.1 Mandrillus leucophaeus | reverse complement strand
AAAAAAAAAAAAAAAAAAAAAAGAGTCTCATATTGGATTCTTCCCAAGGATCCCCTGAGGGGCGGCAACAGGAGGAGCAAGGACTTCCCCGACTCCCATGTCAGGTAGCTGATGTGGGGAGCAGGGAGCAGCTGTAGCAGCCTTGGGCTCCAGGACATCCTGACGTCCACATCCTCCCTCCCTCCCTCCTCCCCTCCACTCCAAGCAAGTCAGGCTCTTCTGGTGTCTGAACACCACTGGACCGTGCCAGCTGGAGTCCTTGTCATCATGTGCAGCCTCTTCTCCATCCTATCCCACTCATCCTTCAAGTCCTACCTCCACCATGAAGTTTCCAGGCCTCTCTAGCTTCCTGAGTTTGCAAGCTCCCTCCTGAGTTCTCAAAACCAGGGTTACCTGCCCCTCCTTCTTGACCCCCATTACTGCCAGCTGGAAGCAGGGTTCCCAGGGAGGCCCTGGGACAGGGGCCTTGCACCAAGAAAGTGCTTGATAAAGCCTTACTGATTGCTATGTTACATACGTTGCACCACAGACTGGAAGTGGAAATTCAAATCAACTCAGGGCCCAGACAGTGGTTATATCAGCCTGAGCACTGGACTTGCACATTCTTGTTTAGATCAAGTCAGACGGAACCTGAAATTGCAAAAGAGAGGAAACAAGTGTTGCTACAAAATAGCCTAACCACAGTGAGACACATCTCGTTTGTTATCTGTATGACGCTTTTGGTTTCAAAAACATAGCCCTGTTGCAAGATTAGTTCTCTGGGCCAGGAACTAGATCTTCTCTATTACTAACAGATCAGCTGAAGACAGGGAGGGGTGGGCCTCTACCAAGGGCCAGGACTCCCATCACATTCAGAAACACTTTCCCACAAATGGTCTTCCCTTCAGCAAAATGAATCACGAGGTCAGGAAGGAAGTAAGGAGGAAAAAAAGAATGCTGCCCAGGTGTATTTCTCCTGAGATATTCGCTTGTTTTATTTCATGGACAACAGTGTTACATTATGTAACTAATTCAGTTTCTTTTATCTCATTGGGTGCTGGGAAGCTCAGAGCCAATCCTGTGACCCACTAAAGTAAGGACGTACTTTGTGTATTAGTCTCTACTGGCTCCATGTTATGTTTATATCTTTATTTTCCCTCTATTTTTCTCATCAACTTGCTGAAATTTGCCATAAGTCTATTGAGAATAAGGAG
>NW_012104142.1:211532-215149 GCF_000951045.1 Mandrillus leucophaeus | reverse complement strand
AGACTCAGACTGCTGGGCTCAAATAATCCTCCTGCCTCAACCTTCCCAGCAGTTGAGACTTTAGGCACGCGCCACTGTGCCTGGCTAGAGCTTGCGATCTTGTCGGGAAAACACAATTTACAGCTTGTTCTGGTGAAGATTTCCCTGCCCATTCTCATAACTACATCTTCCAGAAAAAGGAAGTGCTGGGCTTTCCATGAAGGGCCTACACTGACTTGAGAGGTCCGGCAGCGAGGCCACGCCTCCAGGGTGTCACCACAGAGCAGCAGGGTCCAGTCCCTACATAATGCCAGTCACATACTGCATTTCAAATGTTCTAGCCACACTTTTAAAAGGTAAAGAGAAACAGGTGAAATTAATTTTAGTAATATTTTATTTGACCTCAAATATCCAACTTATCTTTTTTTTTTTTTTTTTTTTTTTTGAGACTAAGTCTCTCTCTGTCACCCAGGCTGGAGTGCAGTGGTGTGATCTCGGCTCATTGCAACCTCTGCCTCCCAGGTTCAAGCTATTCTCCTGCCTCAGCCTTCTGAGTAGTTGGAATTACAGACGCGTGCCACCATGCCCAGCTAATTTTTGTATTTTTAGTAGAGAAAGGGTTTCACCATGTTGGTCAGGCTGGTGTTGAACTCTTGACCTCGCGATCTGCCCACCTCAGCCTCCCAAAGTGCTGAGATTACAGGCATGAGCCACTGCACCCAGCCCCAACTTATCTTTTAATATATAATTAGTATAAAAATTAGTCATGAGATATTTTATGTTCTTCTTTCCTATTTAGTCTTCAAAATCCAGTGTGCACTTCATGTCTATAGCACCTCTCAGTGCACACCTGCCGCACTGCACATGCTCAGGGCCTCATGTGATGAGAGGCTGCAGCACTGAAAGGTGCAGTCATAGAGGCTTCTGGACAGACCAGCAGTGCTTAACATACGCCAGTGACCCCCAGAGCTTCCTGAATGAGCTTGGGGAAATCCATTCATTTCCCTGAAATTGTCAGCCAAAATTTGGATGTCTGCATTTTCTCTCCAGGAGAGGATTGATCATTTTATTAGATTTTCAAAGGGGTCTGCCCCCCCCACAAAACGTTCAGGACCCCTGCGGCGGGTACAGATTTATGCGCTGAAGACTGCTTCCAGCTCCTTCATTTTTTTCAGTACAGGAGCCTGTGGACCGGGGAGGGGCAGGGTGTCTTACTCAAGGGATCACAGTTGCTTCGAGGCACAGCTTGTATTTGAAGCCCCCTGCTCAGGACTCAATCAGGTCCCTTCACTGTCCCCAGCCCTGGAGGGCAGCTAAAATTTTTTTTTTTTTTTTCTTTTTTGAGACAGGGTCTTGTGTCGCCAGGCTGAGTGCAGTGGCACGATGTCGGCTCACTGCAACCCCCGTCTCCCAGGTTCAAGCAATTCTCCTGCCTCAGCCTTCTAAGCAGCTGGAATTATAGGCGTGTGCCACCATGTCTGGCTAATTTTTGTATTTTTAGTAGAGACGGGGTTTCGCCATGTTGGCCAGGCTGGTCTCAAACTCCTGACCTCAAGTGATCCGCCCGCCTCAGCCTCCCAAAGTGCTGGGATTACAGGCATGAACCACCGTGCCTGGCCTTAAGGTTCTTTGTTGATATCAGCAGCTGGAGGGCGGAGGGTGTGGGGGAGCTGAAGTCAGCAAGCAGCAGTTTCCACAGCTTCTTGCACCTACGAGAGTGACACATGCTGCCGTCTACTCAGTTCTCAAAGAAGTTTCCACAGAAAGGACACAACTTCCTCTTGTTTGCTCTTCCCCATCTGACTCTACCGTTGGCCCGAGACTCCACCCTGCCACTCAGAGAGAGGCTCCCAGGAGAAATCCTTTATCCCAGGCCGAGTGCTAGGGCTCATGCCTGTAATCCCAGCATTTTGGAAGGCTGAGGCAGGTGGATCACCTGAGGTCAGGAGTTTGAGAGCAGTCTGACGAACATGGAGAAACCTCGTCTCTACTAAAAATACAAAATTAGCCGGGTGTAGTGCTGGGCACCTGTAATCCCAATTGTTTGAGAGCCTGAGGCATGGGACACGGAGACACTTGAACCTGGGACACGGAGGGTGCAGTGAGCCGAGATCACACCAGTGCACTCCAGCTTGGGCAACAAGAGTGAAGCTCCATCTAGGTCTCTAGGGACCTAGAGTGAAGGCTCTTTACAAGGTGGTCCCAGGATCTGGCTGGTCCTGCGAATCACCTGGGGAGAGGGGAGAGGGTGGAAACTCCAGGTGCCTGGGCCCCAGAGCCACTAACCTGAATCTCTAGGGAAAGGACCCAGGAAGCCTCTGCTGCTGCTGAGTCCTGGTGATTCAGCTTGTGTTCGCCTTTGGGTGTGGGTTTGGTTGTTCTCTAAGGAAGGTGAACTGGCTGAGGGGGAACTAGGCTTTGCAGTCATCTGAATTTTGAAGCCGGACTCCTGCCACTTTCTAGCTCTGTGACCTTGGGTAAATTTTAAATTCTTGAGTCTCCATCCCCTTACATGCAGAATAGAGAGATGAGATTAAACAATTCACAGATGCAAGAGTCCTGCCCTTGTCCTCACAGATGGCGGTCCTCCAGGCCCACCCTCTGCTCCCCTTGCCCCCAGCCTCCTCCTCAGTGGCCGCACCATCTATCGGGGACATGTGGTCTAGTGGTTTGAAGAGTAACCAAATGTTTCAGATACCAGCACATTTTGGGTCAACATTCTTCCTTAAGTTTCTCCCAAGATGCCAAAATAAAGATAACCACAGTAGAGTTATTTTCTTCAATGGATGGAAAAAGAAATATTTCTGCAACCAGTTTTAGAATCTTGACATGATCCCAAGTGAAGGTCATGGTCTAGTTCTACCAGCAAACCTGGAATGCAATGCTGACCTGCAGGTTTTCTACAAAGCCAGCAGCTGGGATCTAGTAATTTCCATTGGACAGAAATGTGAATGTTGACCACTAGCCACACTCACTTAGAGATGATTTTTTTTTTGAGGCAGAGTCTCGCTGTCACCCAGGATGGAGTGCAGTGGTACAATTGCGGCTCACTGCAACCTCTGCCTCCCAGGCTTAAGCGATCCTCCTATCTTAGCCTCTTGAGAAGCTGGGTCTACAGGCATGCACTGCCACACCTGTCTAATTTTTGTAATTTTTGCAAAGATGTCGTTTCACCATACTTAGCAGCTATTGCCCAGGCTGAGCTCGAACTCCTGGGCTCAAGTGATCCTCCCGTCTTAGCTCCAAAAGTGCTGGAATTACACATGTGAACCACCACACCTGGCCAGATGATATATATTTAAAAGTTCATAAATCCGTAAGTAGCAAATTGTTTCAAAGAGTCCCATGTTGGGCTGGGCACATTGGCTCACACTTGGAATCCCAGCACTTTGGGAGGCCAAGGTGGGTGGAACACTTGAGGTCAGGAGTTCGAGACCAGCCTGGCCCAACATGATGAAATCCCATCTCTACTAAAAATACAAAAATTAGGCGGGCGAGGTGGCTCATGCCTGTAATCCCAGCTACTCAGGAGGCTGAGGCAGGAGAATCACTTGAACTCAGGAGGCGGAGGTTGCAGTGAGCCAAGACCGTGCCATTGCACTCCAGCCTGGGTAACAGGGCGAGACTCCGTCTCACAA
>NW_012104142.1:206953-210682 GCF_000951045.1 Mandrillus leucophaeus | reverse complement strand
GAAGGAAGTAAGGAGGAAAAAAAGAATGCTGCCCAGGTGTATTTCTCCTGAGATATTCGCTTGTTTTATTTCATGGACAACAGTGTTACATTATGTAACTAATTCAGTTTCTTTTATCTCATTGGGTGCTAGGAAGCTCAGAGCCAATACTGTGACCCACTAAAGTAAGGAAGTACTTTCTGTATTAGTCTCTACTGGCTCCATGTTATGTTTATATCTTTATTTTCCCTCTATTTTTCTCATCAACTTGCTGAAATTTGCCATAAGTCTATTGAGAATAAGGAGGAGGGTAAGAGGAGAAGGGGGAAAATGATCCTTGCCCTTGAATAATGAAAAATACATAAGTAAGGAGATAAGTAACAATAACAAAAATAATATTATAGAAGTTAACATTTATGGCTGGGCGCAGTGGCTCACACCTGTAATCGCAGCACTTTGGGAGGCCGAGGCAGGCCGATCACCTGAGGTCAGACATTTGAGACCTGCCTGGCCAACATGGTAAAACCCTGTCTCTACTAAAAATACAAAAATTAGCTGGGTGTGGTGGCAGGCGCCTGTAATCCCAGCTACTCAGGAGGCTGAGGCAGGAGAATCATTCGAACCAGGGAGGCGAAGATTGCAGTGAGCCAAGATCACGCCACTGCACTCCAGCTTGGGGGACAGAGAGAGACTTGGTCTCAAAAAAAAAATTTAAAAAGGAAGTTAACATTTATTTAGCACTTTTGCAAGGGACTGCGGCAGGTAACATTCATTTGGCACTTATGCAAGGGACTGTGGTATGTATCATCTCACTAATTTCCCTAACAGCCCCACCAGTCAAAGTACAGTACTATTATTTTCCCCTGAATTAGTATTATAGATGAGGAAAGGGAAGCTGAGAGAGGCTAAGTCATGAGGCCAAGATCACACGGCTAGAAATGGTGTGGCTGGGACCCAGTCCCAGGTGTGGGTAAGGACGAAGCTCAGCTTGTCGGCCCCACATCTACAAAATCACATGGGAGGGGCAGAAGTGAACGTGCCACGGTGAGATGCAGAGAGGCTGTGGAGGGAAGGTTGGAGAGCCCACTTCCGACTGGCTGGCTCTAAAAAATGCTAATGTCTTTGACTCAAACAGAAAATATTACTAGGTTCTCAGAGCCCCGTTGTAATGATAAATAGCTAAGTAGTAAAGAGGCTGCAGGCCCCAGTTCTACGCTCCTCACTTCCCTTCGAATCCAGTCTCAGGGATGACACTTAGGCTGCACATTCCCTGCGGGCAGGGACTGTGTCTTGTTCCCTGTTGGGTCCCCAGAACCCAGTGTGGTGCCTGGCACAGAGGAGGCCCTGCGTAGCATGTGCTGCGTTAGTAAAGGAATGCATGGCTCACAGATAGTCACAATCATTATTGGCACCATGGCGATGAAGGGAGCTAGACACAAACCCACACATGTGTATTCTGATGACTCACATCACGCAGACACATGCCGCCCTGTGTGTCTCCTCTGGAGGCACCTGCCTGTTCCATTATAATGTGGCTCACACGTTATAAGTTTTTTAAGTGGTGTGCAGCTTTTCAAATTCCAATAAAAAGGAAAGATATAGTAACCTAGCTGCTTTTATAGACAGAAATAACAAAATAAAAACAGGTCTCCACCCAGGGCAAGGCAGGAGATTCGAGGGGCTTCAGCAGACAGTTCATGCCTAGATGGCAGGAACATTTTTTTTTTCTTTGAGACAGTCTCTCTGTTGCCCAGGCTGGAGTGCAGTGGCGCGATCTCGGCTCACTGCAGACTCCGCCTTCCGGGTTCAAATGATTCTCCTGTCTCAGTCTCCTGAGTAGCTAGAATTACAGGTGCCTGTCACCACACCAAGCTATTTTTTTTTTTTTTGTATTTTTAGTAGAGACAGGGTTTCGTCACGATGGCCAGGCTAGTCTTGAATTCCTGACCTCAGGTGGTCCACCTGCCTTGGCCTCTGAAAGTGCTGGGATTACAGGCGTGAGCCATGGCAACTGGCTCGATTTGATTTCTCCCAGCAGGAAAAGCAGTCCTGACGTGGAATCAGTAGGAAACGGGGTTCGCCCCAGGGGTGCCCCTCACCAGGCAAGGCCATGAGAGTCACCGGACTTTCCATCCCCAGTGCTTTGCCAGATCAAGCCCTGGATCACCCTTCCAGGCAAATACACACACTGCCAGCAGCTGGAAGGCAGAATGGGGTAATCCGGTCCCACTTCAGGCACTGTGGTAGTCAAGTTTTCCAGAAAAACAGCGGGAGAGGCTTTAAGGAACCAGCTCATGCGATGATCCTGTCAGGCAAGTCTGAAATCTGCAGGGCAGGCCAGGAGCCTGGAAGTTCTAGCAGAAGTTGATATTGTGGCCTTAAATCCTAAGGTGGTCTAGAGACGAATTCATTCCTCCTCAGGGGACCTCAGTCTTTTCTCTTAAGGCCTTCAACTGATTGGGTGAGGCCCACCCACATTGTGGGGGGTAATCTGCTTTACTCAGAGTCTACTTATTTAAATGTTACTCTCATTCAAAAAAATACCCTCGTAGCAACATCTAGAACAATGTTTGACCAACAACTGGGCACCAGAGCCTAGCCACGCTGACACATAAAATTAACCATCACAGGCACTTGCTAGCATTGGGTGTAGCCATGGTGAAAACACCTGCTTCATAAAGGCATCAGAGGGTCCGGCAAGTGGCCCATGTGAGCACTCTGTCCCGTCTGGCATGTGATGAGTCAGCTCAGGTCTGCATGGGGCCCTGGCAGTATGAAGGGGAGCCCGGCCTCTGGATTCCCATACGTGTCAGCAACAGTTGGGCCGCCTCTCTGACCGGGGGCTGCATTCCACAGGCTTGGAGGGCAGCCTGGGTGCAGGGACACATCCTCCTGCCTCGTTCCTCCTGGCAGCACAGAAGTCCTGGGTGTCAGCAGCCTGTTTCCAGATGGCCTAACCATGGGGTCACTATTGAGCTCCACCCAAGGGCAGTCATACAAATGCCATAGCTGAGGGGACTGGATTGTACCCCGAGGAGAGCCAGCTCCAGTGACCCATCTCTGTGTCCTTTGACAAGCTAAAGGAGGGACCAGGCCCTCAGAGACAGCCATCTGAGAAAGCTTTGCAGATCACCAAGAGGCCCTTGGCAGAGAGTCCATGTTGTATATGACAAGGTTAAACACAAAAGAGCACAGCTTACAGCAAAAGCATGGACAAAGGAGAATTTCCCTAAGCATTCATGTGCAGTTTAAGTTCCCAGATCTCCTCTATCCAATAGTTTCCAACCACTGACACTGACTTAAAACACCTGAAGCAAAACTTAAACTTGAGAAAGGATGGCTTTGTTGAAATCAAACTCACCTTAAAAATGTCCATTCCCGCCGGGCAAGGTGGCTCACACTTGGAATCCCAGCACTTTGGGAGGCTGAGGCGGGCGGATTACCTTAGGTCAGGAGTTCAAGACCAACCTCGTCTCTACTAAAAACAAAACAATTATCCGGGCATGGTAGCAGACGCCTGTAATCCCAGCTACTCAGGAGGCTGAGGCAAGAGAATTGCTTGAACTGGGGAGGTGGAGGTTGCAGTGAGCCGAGATCACGCCGCTGCACTTCAGCCTGGGCAACAGAGCAAGGCTCCTTCTCAAAAAAAAAAAAAAAAAAAAAGTCTATTCCAGACTTGATGGAAGAATGATGGGGACGTGGGCACTGCTGCTTCCAAGACAGTGGGCTTCATGCATATCCAGAACAGGA
>NW_012104142.1:204626-205648 GCF_000951045.1 Mandrillus leucophaeus | reverse complement strand
ATATATATATATGCCAGGCTGGTGGCCCATGCCTGTAGTCCCAGCTACTAGGGAGGCTGAGGTGGGAGGATCGTTTGATCAAGCCTAAGAATTGGAGGCTGCAGTGAGCTGTGACTGCACCACTGCACTCCAGCCTGGGCAACAGAGCAAGACCTCTATCTCTTAAAAAATATAGGTAAATAAGTAAGAACCTACTTTGTGCCAGGCACTGTTCTTAGACCTGGGGCTCCAAGACCCTTCCTGCCCTCACAGCACTAACATTCTTAGCCCTCACATCTTTCATTTCCACCTCAAAACCTGCCACTCACAAATCTGGATCTGCAGTTGAGACCCGATCCTAGAGCTCCAGCCCAGCTGCTCCACCCAGGTGGCCCACCATCAGCTCTAACTCACCACGACCCAACCAAACTTTTCTTACCCCCTCACCAGCTCCGGCCCTTTATGTCCTTATTACTGTCAATGACACCGCCATTCACCCCGCCACCCCAGCCCCAGACCTCAGTAACAACAGGATCAAATCCCATCTGAACATGAACCCAGCACGAATATTGTCTAATTCAACCCTCAACAAAAATCTATGAGATGGGCTTCATTACAGAGGAGAAAAGAGAAGCTTAGAAAGGTTAAATAATTTGCCAAAGGTCACACAGCTAGAAAGCCACATAGCCTGAATTCAGATCCCGGTCTCTTTCCAGTGAACAGCTGGGTTTTTTTCAGTGAGTCTGGGGACCCTTGGGATCCCCAAGACCTTCTCAGGTTGTTTATAAGGCCAAAATTATTTTCACAATAATACTAAGATGTTATTTTAGTCTTTTTCTCTCAAAAGGGTACAGTAGAGTTTCAGAAGCTTTGTGATCTGTGATGTCAAAATAGCTTGAATGAGGAGACATAAGAAAATCCAGCAAGCTGTCTTATCTCTTTTTTTTTTTTTTTTTGAGACGGAGTCTGGCTCTGTTGCCCAGACTGGAGTGCAGTGGCCGGATCTCAGCTCACTGCAAGCCCCGCCTCCCGGGTTCACGCCA
>NW_012104142.1:202657-204231 GCF_000951045.1 Mandrillus leucophaeus | reverse complement strand
GAAGGAAGGAAGGAAGGAAGGAAGGAAGGAAGGAAGGCGGGAAGGAAGGAAGGGGAAAGAAAGAAAAGAATATAAAATATAAAACAATGCTATTCTTCTCAGTAATTTTTTAAAATTTTAGAATGTATATGGGCTGGGCACAGTGGCTCATGCCTGTGCATGGGAGGCTGAGGCAGGCGAATCACTTGAGGTCAGGAGTTCAAGACCAGCCTGGCCAACACTGCGAAACCCCGTCTCTACTAAAAATAGAAAAATTAGCCAGGCATCGTGGCATGTGCCTGTAATCCCAGTTACTTGGGAGACTGAGGCATAAGAATCGCTTGAACCCAGGAAGTGGAGGTTGCAGTAAGCCAAGATCATACCACTGCACTACAGCCTGTGTGATAGAGTGAGACTCTGTCTCAAAAAAAAAAAAAAAAAAAAAAGAAAAGAAAGAAAGAAAGACTATATAACTATTTGTCATAAAATATATTAATTAATTATGTTAACATGTAATCGGTTTATCATTGCTATTTAAAATTATTCTCAGCCAGGCACCATGGCTTACACCTATAATCCCAGCACTTTGAGAGGTAAAGGCAGGCAGATCACTTGAGTCCAGGGGTTCAAGTCCAGCCTGGGCAACATGGCAAGACCCCATCTCTCAAAAAAAATACAAAAAATTAGCTGGGCATGGTGATACATGCCTGTAGTCCCAGCTACTCAGGAGGCTAAGTCGGGAAGATTGCTTGAGCCCCAGAAGTTGGAGGCTGCAGTGAGCTGTGATAGCACAGCTGCACTCCAGTCTGTGTGACAGAGCCAGATCCTGTCTCAAAATAAATAAATAACAATCAAAATAAAATAAGATTGGGTGCGGCACACCAACATGGCACATGTACACATATGTAACAAACCTGCACGTTGTGCACATGCGCCCTAGAACTTAAAGTATAATTTAAAAAAAAAAGAAAAAGAAATACAATAATTATGTTTTAATTTCTAAAATGGCAAACATCAGTAGATACATCCCATATAAAGAAAATTCAATTATTTATTTATTTATTTGCTTATTTTGTAGAGATGAGATCTCTCTATGTTTTCCATGCTGGTCTGGAACTCCTGGATGCAAGCAATCTTCCTGCCTCAGCCTCCCAAAGTGTTGGGATTACAGGCATAAGTCAACATGCCCGGCCCAAAATGTGACAATTTTTAAAAGTGTAGTGGGGTCCTAAGACCAGAAAGTTTGAGGACTGCTGATTTTAAAGCTTCTCTTACCATCTTGCTTTTCCATTTTCTCGACATCTCATATCTACATTTGTTTAAGAACATTCTGCTGTTTTCTGGCCTTTAGACTGTCCTTGCTTCACCCTTGTCCAGGAATTGCTGTTTGTGGATTTATCTTGCTGCTTACTACCCACCATCCCTTGTACTTTTTGTTTTTATAAGTCTGGACTCTTATTTATTTATTTTTTTGAGATGGAGTCTCGCTCTGTCACCTGGGCTGGAGTGCAGTGGCCGGATCTCAGCTCACTGCAAGCTCCGCCTCCCGGGTTTACGCCATTCTCCTGCCTCAGCCTCCCGAGTAGCTGGGACTA
>NW_012104142.1:200781-201562 GCF_000951045.1 Mandrillus leucophaeus | reverse complement strand
AAAAAAAAAAAAAAAAAAAAGTCTATTCCAGACTTGATGGAAGAATGATGGGGACGTGGGCACTGCTGCTTCCAAGACAGTGGGCTTCATGCATATCCAGAACAGGAGTGCACTGGGCCACGGGGAGGGTGAGCGGAAGATCTCCCACTCTGTGCGTCCTCTGCACACCCATGGCAGGAGTGGACGAAGATGGAAAAGAGATGTTGGAGCTTGTCCTGCAGCTCCTCTTCATTCTTCTGTGAGACAGTAAAGAAGGACTCGAATATTGATGAACGTCTACCACAAGTCCCAACTTCAAGAGTCATGTGAAAACACACCTTCTCTCCCTTCCACAAGGTGAAACAAGACAACTCAAGGTCAAGGTAACCTGTGTAAAAGGGCAACTAAATGTGAGATGATGCCTGATGCACCAGCGGAGGGCAGGGACCTGTCTCTGAACTCCAGCTCTTGAGCCAAATCAAATGGTTGGGCTGGTTAAGTGGTCCCAGTTTAAGAGATGGGTGTCTGTCTTGACCAGGCACAGTGCTTCACATCTGTAATCCCAGCACTTTGGGAGGCTGAGGCAGGAGGATTGCTTGAGTTCAGGAGTTTGAGACCAGCCTGGGCAACATAGCAAGACTTCATCTTTACAAAAATAATAATAATACTGATAATTAATTAGCTGGGCACGGTGGTGCACACCTATCGTTCCAGCTACTTGGGAGGCTGAGGTGGGAGGATCGCTTGAGTTCAGGAGGTTGAGGCTGCAGTGAGCCGTGATCATACCACTGCACTCCAACCT
>NW_012104142.1:193020-197721 GCF_000951045.1 Mandrillus leucophaeus | reverse complement strand
ACCTCGCCCGGCTAGTTTTTTGTATTTTTTAATAGAGACGGGGTTTCACGGTGTTAGCCAGGATGGTCTCGATCTCCTGACCTCGTGATCCACCCGTCTTGGCCTTCCAAAGTGCTGGGATTACAGGCTTGAGCCACCGCGCCCGGCCCAAGTCTGGACTCTTTTAATTGCCAGTTCAAACTCAAATTGAATTGATCTAAGCATAAGAAGGACTTTATTGGATAGATGAGGGCTTCAGGCACAGCTGGGTCCAGGTGTCCCAGTCATCATCAGGAACTTGACTGCGTGCATCTCTGGACTCTGCTTTCCTCATGTTGTCTTTGCTCTCAAGCAGGTTCTCTCCTCACCTGGGGACATCATGACCCCAACAGCTCCCATCCTAGGCTCAGACCAGCCTAGCATCCCAGGAGAAAGAGAAAGATCCTCTTTTTTAGCAGGTTCATCAAAAGTCCACAGGTTGATGCTACAGCCTAGATTGATTCTCTGTTTTTGTGTGTGGTAAAATATACATAACATAAAGTTTAGCATTTAAATCAATTTTTTATTTTTTTGAGACAGGGTCTCACTCTGTCACCCAGGCTGGAGTGCAGTGATGTGATCATGGCTCACAGCAATCTCTGCCTCCTGGGTTCAAGTGAATCTCCTGCCTCAGCCTCCTAAGTAGCTGGGACTATAGGCGCCTACCGCCACGCCCAGCTAATTTTTATATTTTTAGTAGAGTCAGGGTTTCAGCATGTTGACCAGGTTGGTCTTGAACTTCTTGGCTCAAGTGATCCACCCCCGTCGGCCTCCCAAAGTGCTGGGATTACAGGCATGAGCCATCATGCCCAGCCTTAATCATTTGTAAGTGTACAGTTCTGTGGCATTAAGTACATTCATGCTGTTGTGCAATTATCACCACCATTGTTGTTTTGGGGATAGCAATCTGCCAGTTTTCCTCTAAGGAATCACCAGTCCCTAGTTCTCATTCCCTGTGGTTTAGGGGGGCTTCTGAAGTTTCAGCTTCAAGGATGCATATGAAATTCATGCCTGACCCATGAGAATTTCTCCTAAGTCACAAGGTTTGGTCCAGGGACAGCCCTGGACAGAAGCTAGGTTAGTGAGAGTCAATACTCATCATCCTGGGTTATGCTAAAACTATCAGGAGATGGGACCCTTCGTTAACATTGCTAAGCTGGGAGGATGTACGCCTGGGGCTCCAGGGCCACTCATAGAAGGAGACTGCCCGAAAACCAACAGCAAGGAAAGCAGATCCAAGAGGTAAAGTAAGAAAGATGCTGAGCGCTTGGTTATTTAAGTCAATACATGGCTCTTTTCTTTTCTTTTATCCTTTCTTTCTTTTTTGCTTGCAAAGAGACCCAACTAATACAATGTGGTAGGGAGAATAATAGCACCACCACCTCCTCAAAGATGTCCATGTCCTAATTGTCCTAATTCCCGGAAATGGTGACTGTTGCCTTACATAGCAAAGGGAAATTGGGGATACAGGTGGATTAAAAGCTGCTAATCATATGCCCTTAAAAAAGAGAGATTCTCCTGGATCATCCGGTGGGCCCAACATCATCACAGAGGTCCTTCCTCACAGAAGTGGAAGAGGAAGACAAAAGATAAGGTCCGAGTGATGTGATGTGATGTGAGAGGGGCTAGACTTGCCTTTGCCAGCTTGAAGACGATAGAAGGGGCCACAAGCCAAGGAATGTGGGCAGCCTCTAGAGGCTGGAGAAGGTAAGAAAACTCTCTCTAGAACCTCCAGAGAGGACAGCAGGCCTGTCAACACCTAAGTTTCATGCTGCTGAGACCCGTGTCAGACTTACAGACCTACAGAACTGTAAAATAATAAATTCATGTAGTTTTAACCACCAAGTTTGTGGTAATTTGTTACAGCAAATGGAAAACTAAAACATCCAGTATTTCACCAGTTGGTTCATAACACACCTCTGTTAAAGCATAGCCAGTGACTCCACATGCCTGCCTGCAGGACAAGCCCACACTCCTCACCTGGAATTCAGGTCCTTCATGGGCTGCTCTGTCTGGCCCCAATCTACTCTCTAGCCTCATAGTGCAATCTCCCAGGCTCAAGCAATCCTCCCACTTCAACCTCCTGAGTAGCTGGGTCCACAGGCATGTGCCAACATATCTGGCTAATTTATTAATTTTTTTTTTTTTTTTTTTTGCTGAGATGAGGGTCTTCCTATGTTGCCCAGGCTGGTCTTGAACTTCTATGCTCAAATGATCCTCCTGCCTCAGTCTCTCAAAATGCTGGGATGACAGGTGTCAGCCACCGCACCAAGCCAGGCCTCACGTCTTGATCAGTACTTCTTTCAGTGTCTTCAGCCAGGTTTGATCTCCTCTTTTTTCTCTCTGAGCCTTTGGTGCTAAAACTAACCCAAGTCTTCTTTCCATCTCTTCCCCCACAAAACATGCCATGCTTCCTCTGCATATTGTAACCGCACCTGTCTCTTCCTTCAGCCCAGCTCTGCCAGGTGAACTTCATTCCTCAGTGTTGACACACAAGACTCATTTTGGGTGAGCCTGCTGGTTCGCAGATCCAAGAGGGCTCGCCTCCTTTCCAAACTATGCACCTCACCTCTCAGCTCATTTTTTTTTTTTTTTTTTTTTTGAGACAGAGTCTCGTTCTGTCACCCAGGCTGGTGTGATGTCACCTCACTGCAAACTCCACCTCCCAGGTTCAAGCGATTCTTGTGCCTCAGCCTCCTAAGTAACGGGGACTACAGGTACCTGCCACCATGCCCCGCTAATTTTTGTATTTTTATAGATACAAATGTTGGCCAGGCTGGTCTGGAACTCCTGACCTTAAGTGATATGCCCACCTCGGCCTCCCGAAGTTCTGGGATTACAGGCATGAGCCACCTCGCTCAGCCCCAGCTCATCTTCTTAAAGAGGTACCTCACCTCCACCTGCACGTCTCAAGGTGGTAGCTGAGCAGCAGTCAGAGAACAATCAGCCTGGACTGGAGTAGAAAGGGGAGCTCCTGGAGGGAGGTCTTTGGGAGAGAAAATAACTCTGTAGAGTTGGTTATGATGATGGTGAGTTTGACAGTCTGAAGATATTAAGGGCAAATACTGAAGGGAAAAAGAGCAAAGTTAGGAACTCCAGGAAGAATACAAATCTGTGCAGGAACGGAATATATATAATCAAAGTATATTTCAGGCTGGGCACAGTGACTCATGCCTGTAATCCCAGCACTTTGGGAGGCCAAGGTGGGAAGATTGCCTGAGCCCAGGAGTTGGAGTCCAGCCTGTGCAACATAGGGAGACCTTTATCTCTACAAAATAAAAATAAATTAGCCGGGTGTGGTGGTGCAGGCCTATAGTCTCAGCTATTTTGGAGACTGAGACTGAGGTGGGAAGATCACTTGAGCCTGGGAGGTTGAGGCTACAGTGAGCCATGACCACCTCACTTGCACTCCAGCCTGGGCAACAGAGAGAGACTCTGTCTCAAAACAACAACAATAACAACAATAATGATGACATATATTTTACTTGATTCTGCAGTGGGCAACATATATACATATATATGCAGTCATAATGTAGATAATATTTGTTGATTGATTACTAACCTTCAGGATCTCCCTAACGACAGAGATATTGTAATAATTTTTTTTGTTGTTGAGAAGGAGTCTCACTCAGTCGCCCAGGCTGGAGTGCAGCGGCATGATCTCGGCTCACTGCAACATCCACCTCCCAGGTTCACACGATTCTCCTGCCTCAGCGTCCCGAGTAGCTGGGATTACAGGTGCCCACCACAATGCCCGGCTAAGAGATACACTAACAATTATGACTATGTAATAGAATGTATGCTTACCCCTGACAATGTATACATGAGAATAGAGAGGATTGGTGAGGTTGATGAAGAAAGGGAAGTTTGAAGGGTAGGGGCACTAGTATCCTTATCTTAGTGGGTAGTCAAGAAATAGAACAACACATATCTATATCTACAAATTTACTATATGTATTATATATATGCAAGTACACATATGTATATATATTACATATATGGTTTAACAAAAAGGTGTTAAACTATATTGGGAGATATATTGAAAGAAGTGAGGAGGGGAAGTGGGGTGTTGTAAGTGAATTAAATCATTTGCTATCATTGAAGAAATCAACAGATGTTTTAAATTGCTAAATCAAGAAATAGTGATGTGAATGTTATTACAACATGTCGAGGTAACCACCAAAAGACCGTTAAACAGATTTTCTCATAGGAGGCGTGGAGGGGAATGAGTTGGGAACGATAGTACTAGGGAATGAGTAGGGAATGATAGTACTAGGGACTGGGACTGGCACTTTCATTTTAAACTCCTTGCAACTATTATTTTAAAATTGGAGTGTTTTCTTTTTTTTTTCCTTTTTTTTTTTTTTTTTGAGACAGAGTCTTGATCTTATCCCCCAGGCTGGAGCGTGATGGCGCAATCTCTGCTCACTGCAATCTCCCGGTCCTGGGTTCAAGTGTTTCTCCTGCCTCAGCCTCCTAAGTAGCTGGGATTATAGGCGCATGCCACCATGCCTGGCTAATTTTTGTATTTTTAGTACAGATGAGGTTTCACCGTGTTGGCCAGGCTGGTCTCGAACTCCTGACCTCAAGTGATCCACCCTCCTCGGCCTCCCAAAGTGCTGGGATTACAGGTGTGAGCCACCACACCCAGCCAAATTTGGGGTGTTTCTTAAATTTATTATT
>NW_012104142.1:188816-192800 GCF_000951045.1 Mandrillus leucophaeus | reverse complement strand
CCTACACAATTCCTGTTGCCAGCACTCTGTGTATGTGTGTGTATGTCTGTGTATGTGTGCATGTATGTGTATATAAGTATATATATATTTATTTATAATAAAATAACTTTAAAAAGGAAATGAATAAAAGTATATGTATGTGTGCACGTGTGTCAGAGAGAGAGAGACAGTAGTATTCAATAAATTCTAATTTAAGGATAAGTAAGCTAAACAGAAGAACTAATGAAAAAAATAAAAATAAAAGCCAGTCACAGTGGCTTGAAAATATAATCCCAGCTACTTGGGATCCTGGGGAGGGAGGATTGCTTGAGCCCAGGAATCCAGGGTAATATAGTGAGACTCCCATCTCTAAAACAATTTTTTTAAGATGAAGAATTAGATATAGATGGTAAGTAATATGTCTTAAGTATGAGGTCAGGCGAGGCAGCTCATGTCTGTAATCCCAGCACTTTGGGAGGCCAAGGCGAGTGGATCACAAGGTCAAGAGATTGAGACCATCCTGGCTAACACGGTGAAACCCCGTCTCTACTAAAAATACAAAAAATTAGCCAGGCATGGTGGCAGGCACCTGTAGTCCCAGCTACTCAGGAAGCTGAGACAGGAGAATTGCATGAACCTGGGAGGCAGAGTTTGCCGTGAGCCGAGATTGCGCCACTGCACTCCAGCCTGGGCAATAGAGCGAGACTCCGTCTCAAAAAAAAAAGAAAAAAAGTGAACAAAATTAGCCAAGCATTGTGGCATGCACCTGTAGTCTCAGCTATTCTGGAGGCTGAGGTGGGAAGATCGCTTAAGCCTGGGAGGTCAAAGCTACAGTGAGCCAAGTTCGCACCACTGCACTCCAGCCTAGATGACAGAGTGATACCCCGTCTCAAAAGAAAAAGAAGAAAAAAAGAATGAACAACAGTGCCTGGAGAGATTAGAAGCCTACATCACAATCCTAAGGATCATTATAGGCAAGTGATAGATTGAAAAGGCCGTTACAGGAAACTTAAGGAAAGGCTGGTAAGACAGAAGAATAGAAAAGTGCAGTGTTGTAGACGGAAAAGGAGGAAGGAGCTTCAAGGAGGAAACAGTCAGCCAGGTGCAGTGGCTCGCGCCTGTAATCCTAGCATTTTGGGAGGCCAAAGCAAGTGGATCACTTGAAGTCAGGAGTTCAAAACCAGCCTGGCCAACATGGTGAAACCCTGTCTCTACTAAAAATGCAAAAAAATTAGCCAAGCATGGTGGCAGGTGCCTATAATTCTAGCTACTTGGGAGACTGAGGCAGGAGAATTGCTTGAACCCAGGAGGTGGAGGTTGCAGTGAGCGGAGATCACACCACTGTACTCCAGCCTGGGCAACAAGAGCGAAACTCTGTCTCAAAAGAAAGAAAAAAAAAAAAGGAGGAAGCAGTCAGTCAGTTAAATGCCATCCTACCAAGAGGTCGGGAATTGTGAGGACTGGAAAGTTAGCATTAGGACAGCAGCAAGGAGGTCCCTGGACCTCCAGTCAATGGCTAAGTCCACTATGTGTTGTATGCACTGTATGTGCATATATTAATAAATTGGGCTGCCTGGCTGCAGAGATATGAGGAGGGAACAGCATTTTTCTCATTCACCAAGTTCCAAGCTCTCATCCACCTGGCATGTGACTCTCATCCCCTTCAAAGGAAGATAGCACTGGCTGGGCTTGGTGACTCACGCCTGTAATCCCAGAACTTTGGGAGGCCAAGGCAGGCAGATTACTTGAGGTTAGGAGTTTGAGACTAGCCTGGCCAATATGGCAAAACCCTGTCTCTACTAAAAATACAAAACTTAGCCAGGCGTGATGGCACGCATTTGTAATTCCAGCTACTCAGGAGGTTGAGGCATGAGAATCACTTGAACCCAGGAAGCACAGGTTGCAGTGAGCTAAGATCCAGGCATTGCACTCCAGCCTGGGTGGTTGAGTGAAACTCTGTCTCAAAAGAAAACCAAACGAACAACAAAAAACAAAGGAAGATAGCACTAACCGGTCGGTTTTAGATACAATATGTCCCCTTCCGGCAGATGCGGATTTCTTCGGGGAAGGCATGCTCTGCGTGCTATAGGAGGAAAGATTGCTTCTCTATAAGCAGGCATTCAGCTTTTATTTTAACCGGACATCACCGGAACATAACCCTTCTTGGGGTGTTAAAGTGTGGCAGGCCAGGCCTCACTCACGCAGGCCTCCATAACAACTTTTTCAGTGCTGACTGACTGGTTAAGGTGAATATTAGAAGCCGGTTTTCTTAGACAAAGGCTGGGATGTAACAAAAGCCCAAAAAGAGTTTTGCCTAGGCCTTTCCTGGGCCTTAAAGCATGACAAAATAATGAAGGAATTCTTAACAGGACCCATTTAGGATTAAACAAGTTTTATTTTGGATCTGAAGGAAATCCCCAGATGTCCACAAACAAGTTTCCTGGGGGTCTGAAGGAACTCCCTAAACCTCTGTGATTTAGCAGGAGACAAGATAAAGTTAATCACCCCAGCACCTGGACTCATTTAGACTAAATAAATTTACTGAGGCTCCAGAGGAAGGTCTTCAGGACTCACACCTTAGTTACAGATTAAAAGAAATTAATCACTTAAGTCTTCAGATGAATGCACACTTACACGTAGACAGATAGCTTAGAAGGTATATAAGCTCTGGAAAACTTTGTAGTTTTGAGTTGGTCTGGCGATAATTTCTCCACCTTCTCCCTGTCACTGGTTGCAGAAATAAAAACTCTCTTCCTCCCCAGTTCATCTGGGTCTCATTACTGGGCCATGAGAAATAGCAGCCCGACCCTCAGTTTGGTCCGGTAACAAAAGTGGGGGAATCCTGGAGTATTTGCTCTACTCCAAACTTGCAGAGTTCCTGAGAGATGGTCCTAGCTCTAGATTGCTGAGGAAATAGTTAATTACCACAGCCCTGGGACAACCATTTGGGTAATTCCATTCAAATGCCCCAGGAATGACTCCTGCCCAGCCTGTAATCCTAGTCAAACAACCTCTCTTTTTCTTTTCTCACCTTCCTTGAAGCAATCTAGAATATTCTTAAAGGTCATAGAGAGGGCCTACCTTTCATCTCAGAGACCTCCCCTTAGGTCCCTGAGAGACCCAGTGCTGTGGTTACCAGGCTCAGCCCCCAGTTGGGATGCACACAGAATTCTCCTCCCAGTACAGGGAGCTCCAGGGAAGGAGAGGGTTGCAGCTCCTAGGCTCCTAAGGCAGCTGGGGACATTTATTGTGTCCCTCTGTCCCTGGCTGGGTTCCCCTTGGGAATAACTTTCTGGTTCAGATGCTTCTCCCTGTAAAAGCTTTTCCAATACTCTGTAGCTTGAGTTTCCTTAACTCCAGAAGCATGCAGTTCTAGCACCTTAATGTACATAAATATCACATGGGGTTCTGCTAAAGCATAGATTCCTGGACGTCACTCCCCAGAGTTTCTGATTAGGTCTGGGCCAGAGCCTAGGAATCTGCATTTTAATAGGTATCACTAAATGTTTCTGATGCACATAGTCCTGGGACTTGACTCTAAGAAATAATGCCTTACATTGAATGTGGATACAATCTATATTAAAATTATGATGTTAAGTAAACTTATCCCCATTGTTCAGCATATCATTATATATTATTATGAAGTTAAATTTGGTTTTTTGGGGTTTTTTTTTTTTTTGAGACGGAGTCTCACTCTGTCACCCAGGCTGGAGTTCCGTGGCCGGATCTCAGCTCACTGCAAGCTCCGCCTCCTGGGTTTATGCCATTCTCCTGCCTCAGCCTCCGGAGTAGCTGCACTACAGGTGCCCGCCACCACACCCAGCTAGTTTTTTGTATTTTTTAGTAGAGACGGGGTTTCACCGTGTTAGCCAGGATGGTCTCGATCTCCTGACCTTGTGATCTGCCTGTCTCGGCCTCCCAAAGTGCTGGGATTACAGGCTTGAGCCACCTCGCCCGGCCTTTTTGTTTTGTTTTGTTTTGTTTTGTTTTTTTTAAGATGGAGTC
>NW_012104142.1:186150-188286 GCF_000951045.1 Mandrillus leucophaeus | reverse complement strand
AACCTCTGCCTCCCAGGTTCAAGCAATTCTCCTGCCTCAGCCTCCCGAGTAGCTGGGATTACAGGTGCCCGCAACCACGCCTGGCTAATTTTTGTGTTTTTAATAGAGATGGGGTTTCACCATGTTGGCAAGGCTGGTCTCGAACTCCTGACCTTAAGTGATCCACCTGCCTCGGCCTCCTAGTGTGCTGGGGCTACAGGCGTGAGCCACCGCACCCCGCTTCTCTAGCACCTTATCAGCTGCTCTGAGAGTTCAGCCTAGTTCTCTATGCACCCCAATGTAACACAAAGTGATTTCCATTTATAACAACCATATTTCAAGTCAGATCATCCCAAACATACTTTCTATATTTAGTATCCACACCTTAGTGTATTCCTACGATAAGATATATATGATTTTTGAACTAGGAAGGCAAGAAGCAAGCCTATGGAATTAACTTTTTACAACTTGGGACACTGGCACATCCTCAGTGAACAAAACCTGGCCGGGCTCAGTGGCTCATGCCTGTAATCCCAGCACTTTGGGAGGCCAAGGCAGTTAGATCACTTGAGGTCAGGGGTTTGAGACCAGCCTGGCCAACATGGTGAAACCCCATCTCTACTAAAAATTTAAAAATTAGATAGATGCAGTGGTGCACACCTGTAGTCCCAGCTACTCAGCCAAAGCAGGAGAATCGCTTGAACCTGGGAGGTAGAGGCTGCAGTGAGCCAAGATCACACCACTGCACTCTAGCCTCGGCAGCAGAGCGAAACTCTGTCTCAAAACAACAACAACAAAAAAAGCTACTTTTCCAGACAAATTTGGGAGTCATTTCTCCTTATATATAAGTGAAATGTAATTAGATTTTATGGGCTCCGCGCACAGAAAACACGGATGAAGGATTAACTCTTTGGAAGCAGAGTTCAAAACTCTTGAGTCTAAAAGGGCAATGATTTTGACATAAAGTCATCCTACAGTTTTGCACAATCAGTGGAGCAGATTGGAAATTATTCTGTTTTCATTGTTAACATTTCTTGCATGTTTGTTCCATTTTCTTAGTGTCCAAGCAATAGGTTTTGGGTAAATTTAAAGCATAAAAATCATCCACACAAAGGTATAGATAGCTAAAGGGTGATGAGTTCTTCTGATAACAAAACCTGACTCAGAGTGGTAACAGGAAAGGCAAAATGATTGAGATAACCAGTGGAGAAAAAGTGGGTGAGATAACTCAGAAGGAAGTGTGGAGACAGAGCTCTGTACTGATAGAGTTGGTACGTGGCTGCTGCAGGTCATGTCGGATTCGGCGACTCATAATCATCTAGCACATTCTCAGGTCTGTTTCTATTAACTACATTTTGAACCCCATTTTTACACAGCACATGCATAAAGCCCTCTTGTCACTTCCTGTAGGTGAAAAATTAATATGGGGTCATGACCTTCCTGAGAAAGACGTTACTGGCTTAAAGAGTCTGGTTGGGGCCAGGCGAGATGGTTTTTGCCTGTAATCCCAGCACTTTGGGAGGCCAAGGCTGGAGGATCACCTGAGGTCAGGAGTTCTCGACTAGCCTGGCCAACACAGTGAAATCCCTGTCTGTACTAAAAGTACAAAAATTAGCCAGGCGTGATTGCAGGCACCTGCAGTCCCAGCTACTCCGGAGGCTGAGACAGGAGAATTGTTTGAACGTGGGAGGCAGAGGTTGCAGTGAGCCAAGATCATGCCACTGCATTCCAGTCTGGGTGACAGGGCGAGACTCTATCTCAAAAAAAAAAAAGACCCTGGTTGGATTATGAGTTATATGGGTGAGGCTTAACGAAAGCTATACTTTCTTTGGGATTTCTCCTTGACACATAGTTCCTGGTTGCTTTCTTGAATTTTGTTTTCCCATCCTAGACTTTTTTTCAAAGCCTAATAATAAAAAATAATTTTAAAATAGTAATAGACATTGTGGCCTCCAATAAATTTTTCTTGATTTTTATTTGTAGAGACAGGAGTCTCCCTATGTTGCCCACGTTGGTCTCGAACTCCTGGTCTCAAGCAATCCTCCTGCCTTGGCCTCCCAAAGTGCTGGGATTACAGGAGTAAGCCGCCATGTTCAGCCTTAGAATCTTTTTAAAAATATTTATTATTATGTTTATGACACAGGGTCTCTCTCTGTC
>NW_012104142.1:183673-185460 GCF_000951045.1 Mandrillus leucophaeus | reverse complement strand
GTATATATAAATACATCTCAAAAAACAAAAACAAAAAGTTATCTTTAAATGCAATGGGTTTATTATTCTCATTTTAACATAAATTATTTAAATGTATCCACTTAAATTTCAAATGGGGTGAATATAGAAATATATAACATACATAAACAAAAAATCTTGATGTCCTTGATAATTTTAAGTGCAAAGGGGCATTGAGGTCTTGGAAGACAACTATCTCTGGGAAGCCAGGCTCAGGGAAAGCAGTGTTTGTGGCATAGGCTATGTGAACAGAGGGCAGGACTGCAAAGCAGCCAACGGAAACACAGTCTTAAAATATAACAAGTCACTACAGAGAGCAAATGACAAATAGCAGAGTATGTTGATGGCTATTGGGATAAAGACTGGTTTTAAGGCCACTGACTGTTATACTTGAATTTTATCTTTTTTTTTTTTAAGGAGTGCACTTTTATTCAACTGGTCTCAAGTCAGTGTACAGGTAAACCCTGGCTGCCTCCACACCTCCACCCGCTCCCAAGGAGACCAAAAGCCTTCATACATCTGAACCTGGGGGACAAAAAAGAGGGGCCATGATGGTTGATCATTCAAAATGAAACAAAATAAAAAAGCATAAGGGAGAGATTTTTTAAATTTTGCATTACATGATTTCTTTCTTCCTTTTTTTTTTTTTGAGACGGAGTTTCGCTCTTGTTGCCCAAGCTGGAGTGCAATGGCACGACCTCAGCTCACTGCAACCTCAGCCTCCTGGGTTCAAGTGATTCTCCTGCCTCAACCTCCCGAGCAGCTGGGACCACAGGCGCATGCCACCATGCCCGGCTAATTTTTTGTATTTCCAGCAGAAACAGGGTTTTACCACGTTAGCCAGTCTGGTCTCGAACTCCTGACCTCAGGTGATCCACCCCGCCCCCCAGCCCTCCAAAGTATTGGGATTACAGGCGTGAGCCACCGCGCCTGTCCCGCATTACATAATTTACACGAAAGCAATGCTATCACCTGTCCTGTGTGGACTTGGGAATGGACTGGGCCATTCTCCCTAGACAGAAGTGGGCTGGATTTGGGGAGGGCAAGGGACTTCCTGTAACAATGCACCTCACGATATTTAGAATGACTATTTTAAAAAAGAACAATGTGGCCCGACATGGTAGCCCATGCCTGTAATCCCAGCACTTTGGGGGATGAGGAGAGCAGATCATTTGAGGTCAAGAGTTTGAGACCAGCCTGACCAACATGGTGAAACCCCATCTCTACTAAAAAAAAAAAAAAAATTAGCCGGGCATGGTGGCACGTGCCTGTAGTCCCAGCTACTCGAGAGGCAGAGGCAGGAGAATCACGTGAACCTGGGAGGCGAAGATTGCAGCGAGCTGAGATCACATCAAAGCCCTCTAGCCTGGGCAACAGAGTAAGACTCCATCTCAAAACAAATAAATAAATAAAATAAATATTAAAAAAAGAAAAAAAAGAACAAGGTACAGTCAAAGTCCTTGGCCACATTGTATAACTCTGGGGGATGCTCACTCTAACCAACTGCTGTCACCTTCACAGTCCAGTTTTTAAATCCTGAGTCAAGCCAAAAACAAAAACAAACACAAACACACTCACACAAAAACAAAGCCATGCCAATCTTATCTTGTTTTCTGCATCTATTGAGATAATCATGTGGTTTTTGTCTTTGGTTCTGTTTATATGATGGATTATGTTTATTGATTTGCATATGTTGAACCAGCCTTGCATCCCAGGGATGAAGCCGAATTGATCATAGTGGATAAGCTTTTTGATGTGCTGCTGGATTC
>NW_012104142.1:178924-182928 GCF_000951045.1 Mandrillus leucophaeus | reverse complement strand
TTACTTCCAACTATGTGGTCAATTTTGGAATAAGTGCGATGTGGTGCTGAGAAGAATGTATATTCTGTTGATTTGGGGTGGAGAGTTCTGTAGATCTCTATTAGGTCCACTTGGTGCAGAGTGGAGTTCAATTCCTGGATAGCCTTGTTAACTTTCTGTTTCGTTGATCTGTCTAATGTTGACAGTGGGGTGTTAAAGTCTCCCATTATTATTGTGTAGGAGTCTAAGTCTCTTTTTAGGTCTCCAAGGACTTGTTTTATGAATCTGCGTGCTCCTGTACTGGGTGCATATATATTTAGGATAGTTCTTCTTGTTGAATTGATCCCTTTACCATTATGTAATGGCCTTGTCTCTTCTGATCTTTGTTGGTTTAAAGTCTGTTTTATCAGAGACTAGGATTGCAACCATTGCTTTTTTTTGTTTTCCATTTGCTTGGTAGATCTTCCTCCATCCCTTTATTTTGAGCCTATGTGTGTCTCCCTGCACGTGAGATGGGTCTCCTGAATATGCACATTGATGGGTCTTGACTCTTTATCCAATTTGCAAGTCTGTGTCTTTTAATTGGAGCATTTAGCCCATTTACATTTAAGTTAATCTTGTTATATGTGAATTTTATCCTGTCATTATGTTAGCTGGTTATTTTGCTCATTACTTGATGCAGTTCTTCCTAGCATCGATGGTGTTTACAATTCGGCATGTTTTTGCAGTGGCTGGTACCGGTTATTCCTTTCCTTCAGGAACTCTTGTAAGGCAGGCCTGGTGGTGACAAAATCTCTCAGCATTTGCTCGTCTGTAAAGGATTTTATTTCTCCTTCACTTATGAAGCTTAGTTTGGCTGGATATGAAATTCTGGGTTGAAAATTCTTTTCCTTAAGAATGTTGAATATTGGCCCCCACTCTCTTCTGACTTTGTAGAGTTTCTGCTGGGACATCTGCTGTTAGTCTGATGGGCTTCCCTTTGTGGGTAACCTGACCTTTCTCTCTGGCTGCCCTTAACATTTTTTCCTTCATTTCAACTTTGGTGAATCTGACAATTACGTGTCTTGGAGTTGCTCTTGTCGAGGAGTATCTTTGTGGCATTCTCTGTATTTCCTGAATCTGAATGTTGGCCTGCCTTGCTAGGCTGGGGAAGTTCTCCCGCATAATAAATCCTGAAAAGTGTTTCCCAACTTGGTTCCATTCTCCTCGCCACGTTCAGGTACACCAATCAGACATAGATTTGGTCTTTTCACATAGTCCCCTATTTCTTGGAGGCTTTGTTCGTTTCTTTTTACTTTTTTCTTTAAACTTCTCTTCTCGTTTCATTTCATTCATTTGATCTTCAATCACTGATACCCTTTCTTCCAGTTGATCAAATCGACTACTGAAGTTTGTGCATGCATCACGCAGTTCTCGTGCCATGGTTTTCAGCTCCATCAGGTCATTTAAGGACTTCTCTACACTGGTTATTCTAGTTAGCCATTTGTCTAATCGTTTATCAAGGTTTTTAGCTTTTTTTGCGATAGGCTTGAACATTCTCCTTTAGCTCGGAAAAGTTGGTTATTACCAATCATCTGAAGCCTTCTTCTCTCAACTTGTCAAAGTCATTCTCCGTCCAGCTTTGTTCCATTGCTGGTGAGGAGCTGTGTTCCTTTGGAGGAGAAGAGGCGCTCTAATTTTTAGAATTTTCGGTTTTTCTGCTCTGGTTTCTCCCCATCTTTGTGGTTTTATCTACCTTTGGTCTTTGATGATGGTGACATACAGATGGGGTTTTGGTGTGGATGTCCTTTCTGTTTGTTAGTTTTCCTTCTAACAGTCAGGACCCTCAGCTGCAGGTCTGTTGGAGTTTGCTGGATGTCCACTGCAGACCCTGTTTACCAGAGTATTACCAGAGGAGGCTGCAGAACAGCAAATATTGCAGAACAGCAAATGTTGCTGCCTGATTGTTCCTCTGGAAGCTTTGGCTCAGAGGGGCACCCGGCCGTGTGAGGTGTCAGTCTGCCCCTACTGGGAGGTGCCTCCCAGTTAGGCTACTTGGGGGTCAGGGACCCACTTGAGGAGACAGTCTGTCCACTCTCAGATCTCAAACTCCGTGCTGGGAGAACCACTGCTCTCTTCAAAGCTGTCAGATGGGGACGTTTAAGTCTGCAAAAGTTTCACTGCCTTTTGTTCAGCTATGCCCTGCCCCTAGAGGTGGAGTCTACACAGGCAGGCAGGCCTCCTTGAGCTGTGGTGGGCTCCACCCAGTTTGAGCTTCTCGGCTGCTTTGCTTACTTATCCAAGCCTCAGCAATGGTGGGCGCCCCTCCCCCAGCCTTGCTGCAGCCTTGCAGTTCAATCTCAGACTGCTGTGCTAGCAATGAGCAAGGCTCTGTGGGCGTGGGACCCTCCAAGCCAGGTGTAGGATATAATCTCCTGGTGTGCCATTTGCCAAGATCATTGGAAAAGGACAGTAGTAGGATGGGAGTGACCCGATTTTCCAGGTGCCATCTGTCACAGCTTCCCTTAGCTAGGAAAGGGAATTCCCCAACCCCTTGTACTTCCCTGCCTCACCCTGCTTCGGCTCACACTCGGTGGGCTGCATTCACTGTCCAATAAGCCCCAGTGAGATGAACCCGGTACCTCAGTTGGAAATGCAGAAATCACCCATCTTCTGCGTTGCTCACGCTGGGAGCTGTAGA
Source organism: Mandrillus leucophaeus (assembly GCF_000951045.1). Taxonomy (NCBI): domain Eukaryota; kingdom Metazoa; phylum Chordata; class Mammalia; order Primates; family Cercopithecidae; genus Mandrillus; species Mandrillus leucophaeus. The sequence goes on along the minus strand of NW_012104142.1, from coordinate 180,269 downwards.
CTGGAGCTGTTCCTATTTGGCCATCTTGGAACCTCCCCCAAAACTCTTAATTCTAAACCCACATATCCCCCATAAAAACATGCTTTGCCTCCATACTTCCTCAGCTTAACATGGCTCTTCTTTTCCCCTCATGCTCTACACTTTACCCTCTAACGTGTTCAAAACACATCCAGAATTTATCCACTTTTCTCCATCTCTACTCCCACATCCTAGTCCAAACCACTTTCATCTCTCACTTGGATTAATCTTAACAGAAACTCACTTGTTTCTCTGCTTCCTCTGGTTCTCGGCTGCCCTTTCCCCCTTCCCTTGCCCTAAGAGCCAGAGTAGTTTCTTAAAAATTCCAATCAGAGGCCGGGTGTGGTGGCTCATGTCTGTAATCCCAGCACTTTGGGAGGCCGAGGCGGGTGGATCACAAGGTCAAGAGATTGAGACCATCCTGGCTAACACAGTGAAACTCCGTCTCTACTAAAAATACAAAAAAATTAGCCAGGCGTGGTGGTGGGCGCCTGTAGTCCCAGCTACTCAGGAGGCAGAGGCAGGAGAATGGCGTGAATCCGGGAGGCGGAGCTTGCAGTGAGCCAAGATTGCACCACTGCACTCCAGCCTGGGCGACAGAGCGAGACTCTGTCTCAAAAAAAAAAAAAAAAAGTTTACTTTCAGTTTTCCTTTCTTAACAGCCCTTATGGCCTGAAATTATCTTAGTTGTTTATTCACTCTGTGAGAACAGGTCCTTGTTTATCCTGTTAATCATCATATCCTCTATGATTAGAAAAGTGAGAGAAGGGCCTGACCTTAGTAAAGACTTGAATAAATATCAGTTAAATATTGAGTGAATTACACATTTCTGACTATTATACTCAAAGAATTTTCTTCCTGGAAAATTGATCTCAAAGGGAAAGCAAGGTGATTTTCATGTGTGTGTGTGTGTTTACATAAATGTTACAGAATCTTAGTGTTGACCCAGACCTAAGCTTTCAGAAACAATTTTAACAGGCAAGCTAACACACAGAGCTATTCTCTATATTGAATGTTACGACTGATCTTGACAATACACCAGATAGGAACTCCATTTCATTCCTGCATTTCTTAAAATGACTAACACACTTTAACAAGGTTTAATTATGACAAATATATCCTTTCTCAACAGTGCTTAGAAGTTTATAAACATGCCAGGATCTTCTGACGAGAAATCAGTCAGTAAGGTTTCCTGGGACACAGTAGTAGCTCAATAAATATTTACTAAGTGGGCCGGGCGTGGTGGCTCAAGCCTGTAATCCCAGCACTTTGGGAGGCCGAGACGGGCGGATCATGAGGTCAGGAGATCAAGACCATCCTGGCTAAC
>NW_012104142.1:159326-178299 GCF_000951045.1 Mandrillus leucophaeus | reverse complement strand
TTTTATTTTATTTTGAGACAGGGTCTGTCACCCAGGCTGGAGTGTAGTGGCAATTATGGTTCACTACAGCCTTGGCCTCCTGGGCTCAAGCAATCCTCCCACCTTAGCCTCCCAAGTAGCTGGGATTACAGACAGGTGGCACAATGCCCCAGCTAATTTTTGTATGTTTTGTAGAGATGGGGTCTCACTTTGTTGCCCAGGCTGGTCTCGAACTCCTGGCCTCAAGTGATCCTCCCACCTCGGCCTCCCAAAGTGCTGGGATTACAGGAATGAGCCACCACACTCAGCCATGAATGATATTTTAATGTTTTCTAACTATGCAATGTTATTGAAGAAATACTCTTCTCTAGCTTCAAATAAGCTAGTATCTTTGAGGTATCAAAAAACAAAACCAATGCTCACAAGAAAACAAAAGAGGAAATGGAAGTTTTTATTAGTGAAATAAGTCAGTTTATTTTATTTCCAACAAGGCCTTTTTCTCCTATAATTAAGACAAATCATTTTACACTTTATAATAACATAACTTAGTTTTTAGTATTTTCAAAAGGGAAAGATTTTGGGTGGGGGGAATTTAGGAAATCAAATATTTTAGAAGGAGTAACTAGAGAAGTTACTTTTTCAATCTTAATATAGTAACAGGTTTGTCTACCATGTACATTACCCAGCATTTTTTCTTATAAGGAATCTATCAAGTACTAGCCAACAAATAATCTACATTTAGAAACTGAGGGTAGAAATGTCTATATTTAAATAGGAAACAAGCATCTAAAATACAAATTACATGTCTTTAACAAGGCAATTTACATAATTAGGTGTAAGTTTTTAATTAACTTTATGTTCCTTAGGATCCTAGCAAACACTCAGTTGACTGTATCTCAAGCTCAAACTGCACTCACCTGGCCGTAAAGGTAAATATCACAATGGAATTGGGCCTGTTTGACTAGGGAAAAAGATCACTTCAATATTGCACATTTCCTTTCTTTAAAAACAGGGATTAAGTCAGGGCCATCTTGGTTCTGAATCTCTCCATTTTTGTTGGGAGAAGACTAACCATCTCTTTACTAAGTTCTAGCTCAACTTCTATTTCTTGGGCAGCCTCAGGATGCTTTTCACAGTAATCAACAATAAATTTGTAATGTTCCAATGATGTTGCCAAATTTTCCAACTCTTTCTTGGGATCTGCAGTAATGATTTTACCATAGAGACGGGCAACTCGAAACTTAGCTAACATGGCAGGGCGAAGAACATCTTCCCCTATATGCTCAGGGAATACTTTATTTGGGTCTCTCAGGGAGTCTAAGAAGAGCTGGTAGTACTTCAACGCTGACTTATTAAGATTATTTATTTTTTTTACAATGTGTGAATCGGGATCCCTTAGCCTGTCAGCAATGGCAACCTTCAAATCCATCATATCATAGTAAGCATGTGCAATTTCAAACTGGATCTGTCTGTTGACCAACAGGTAATACTGTGGATTCAGGTCTACAGTTAGGGGCTCTAGCATGGCTATTCTGCGTTTATGCATCTTGCACCGTCTCTCCATGTCAGTTTCAAAGAATGCAAGCACCTTAAACAGAGCACTGTGGTCTTGGACAACTTCAATATGGTCAGTGACATAACCATCAATCTGAAAGAACTCTTTTGCCTCAAAGACATAGTGCTGACCCAATAAGAAAAGTTCTCTGGCTTCTTCAAAATCTAAAGGTCTCAAGTAGCTCACTTTCTCTTCTACTGCAGAGATGGCATCACACAGCTCACCGGTTCCAAACTGCACAGCTTTTTTCCGAATGCTTTCCTCCTCATCTAGTTCTTTTTTCCTTAAAGCTCTAAGTTCAGACTGTTTATCAAGATCAAGCTCTCCTATGTTGTCCTGAAGGAAAAATAAATAAATTATGGTTAAGTAGGACACTCACCTCCTGCTGTTAAATAACATTAAAGCAAACTTCAGAGTTTTTTTAGAAAAGTCTCTTACTTTCCAGCCTGGTTAAGAAGGGTATCATAGTCTTAAACACCTTTGAAAACTTCTTTCTTTCTTCCAATTATATTAAAAACTCAAGAAATGTGAAAAAAAAAAAGTATTTAAATAGACAAGCTGCTTACATATCATTTATTCTGAGGAACTGAAATTCATTTACAGTTACTCCTTCCAATAAGATAAATGCTACCTATAAAAGTACTTTGAGAATTGTGAAACATTATATACATGTGATACATTACTCCCAGCACTTTGGAAGGCCAAGACGGGCGGATCACAAGGTCAGGAGTTCAAGACCAGCCTGGCCAACACAGTGAAACCCTGTCTCTACTAAAAATACAAAAATTAACTAGGCATGGTGGCAGGGGCCTGTAATCCCAGTCACTTGGGAGACTGAGGCAGGAGAATCGCTTGAACCCAGGAGGCGGAGGTTGCAGTGAGTGGAGATCGTGCCACTGCACTCCAGCCTGGGTGACAGTGCAAGACTCCGTCTCAAGAAACAAACAAACAAACAAACAGACTGTAATCTGCATCACAAAAATACTTCACAAGGATGCCATTAAAATTAATGCTACCATGTTTATGCTATTAGTTATTTAGCGAAATATATCAGAGAGAAATGCTCTAGGTCTCTTAAAGACATCAAAATGAACAAAGTTAAATCTACTTTTCTAGTTAAAGTTTTCTCCTCTACCTCCTGGGGGTGGGGAATAACTAAGAATAACTAAGGTGGTTAAGAAATAAGAGTAAGCTCTTCTTGGCCAATAAAATTAAATAACAGATCCCAAGTCCTTTTCTTCTTTTCTTTCTTTTTTTTTTTTTTGAGACGTAGTCTCGCTCTGTCGCCCAGGCTGGAGTGCAGTGGCCGGATCTCAGCTCACTGCAAGCTCCGCCTCCCGGGTTTATGCCATTCTCCTGCCTCAGCCTCCCGAGTAGCTGGGACTACAGGCGCCCGCCACCTCGCCCGGCTAGTTTTTTGTACTTTTTAGTAGAGACGGGGTTTCACCGTGTTAGCCAGGATGGTCTTGATCTCCTGACCTAGTGATCCGCCCGTCTCGGCCTCCCAAAGTGCTGGGATTACAGGCTTGAGCCACCGCGCCTGGCCCCTTTTCTTCTTTTCACTTGACACTGTCTCACTAGTGATCTCTCCACAAACCCTTCAAGGTTTCCAAATGCTCAGAAGATGAAGACAACAATGCTTCAAAGCCTTGATTGCTCCAGCCCCTTTCTAACTCTGACTTTACCTTATATCACACTCCCTCTCCCTCAGCTCCAACCTCACAGCCTTTGCTCCATCCCTTCTGATGTTATCCTCCCTTACGCCACAGAACTTCTAAACATGCTGCTTCAGCTCCTTGGCATGGTGTGCCTTCTTTTCTTCAGGCTAGGTAACTCCTACTTACTCATCCCCAGAGCTTGCTTGTTATTTCTTCCTATTGTGCCTTCTCATATCATGTGTCTCTCCTTTGTGGAACTTAGCAAAATTGTACTTTTACATGAAGTCAAAGGCTAAGTTCATTTTTGTCCATCATAGTATCCTTGGCCAATGACTAGCACAGGTTTGGCATAAATACTTAATTGAATAAATATGTGTATGTCTTAAAGCTTGAGCTGGGCTGGGCGCGGTGGGTCACGCCTGTAATCCCAGCACTTTGAGATGCCGAGGTGGGTGGATCACAAGGTCAGGAGATCGAGACCATCCTGGCTAACACAGTGAAACCCCATCTCTACTAAAAATACAAAAAAGATTAGCCGGGTGTGGTGGCGGGAGCCTGTAGTCCCAGCTAATCGGGAGGTTGAGGCAGAAGAATGGTGTGAACCTGGGAGGCGGAGTTTGCAGTGAGCCAAGATCGCGCCACTGCGCATCGCGCCACTGCGCTGCACTCCAGCCTGGGTGACAGAGCGAGACTCCGTCTAAAAAAAAAAAAAGCTTGAACTGAAGAAGGTCTTTCAGATAAATACACAGATGATACAGGATGAAGTTACAGTTAAAAAAGAAAGTCAGGGCCGAGCGCAGTGGCTCACACCTGTAATCCTAGCACTTTGGGAGGCTGACATGGGTGGATTGCTTGAGCTCAAGAGTTCAAGACCAGCCTGGGCAACATGGTAAAACATCGTCCTAACAAAAATACAAAGAATTAGCCGGGCACAGTGGCACACACCTGTGGTCCCAGTTACGTGGCAGGCTGATGTGGGAGGACCGCTTGAGCTGGGGAGGTGGAGGATGTAGTGAGTGGAGATCATGCCACTGCACACCAGCCTGGGTGACAGAAACCCCATCTCAAAAAACAAAATTGGGTTTAAGGAAAATCTGAGTAATTTAGTAGCATGGCAAATATGTGAGTTTAAACTAACCAAGTGATGAAGTTCTAAGTTCCCAGACTAGAAACATCAACTGAATGAAAGGTAAGGGTCAAATCATAGTGCATTATGCTTGACACAATTACTTCAAACGTAGATCATAAGTCTCTAAATCTTGTATACTTCCTTCCTTCCTGGGCTGCTTGTTTATCTACATGTTCTCTCTAGGATGCTTTCTTAAATTAGCCTACTGTTTTGCTCCAATAGCCCCTGCAACTCTCCTTTTCCAGCTTTCCTTACCTGACCAGAAGAAACTTGACAGCTCTTCCTGGCTCCAAATTCTCTAGACATAAAGCCCATAGTTCTTCTCCCTACTTCCTGTCTTTCCTTAATATGCCTCCTCTTTACCCTCTAACCTCTAAAATGATCTTTATCTCTTCAAGATCTATGCTTCTGATGTGTTGAGGTTTGTAGTTTAGTAGTTTCACAAGGTTCTACATTATTTACCACTGATACAGTATGGATTTGTGTCCTCAGCCAAATCTCACGTCAGACTGGAGGAGGGACCTGGTGGGAAGTGACTGGATCATTGGGGGCAGATTTCATGCTTGCTGTTCTTGTGGTAGTGAGTGAGCTCTCTCACGAGATCTGATGGTTTTGAAGTGTGTAGCATATCCCCCTTTGCTCTCTCTCTCTCCTGCTCTGCCACGGTAAGACACGCTTGCTTCCCTTTCACCTTCTGCCATGACTCTAAGTTTCCTGAGGCCTCCCAGTCATGCTTCCTGTTAAGCCTGAGGAACTGTAAGTCAATTAACCTCTTTTCTTCATAAATTACCCAGTCTTTGGTGGTTCTTTTTCTGTTTTTTTTTGAGACAGGGTCTCACTCTGTTACCCAGGCTGGAGCGCAGTGGTGCAATGTTGGCTCACTGCAACCTCTGCCTCCTGTGCTCAAGTGATTCTCCTGCTTCAGCCTCCCCAGTAGCTGGGACTACAGGTGCACACCACCATGCTTGGCTAATTTTTTGTATTTTTGGTAGAGACAGGGTTTCAACATGTTGTCCAGGCTGGTCTCAAACTCATGGGCTCAAGTGATCCACCCACCTTGGCCTCCCAAAGTGCTGGGATTATAGGCATGAGGCACTGCACCTAGCCTCAAGTAATTCTTTATAGCAGTGTGAGAACGGACTAATACAACCACTAAATATTATTATACTTTTATCAAGCAGAGTCCCATGTAAAAAAAAAAAAAATTATCATACTTTAATACACACATATAAAAAAACAAAAGCACAATGACTCCCCCAGGAAAGCTTCTATGTATCTACAATTAGTATATTGCATCTAAATGATTAATTTTATTATCCTCCCTAGTGGTTAGAAACTAGGATTGGGTATAAATTAATAATGATGATGGTAGTTAACATTTATTAAGGACTTAGTATGTCTCAGGCACTTTTCTGAGGCCTTAATATATACTGATTTAACTCTCATAACAACAGTATTAAGTACTATTATCTCCAACTTATTTGTGAGGAAATACAGGCAAAAATATATTAAGTAAATTGCCACCAAGACATAGCTACGAAGCAGCAGAGCTGGAGTTCATACCTACCTAGTGTGTTTCCAGAGCCCATGCTCTTCACTGCCATCACTTCTGCTTCTATTTTTGAACTATTACATGAGCTATTTCTTAAAAGTCTACCCATTTAGATTTTATCAAGTCCATGCTGTGTGTAAGATAACACTGAGAAGTATATAAAGATTAGTAAGGCCTTGGCCAGGTGTGGTGGCTCACACCTGTAATCCCAGCACTCTGGGAGGCTGAGATGGGTGGATCACTTGAGGTCAGGAGTTCGAGACCAGCTTGGCCAACATGGTGAGACTCCGTCTCTACTAAAAAGTCAAAAATTAGCCAGGCATGGTGGCAGGCACCTGTAATCCCAGCTACCCGGGAGGCTGAGACAGGAGAATCCTTTGAACCCGGGACGCAGAGGTTGCAGCTGCGATCACACCACTGTACTCCAGCACTCCAGCCTGGGCAACACAGCAAAACTCCGTCTCAAAAAAAAAAAAGATTAGTTAGGCCAGGCACAGTGGCTCACACCTGTAATCCCAGCACTTTGGGAGGCAAAGGCGGGAGGATCACTTGAACCCAAGAGTTCAAGACCAGCCTTGGCAACATAATGAGAGCCAGTATCTACAAAATAACTTAAAAATTAACTGGACATGGTGGCACATGCCTGTACTCCCAGGATGAGGTGGGATGATTGTGTGAGCTGGGGAGATCAAGGTTGCAGTGACCCATGACCATATCACCACACGCCAGCCTGGGCAACACAGCGAGAGCCTGTCTTTAAAAAAAAAAAAAAAAAAAAAGAATATGACATAGTTCCCAGCTCTGAAGAAGCTTATAGTCTAACCAAAGAGAAGTCTTCAAGGAAGACGTAGTATTTAAGATAGGCCTTGAATGATAAGTAAGATTTTATTTATTTATTTATTTATTTATTTATTTATTTATTTGAGATGGAGTCTTGCTCTGTTGCCCAGGCTGGAATGCAGTGGTCCACTCTTGGCTCACTGCAGCCTCTGCCTCCTGGATTCAATCAATTTAATGAGTACGATTTAAAACCAAGAAAGAAATATTTATGAAAACATTCTACACGCCTTTCATATTAAACACAATGTGACCCCAATGAGCACAGTCCCCACTATGAGTTTTTACTTACAATGGCCTCATTTAAGAAAGAAAAAGGCAACTTCTGACTGCATTACCTGCATGGAGAGTTGGGCATTCTGCATGAGAGTCAAACAGTATTTGATCCAGCACCTTGCTATTTCCCCCTTTCTTTGATGATAAAGCTCTGGCACCTCTCCTTCAGCTTCAGGAGCTAAAATATACATGTGATTTGTTTAAATTAATGGTCACAACTGTAATTTTCACTGGGTACTGTAATTTTTTTATATCACTTTTTCCTGACTACAAAAGTAACAGATCTTTACTGAAGCAGGGGGCTCGGGGAAAAGGGAAGAAAGATCCACTTCAAATCCTACTATCCAGAAGCACTCACTATTATTTTTGCATATTTCTTTCTCATACCACAAACACTTTACTCATATCATTATCAACTCTTAGCTTCATTTTTAAGTACACCACTATATACAATTAAATAGATATTCCATTATTTAGCCATTCTTCCAATTCTAACCTGGAATTTGTTGTTTCCATTTCTGTACTATCACAAAAACCTCTATGTCACACAACACATGGTTGTGGAGAACCTGGTGCTAAACTATTCAGATGACCTGCTTCTGGGTCAGAGTGTCATACACAGCAGGGCAGCTTTCTTGCTGCAGTCTATTGAAAGTCAGCCCTCAACACAAAGGTTTAGAAAGTTTATACACACACACACATTTTTTTACACTCGAAACATGAATATATTTGTGCAAAAATCTGCCTGGATTTTGGATTACTTCCTTAGGGCAGGTTCCTAGAAGTGGAATTTACTGAGTAGAAGAGTTTACACAATTTTAAGTAATTCACAACATATAGCCAAATTATTTTCAACAAATACGCCAACCAACAATATACGAGAATGCTCAATAAGAACATTTTTAAAACACTGGACACTGTCATTTTTTCAGCTATTTTGAAGAGTAAAAAAATAATATCTCACGATATTATTTTAAATAAAGTATAGTATTAAATAATATCTCGGCAATTTAGTTTTTGTTCATTTTTTTAGACAAGTGCCTCTTAGACTTCAACTAATCTATAATTAATTCAATGTAGCTAATATATTAGGGGAGAAAGCAACTATTTACTTTGATAATGTGCATTCCTTTAACTCTTAAGAGTCTCTGCACTTTTCAGATCCACAATTAGAATGTCCATTTGTAAGGAAGACATGATGTTTCAAAATCTAAAACATCGTAAGAAGGTTGGAAACTGTTCAACTGTGAGTTATAGAATCAAACTATTTTTCAAAATAAACTATTTTTAAAGAAAATGATGAACTTACTACAAAACCTGTTAAATGGCTCAAAGATACATGTTAACTGTGATTTTCTAAGACAAAATGAAACACTATACTTAAAAAGATGGATATTTGGCTACATCGTTTATGCATGTAGTATTCCAACCAAAAATATATCATCTGAATGGTGGCGTAAGGAAACATCACACAAACCCCAGTTGGCAGTAATTCTCTGAAATAACTGGCCTATATTCTTCAAAAATGTTAAGTGATGAAAGGGAAAGAAAGGCTGAGGAACAATTCTGGATGAAAAATGCCTAGAGATGTGACAACTGAATGCAATATGCAATCTTGAACTGTATAATCCAGCACTGGCAAACAAATGCTAGAAGGAATATTATGGCAACAACTGATGAAACAGAAATATGCAGTGTAGACAAAAGAATTGTATCAATGTTACTTTTGTTTTTTTAATTTCTTTAAAAACATAGAGGTAGGGTCTCACTATGTTGATCAGGCTGGTCTTGAACTCCTGGCCCCTCCCATCTTGGCCTCCCAAAATCTAGCATTACAGGCGTGGGCCATCATGCCTAGCCAATGTTACATTTCTTGAATTTGATAAATGATCTATGATTATGTAAGAAGATATTCTTCTTAGGAAATATATATTGAAGTATGAAAGGGTAAAGGAGCCTAATGTATGTAACCTCTCTAGTGGTTCAGAGAGAAAAATAAAATTTGATTCCAAGCGAAGAAAATACTAAAAATTGGTGCATTTAGGAGAAGGGCATATGATAGCTCTTCTGATCTTGCAACTTTTCAAAAGTTTAAAATAATTTCACAATAAAATACTTTTTTAAAAGCTATGTAAAACATGCAAAGGTAAACTTACTGTCTTCTGTGGCTGAGATCTTTCCAGTTTGACCAAAAATGACATTAGCAGCTGATAAACAGTGCCTGGCCTCCATAAAGCATAGCTATTGGGGAAATAAACAACAGTGAATGTGACTATCATACAGCTTTATTTGCAACTGATACTTGCATAATTTCTTTTAATATGGGAAAAGGTATAAAATCAGATAAAAATACTACAAAGGAGGCCCTATAGAGTTGCAGATCATTCAGAAGGTATAAAAGATATATTATCATATTATCTGGTTAAAATGTAACCTCAATGGTTAAAATATTAATGCCCCCAAACTCTTAATAATAATCCACTTGGGCTGAAAGACAACTGCCAATTGAAAGTTAGCTCTCCTTATTTAATCAATAGATATACAAGAATGGCTGTCATCCTAGACTTAAACTGTCTCAAAAAGCCCTTTAGGTTCAGTCTAAATAGCCAAACTCCCACGCACAATAAATTCTTAGACTATTTACATTGTGTCAGGACTGAATTTTTTTTTTCCTTACGAGATAGGGGTCTCACTCTAGCCCAAGGCTGGAGTGCAGTGGCACAATCATAGTTCGCTGCAGCCTCAATCTCCTGGGCGTAAGGGATCCTCCCACCTTTAGCTTCCTGAGTAGCTGGACTATAGGCACATGCCACCAAGCCTAATTCTGGGGTTCCTCTATGTTGCCTAGACAAGTCTCCAACTCCTGGCCTCAAGCAATGCTCCCACCTTGGCCTCCCAGAGTGCTGGGGTTATAAATGTAAGCCACCTTGCCCAGTCTGAAGATTTAATTTTTATTAGGTTTATAGAGCCCTTTTACATCCTACTATACACAGGCAATTAGGATAAATTTGGATAAGGAGAGACTCCTGTGTTCTAAAATCTTTGAAATTTACATACAATAAGGCTTCCCACCAAATTTTGAAGTCAACAGATTTCTACAGATGAACTTTATGGAACTGCTTTACCAACACTCTTGAAGACTTCATAATTCAATTCTGGGCATGGCAAACTTCTCAAACAATTAGAGAAGATCTCCTTATTAATAGAAACATTTTGTATTTGTCATGTAAGTCAAAGGACCACCCAGCAGAAGTTCAAAGTTAAAGTCCAACTTTTAGTTGGAAGCCACCCTCATTAAATAGAATGTCTACTTAATTATAGTAATACCTGAAAGGCTTTAAATGGTTGGCTATAACTTTAAAATCGCAGCATTACATGACATCTTTCCATTATGGCAAATTCAGAAGCCATCTTGAGAATAGCTGGGCATGTCAAGTATTGGCCCAGCAACATCTATAGATAAAAATGTGTTAAATCTTAAAAGCCAAAAGAAAGTTAGAGTTTATATAATGAAACTTTAATTATCTCTCTATAATCCAATCCCTTAACCATTATCATCATTTCAGCTTTGTCCAGATTGGCTCCCTGTGAGCAATCGCTGCTAGAACAGTGAGTATCTTATGCCCTCTAGGTGGCTGGTAAATGTGGGACTTTAGCAGCTGCCAGGTAGGGATTCACCACGTAGCAAAACCTCATCACTGGAATCAGATGAAGATGACAATGATATAAATGACAATTGCATTTTTAAAAACATGGTTCAAATCCCTCTTTTTGCAATACGACTTAGTTGGTTTTAACAAAAACTTAAAAAAGATTTTGGCAAAAAATAAAAGTGCAGGGTGTGGGAAGTCTCATGAAAATTACTGCATGCTCCACATAAGTAATGCTTAACAACTTTAAATTTTAAATCACACTTTAATATCTAGATATCTTGGTACTGCCAATATCCATGGAGTTTTAAGTATTAATTAAAGTCATAGTGAATACATAATTTTAAAGTTGCTAAACAGAATGAACAAGGGGCCTCCAACAGCTGTAAAAAAGATGTCACAAGCAGAGGCACTGGATAACACTTTGGATGAGGACAATGAAATGGATTCATGAGAATTAGTTAACTGAATGCTCTGATATATGCAGTAGCGTTACTTACACACTTGATCTTAGACCAAAGTCCTAGAAGCGATGCTGCAGTCACCACAGCCCTTTCTCTCCTGCTAATAGCTTTTCTGAATGAAATTCTGTGGGACAATACTTTAATCATAGGGCGCATTTACAGAACCAACGCTAATGAAATGCTCAAAAAGGATAAAGGCCCAAGAATAAGGCAGCAGGTTACCAGAGAGATGAAAGAAGGAACTCTGATAAGCAGAGAATTACCAAAATTTCAGAGAGGCTTGCGAATTAGAAATATAAATAAAAGTAATTTATATTGCCGAGATGTCTTATTAAGGATTAATAGGAAAATCTGGTTAGAAAAGGTAGTGTAAAATTATTTTAGCATTAAAAACTCTTAGGGATTAAAGGAATAAATGGGTCAATTAAGGGTACATCAACATGATGTGAGCAATGCTTTTTAAAATTTTTATGAGAAATTCTGATAAACAATTAAGAAGCTCAAAAACATTGTCCCTGTTTAACAATCCAAAAGAAGTATGTCATAAAGACCTAGAACTTTGGAACTCAGCAGACATATTTCCAACATTAAAAAATTATTACAGAGTTAATTCTGAAAAATAACTGAAATGCATCACATGCTTTTATCAAAGCCCACATTTAACAGTCAACTTCCTCAGTCAAATTCTCAGAGTTATGAGATTACCATTACATAAAGATAAAGATATATCTACAAGATAAAATCTGCAATTTAAGGTAATACCTCACTAAAATGAGTTGAGATAGCGTGCCTATGTTAAAAAAAAGAATTGGTCTTAGGTAACATGTAAAACAATGATAAAACTTGGCATTTTAAAACTTAAAATAATTCATACAACAAAAAGCTACAAAATTTTAGTACACGGGCAAACTGAGCTGCATTTTCGGGTCCAGTTGCAAATCATAAAATACAAGCTACCTGTTTTTAAAAGATGGTATTTTCAAGGTACTACTGGTTCTATTTTTATACTCACTATTGGTACTGTTAGATAACTACTTCAAGATGCTTACCTTATTGATGTAAAACTGTGACAAGGTAGCAGCATTGATAGCCCACTCTATAGGATGGTAGGCATTATGCTCAAGCTGGCGTTTTAGTGTACTATGGCAATAGTGAGCAGCCTTCTCAAACATTTCCAGATGCTGGTAGACTTGAGCTAGGTAATATAGGTTATGAGTATAAACCTTTTCAAATCTGTAAAGAAAAAATAAACCAATATTTATGTAATGGTTTACTTTTTTTTTTCCTGAGACAGAGTCTCACTCTGTTGCCCAGGCTGGAATACAGTGTCGTGCTCTCGGCTCACTGCAACCTCCACCTCCTGGGTTCAAGCAATTCTCCTGCCTCAGCCTCTCGAGTAGCTGGAACTACAGACGCCTGCCACCGTGCCGGGCTAATTTTTGTATTTTTGGTTGAGACGGGGTTTCACTGTAATAGTCAGGCCAGTCTCGAACTCCTGACCTTGTGATCCACCCGCCTCAGCCTCCCAAAGTGCTGGGATTATAGGCGTGAGCCACCGTGTCCCGCCCATGGTTTATGTTTTATAAGTAAATTTCACACATATTTATTTTGATCCTCCCACCAACCCTTTGAGTTGGATTTGTTTATTGTATCTATTTGACAGATAAGGAAACTGAGTCTCAGGTTTGAACAAGGTCACATAACACGTAAGCGGTAAATGGAGGTTTTACTCATGTCAGAATCCCCATTCTGTAACCTTTATAAGTGCCTTTTTGAACAATCACTTATCTATGCTATGCGGAAATATTTGCAAGGGCTGATTTCTACACCTACTCACCTTTTTGATCTCTCTTGTTCAGTAAGTTTCTCTTCTTCAGGAAGAAAACGCTCAGTAGGATCAAGAGGAGGACACCCAACCTACAATTAAGAAAAACAAAAGCTCTTTAAAGTTTTAAACTGTAAACACCAAGTGCCCTCTTCTGGAAGACCTGGAGAAATCAACTTTTACAAGTCAAATACATTTCATTTTTTCCTAGTTCATTTTTATGTTACTCAAGAAGTAATTTTCCGTTTTTTAAATTTGTATTTATTTATTCAGACACAGTTTCTGTCACCAGGCTGGATTGGAGTGGCACAATCTTGGCTCACTGTAACCTCCGTCTCCCGATCCTCCCACCTCAAGCAGTCCTCCTACCTCAGCCTCCCGAGTAGCTGGAACTACAGGTGTGCAACACCAGGCCTGGCTAATTTTTGTATTTTTTTGTAGACACAGGGTTTCACTATGTTGCCCAGACTGGTCTTGAACTCCTGGGCTCAAGCAATCCACCTGCCTTGGCCTCCCAAAGTGCTAGGATTATAGGCGTGAGCCACTGCACCCGGCTCAACAAGTAATTTTCTTAACCATAAAATCTGAGTCAAACAAATAAAAGATACCCTGTAAGTTCACATTTGACAAAATTTTACTGTTGTTGCAGTTAAACTGCAAATATGCAAAAAATTCACCAATTTGCTTTTAGATATATATAATTCTTTAAGTATTTTGTTTTTTCTTTTTTTAAGTTCTTATTTATTTATTTAGAGATGGGGGTCTTGCTCTATTGCCCAGGCTGGTCTTGAACTCGTAGCCTCCAGTGATCCTCCTGCCTCAGCCTCCCAAAGTACTGAAACTACAGGCATAAGCCACTGTGCCCAACCGCTTTAAGTTTTTTTTTTTCTTTTTTTGGAGATGGAGTCTCGCTCTTTCACCAGGCTGGAGGACAGTGGTGCCATCCCGGCTCACTACAACCTCCGCCTTCCAGGTTCAAGTGATTCTCCTGCCTTAACCTCCTGAGTAGCTGGGATTTCAGACATGTGCCACCACCCCCCGCTAATTTTTGTATTTTTAGTAGAGACGGGGTTTCTCCATGTTGGCCAGGATGGTCTTGATCTCTTGATCTGCCTGCCTCGGCCTCCCAAAGTGCTGGGATTACAGGTGTGAGCCACCGTGCCTGACCCCTCTTTAAGTATGTCAAATTGCAATTTTGTCTGGTAAAAGAGCTCTGTTAAAAACTTGCATAAGCAAAACAAATAAGAAAAATGTATATATTTCTACAGTAGTAGTATTCTAAACTGGCCACTAATAAAAATCAAATGAGAGATTTTAATATTTATTCTGATATTTTTTTCTCAAGAAAATAAGAAAAGTATATTATCCCCTTTCAATACAGGGACATTAAAACCAGATTCTATTATTTATTGCCTTGGGCAAGTCACTTGATCTCTTGTGTTTCTATTTTTTCGTCTATAAAATAAGAGTAATAACAGTATCTATCTCATGAGGATTAAGTGAGTTAATATTTATAAATCACTTACAATCCCCTCTTACGTCTTCCAAAAGAGCAGAACTACCTAACCTCTGCCTCATTCTACTTCTATGAGGATAGTCCCATCTAGAAGCATACTCTTGCTTTTAACTGAATTCATTAAACTCAAAAAGGAACAATGCTTCCCATAAAAATATGATTTTACATTCTGGATGTGAACACTAAAAGCATCACAACTTGGGCTCTCAGGATTTACAGAAAGTAAAAACAACTAAGACAGGAAGCAAGGCCCAAGGCAAACACAATAGATAAGTAATTCTTCAGAGAACTCCTCAACAATGCCGAGGGCTGCTTACCAAGCATAGCCCTGTCTAGATGAGGGGAATTAATCAATATATTATTTTATGTACATACTTCACTGTTATGGCTTTCACACTTCATAAGTAATATTAACAGTCAAATCAGTATCTTCTTTTAACTGAAACAGAGGTACAACTCAGCACAAGGAATTTCACTATATGTGTTATGTTTCCATATAAATACTATTTTTAATGAAATACTATTGATGCTTAGTAACTTTTTTTTTTTCTTTCAAAAGATGGGTTCTTGCTTTGTTGCTCATGTTGGTCTTGAACTCTTGGCATCAAGCAATCTTCCTACCTCAGCCTCCCAAAGTGCTGGGATTATAAGTGCAAGTCACCGCACTCAGCTTTTACATTTTATTTATTTTTGAGACAGGGTCTCATTTGGTTGCCTGGGCTGGAGTGCAGTGGCAGAGGATCCTGGCTCACTGCAGCTTTGACCTCCTGGACTCAAGCCATCCTCCCACCTCAGCCCCCCAAGTAGCTGGGACCACAAGCACACATCACCACACCCAGCTAATTTTTGTTTAGTTTTTATAGAGACAAGAGTATCACTGTGTGGCCCAGGCTAATCTTGAACTTCTAGGTCAAGCAATCCACCCACCTCGGCCTCCCAAAGTGCTGGGATTAAAGGTGTGAGCCACGTGCCCGGTCTCAGCCTTTACATTTTAAATTAACAATTTCACGTACAAGACTGTGAGCCTAAAAGCAAGAAAGGGGAGACTAACATCTCTATTTGGCCTTGTGGCACTCTGCTCTTGTTAGTACTTCAGGAAGAAAGTTAAAATGCCAAGGTGCGAGGCTGGGCATGGTGGCTTATGCCTGTAATCCCAGCACTTTGGGAGACTGAGGTGGGCGGATCACTTGAGTCCAGGAGTTCAAGACCAGCCTGGCAACACAGTGAAACCTGGTCTCCAAAAAAATAAAAAATTAGCCGGGAATGGTGGCAGGCACCTATAATCCCAACTACTTGGGAGGCTGAGGCAGGAGAATTACTTGAACTCAGGAGGTGGAGGTTGTAATGAGCCGAGATCACACCACTGCACTCAAGCCTGGGCAACCGAGCGAGACTCCGTATCAAAAAGAAAAAAATAAATAAATAAAGACAGAATCTTACTCTGTCACCCCGGCTGGAGTACAGTGGTTCGATGATAGCTCACTGCAACCTCAAACTCCTGGGCTCAGGTGACCCTCCTACCTCAATCTCCCAAGTAGTTAAAACTACAGGTGTGTGCTACCACATCTGGCAAATTTTTTAATTTTTTGTAGTGACAAGGCCTTGCTGTGCTGCCCAGGCTGGTCTCAAACTTCTGGGCTCAAGTGATCCTCCAGACTCAGCCTCCCAAAGTGCTGGGATTACAGGCATACCGAGCTTCTTATATTCTTTTGTAGTTAAGCATTCTGATGCCTGAATTTAGCAAACATAATTTTGTATGTTTAGTCTCTCTTATGTGATATGTAATGTTATTTCAAGTTTTTTAATGTTATAAAAGCACTTTATTAATGGATTTTTTTTTTTTTTTTTTGAGACAGGGTCTCACTGTCGACCAGGCCGGAGTACAGTGGTGTGATCTCGGCTCACCGCAGCCTCTGCCTCTCAGGTTCAAGCGATTCTCCTGCCTCAGTCGCCGGAGTAGCTGGGACTATAGGAATGTGCCACCACGCCCGCTATTTTGTATTTTTAGTAGAGATGGGGTTTCACCATGTTGCCCAAGCTGGTCTTGAACTCCTGACCTCAAGTCATCCACTTGCCTCGGCCTCCCAAAATGCTGGGATTACAGGCATGAGCCACCATGCCCAGCCGTATTAATGGATTTTTAAAGCAGATAGCTGTGACAAATAGTAATCCATAAGAAAATACTGTGCCTGATAATTTCCCTTTCATATTAAAACAAGTTTATTAAGGAAACAGATGGTAACACAGTGGCTTGTCACCTTTGCAGGCTGTGACCCTAAAGTGAGAGTCTTCAGTGTTGGCTCCCCAGAGCCCTAGAAGTTCTACAGCATCTCTTTTGTACTACTGCAGTGGGGAAGAGGAAGAATCTGTAGTAGATTGGGCTCTGGGTCCTTCTAACCTGCTTAACCAGAGTAACTCAATCAATTTTTATATGCTGCATTTTCAGAAGGGTTTCACGGGCTTAAAAAAAAAAAAAAAAAATCATTGAAAAACCATTGCCCTGAAGCAGTGGTTCTCAAAGTACAGTATAGTACTTAGACCAGCAGTATAAACATCACCCAGGCAGGACCTTGTTAAAAACGCAAATTCCGGCCGGGGCGGTGGCTCATGCCTGTAATCCCAGCACTTTGGGAGGCCGAGGTGGGCGGATCACAAGGTCAGGAAATCGCGACCATCCTGGCTAACAGGGTGAAAACCCGTCTCTACTAAAAATACAAAAAATTAGTGGGGTGTGGTGGTGGGCGCCTGTAGTCCCAGCTACTCAGGAGGCTGAGGCAGGAGAATGGCGTGAACCTGGGAGGCAGAGCTTGCAGTGAGCCGAGATCCTACCACTGCACTCCAGCCTGGGTGACAGAGCAAGACTCCATGTCAAAAAAAAAAAAAAAGCAAATTCCTAGACCCCACCCCAGAACTATTAAATCAGAGCCTGGATGCCCAGTCTGCTCTGCTTTCACGAGCTCTCCAGATTTTGATGGGTGCTAACATTTGAGAACCATTGCTTCAAAGATTTCAGATGTTTTGTTAAAGTAGTTCTTGTTTCCTTCAAGTAATGCTATTTTCATGGAAAACCAAAATAAAATATTTAAATTATAAATACAAAAACATGCAAATAGTATTTTAGGATAACATTAGAATAATATTTCCTTTATAATGGTATTTAGACTAGGTTGCCATTATGTCCTATCCAAGAATTATTTTTTTAAAACCCTGAAGTCTTTAATATGCAATAATTTCAGCTATTAGCTGACTTCCCAGATAGCTCTATAGAGAAGTTCCTGGGCACAGTGAAGAGTCACACAAATATTACGAATGAGGGATTCTTACTATCAATTCTTGACTAGTTTCAATCAAAACTTAAAAATTATCTGACATGTAACATACCTCCTTCATATACTGAGTATATAGGGCTTCTGATGACTCTAGGTAAGCCTGTGCAGTTTCAATTTCTTCTCTTTCAGACCACAAGATACCCAGGTTATTCTGGAAAATAAAGAAAAAGAGAAGCAAACAATGATATAAGACCTCCAATTAAAGTAAATTTCATAGTTTTAAAGTCAATACTTACCAACCAAATAGTGGAGTTGGATTACCAATTAATTATTCACAATGATATTGACCTTATGTAGTGCAGCAGGTAGCTGCTAAAATCAACCCCCAATGATCTCTGCTTCTGGGTATTCATGCTCTTATGTAATCTCTTCCCCTTGAGTACAGGCTGGTTTTAGTGATGTGCTTCTAACAACTAGACTATCACAGAAGTGATGGAAAGTCATTTCCAAGGTTAGTTAACAAAACCCTTGGTTTCCATTTTGGGTGCTATCTATTGCCTGCTTTTTTTTTTTTTGAGACAGAGTCTCACTCTGTTGCCCAGGATGGAGTGCAGTGGCGCAGTCTCGGCTCACTGCACGCTCCGCCTCCCAGGTTACTGCCATTCTCCTGCCTCAGCCTCCCCAGTAGCTGGGACTACAGGTGCCCGCCACCACACCCGGCTAATTTTTTGTATTTTTAGTAGAAGATGGGGTCTCACCGTGTTAGCCAGGATGGTCTCGATCTCCTGACCTTGTGATCCACCCGCCTTGGCCTCCCAAAGTGCTGGGATTACAGGCATGAGCCACTGCGCCCAGCCAATTGACTGCTCCTTCTTAAAGAAGCTAACTGCCATGTTGTGAGCCACCCTATGGAGAGGCCCATATGGAAAGGAAATGAGAGAGGTCAACAGTCTGAGGCCCTCCGTCAAAAAGCCTGTGAGGAACTGAATCCTGCCGACAACCATGTGAGTAAGTTGGAAATGGATCCTCCTGGCATCCCAGCCTTCAAGTATTACTGCGAGCCCCAGCAGGTCAACAATATGATGTGGGCCTTTGAGTAAGGGGCAATCAGCTAAGCCATGGTGAGATTTCTGAGATAATAGACAAAGATGGATCAGAAACATATAGTGCTTTGAAAATACTATGCTCTTCCAGAGACTTCTTTTTTTTTTTTTTTTTTTTTTTGAGACGGAGTCTCGCTCTGTCGCCCAGGCTGGAGTGCAG
>NW_012104142.1:156768-158890 GCF_000951045.1 Mandrillus leucophaeus | reverse complement strand
AGCACTTTGGGAGGCCGAGGTAGGCCGGTCACTTGAGGCGAGAAGTTCAAGACCAGCCTCGCCAAAATGGCGAAACCCCATCTCTACTAAAAACACAAAAATTAGCCGGGAGTGGTGGCATGCGCCTGTAATCTCAGCGGCTTGGGAGGCTGAGGCACGAGAACTGCTTCAACCTGGGAGGTAGAGGCTGGAGTGAGCCAAGATCGCACCATTGCACTCCTGCCTGGGCAATGGAGCAAGACTCTGTCTCAAAACCAAAACCAAAACCAAAAAATTATATATATGAGCCCAGCACAGTGGCTCACACCTGTAATCCCAGCACTTTGGGAGGCCAAGGTAGGCAGATCACTTCAGGTCAGGAGTTTGAGATCAGCCTGGCCAACATGGTGAAACTCCATCTCTACTGAAAAATAAAAAAAAAAAAAATTAGCCAAGTGTGGTGGCAGATGCCTGTAATCCCAACTACCTGGGAGGCTGAGGCAGAAGAATGGCTTGAACCCAGGAGGTGGAGGTTACAGTGAGCCAAGATCATGCCACTGCACTCTAGCCTGGGCTACAGAGTGAGACTCTATCTCAAAAAAAAAAAAAAAGTATATATGTAGTGGAGTTAGTCTACCTCACTTCCCTTGGAATAGTCAGTCCTTCAGGCACAAGGATACTTCTGAGGCTGGCCTTCTACCATCTTTTGCCATTCCCCTAGGGAAGGAACAGGTTAAGGAAACAGAGTTTTTAATGCAGAAATTCTTAACCTCAAGTCTAAGGACCCCCAAGGCATCCATAAAGAGAATTCAGACTCCACGAATTTGGATAGGGGAAAAAAAAATACAAATTTCTTTTCACCAATCTCCTATTAAAATATAGCATTTCTTTTCATTATGAACACAGGAAACAAAATGTAGCAGTATTATAGGACCTGGGACTTTGCAAACAATAGAAATAAAAAAAAAAACCCTATTATGCTAGTTTGCAGATATCTCAAAATATCATTTATGCTCATCATTACTTTAAAATCATCAAAGATATTAGATACATTATATGTTAATAAAGAAGTATATATATTACTATATCACACATTTTGTTTTAAAAATCTTTTGGGCCGGGTGCAGTGGCTCACGCCTATAATCCCAGCACTTTGGGAGGCCGAGGCAGGCAGATCACAAGGTTAGGAGTTCAAGACAAGCCTGACCAACATGGTGAAACCCCATCTCTACTAAAAGTACAAAAATTAGCTAGGTGTGGTGGTGCACGTCTGTAGTCCCAGTTACTCAGGAGGCTGAGGCAGGAGAATCGCTTGAACCCAGGAGGTCGAGGTTGCAGTGAGCCGACATTGCGCCACTGCAATCCAGCCTGGGCAACAGAGAGAGAGACTGTCTCCAAAAATAAATAAATAAATAAATAAATAAATAAAAATATTTTGGCTGGGCACAGTGGCTTATGCCTATAATCCCAACACTTTGGGAGGCTGAAACTTTAGCCCAGGAGTTCGAGACCAGCCTGGGCAACACAGTGAGACTTTGTCTCTATTTGAAGAAAAACGAAATAAAAATGACTTGATCATTCCACTGGAACATAGCACTTTGGTCTTCTGGCTTCACAAAATTTCTCTATTGTATAATTTTCTTTTACGTGACTTGATCAGTCCTCAGTATCCAGGACTATAGGTCATACTGATAATGTTGTGAGATTGGATAGTTCTCTCCTCTGTTACTTATGAGGTCCTTTCCAGGACCTCATTAAACTACATAAGTAATAGAGGCTTGACATAATAGATGACCTTATTAAACCTCATAAGTAACAGAGACTTGAAGGGTGATAAGGTTTGGCTCTGTGTCCCCATCCAAATCTCATGTTGAATTGTGATCTTCAGTGTTGGAGGAGAAGCCTGGTGGGAGGTGACTGGATCATGGAGGTGGATTTCCCCTTGCTGTTCTCATGAGATCTGGTTGTTTGAAAGTGTATATCACTTCCCTTTGCTCTCTCCCCTTCCTGCTCCAGCCATGTAGGATGTTTGAGCTTCCCCTTCACCTTTTGCCATGACTGTAAGTTTCCTGAGGCCTCCCCAGCTATACCTCCTGTACAGCCTGTGGAACTGTGAGCCAATTAAACCTCTTTTCTTTATAAA
>NW_012104142.1:152313-156718 GCF_000951045.1 Mandrillus leucophaeus | reverse complement strand
TATCACACATTTTGTTTTAAAAATCTTTTGGGCCGGGTGCAGTGGCTCACGCCTATAATCCCAGCACTTTGGGAGGCCGAGGCAGGCAGATCACAAGGTTAGGAGTTCAAGACAAGCCTGACCAACATGGTGAAACCCCATCTCTACTAAAAGTACAAAAATTAGCTAGGTGTGGTGGTGCACGTCTGTAGTCCCAGTTACTCAGGAGGCTGAGGCAGGAGAATCGCTTGAACCCAGGAGGTCGAGGTTGCAGTGAGCCGACATTGCGCCACTGCAATCCAGCCTGGGCAACAGAGAGAGAGACTGTCTCCAAAAATAAATAAATAAATAAATAAATAAATAAAAATATTTTGGCTGGGCACAGTGGCTTATGCCTATAATCCCAACACTTTGGGAGGCTGAAACTTTAGCCCAGGAGTTCGAGACCAGCCTGGGCAACACAGTGAGACTTTGTCTCTATTTGAAGAAAAACGAAATAAAAATGACTTGATCATTCCACTGGAACATAGCACTTTGGTCTTCTGGCTTCACAAAATTTCTCTATTGTATAATTTTCTTTTACGTGACTTGATCAGTCCTCAGTATCCAGGACTATAGGTCATACTGATAATGTTGTGAGATTGGATAGTTCTCTCCTCTGTTACTTATGAGGTCCTTTCCAGGACCTCATTAAACTACATAAGTAATAGAGGCTTGACATAATAGATGACCTTATTAAACCTCATAAGTAACAGAGACTTGAAGGGTGATAAGGTTTGGCTCTGTGTCCCCATCCAAATCTCATGTTGAATTGTGATCTTCAGTGTTGGAGGAGAAGCCTGGTGGGAGGTGACTGGATCATGGAGGTGGATTTCCCCTTGCTGTTCTCATGAGATCTGGTTGTTTGAAAGTGTATATCACTTCCCTTTGCTCTCTCCCCTTCCTGCTCCAGCCATGTAGGATGTTTGAGCTTCCCCTTCACCTTTTGCCATGACTGTAAGTTTCCTGAGGCCTCCCCAGCTATACCTCCTGTACAGCCTGTGGAACTGTGAGCCAATTAAACCTCTTTTCTTTATAAAGTATCTAGTCTCAGGTAGTTCTTTATAGCAATATGAGAATGGACTAATACAAAGGGCTCTGCCTTCCTAATAACTTACTGAATGTAATTTCCTGATCTTAGACTTACAAGTCACCTTTTCCTTTTTTTTTTTTTTTCTGAGACGGAGTCTCGCTCTGTCGCTCAGGCTGGAGTGCAGTGGCACCATCTGGTCTCACTGCAAGCTCCGCCTCCAAGGTTCATGCCATTCTCCTGCCTCAGCCTCTTGAGTAGCTGGGACTACAGGCACCCGCCATCACACCCAGCTAATTTTTCTGTATTTTTTTTTTTCAGTTGAGACGGGGTTTCACTGTATTAGCCAGGATGGTTTCGATCTCCTGACCTTGTGATCCTCCCGCCTCGGCCTCCCAAAGTGCTGGGGTTAAAGGCATGAGCCACTGCGCCCAGGCTTTCCTTACTCTTTAGTTCAACTTATTTCTCCTTTGATGATAGAAAGTGCTTGGGAAACTCCTTTGACCATGACACCACCATGCCCCACTGCAGCACACTGCACCTAACCTAGGTAGTCTGGAGACTCACCTAGTACCAGAAACTGGTTAGTCACACTCTATTTTTGGGACAGGGTTGTGTTTGGCCTGCTAGATCCAGGGCAGACTATGCCACAGAAAGCAACAATTCTCGGTATGTGACAAATCCGAAACCAAATAGAGACCCTAGAGTATGTCCAAAAATGACTAAAATTCTTCTTCTGGATCATAACCTATTAAGGTCCTGAAGGTAAGGACCATGTAAGGAATCTAGAATGCCTTTATTTATTTATTTATTTATTTATTTTATTTTTTTTTTCGAGATGGAGTCTCACTATCACCCAGGCTGGAGTGCCGTGGCGCGATCTCGGTTCACTGCAACCTCCACCTCCCGGCTTCAAGCAATTCTCCTCTCTTAGCTTCTTGAGTAGCTAGGATTACAGGCGCCTGCCACCATGACTGGCTAATTTTTGTATTTTTAGTAGAGAGGAGGTTTCACCATGTTGGCCAGGCTGGTCTCTAACTGCTAACCTCAGGCAATCCACCTGCCTTGGCCTCCCAAAGTGCTGGGATCACAGGTGTGAGCCACTGCGCCCAGCCTATTTATTTTTTTGAGACAGTGTTTCATTCTTGTCGCCCAGGCTGGAGTGCAGTGGCACGATCTCGGCTCACTGCAACCTCCACCTCCTGAGGCAGGGTTCAAGTTATTCTCCTGCCTCAGCCTCCAGAGTAGCTGGGATTACAAGCGCCCAACATCACACCCGGCTAATTTTTGTATTTTTAGTAGAGATGGGGTTTTGCCATTTTGGCCAGGCTTGTCTCGAACTCCTGACCTCAGGTGATCCACCTGCCTCGGCCTCCCAAAGTGCTGGGATTCCAGGCGTGAGTCACCACACCCGGCCTGCCTTTATTTTTAAAATTAAATTAGGTTTGGTGTTTTGGATTTTTTTTTTTTAAGTTTGACTCCACAGAGATAATCACTATTGACATTTTATTTGAATTATTATTACCTGTTTTTTTTTTGAGATAGAGTCTTGCTCTGTTGCCCAGTCTAGAGTGCAGTGACACAATCTCGGCCCACTGCAACCTCCGCCTCCCGGGTTCAAGGATTCTTGTGCCTCAGCCTCAAGAGTAGCTGTGATAACGCACCCACCACCACACCTGGCTAATTTTTGTATTTTCAGTAGAGACGGGGTTTCATCATGTTGGATCTCAAACTCCTGACCTTAAGTGATCCACCCGCCTCGGCCTCCCAAAGTGCTGGGATTACAGCCATGAGCCACTGTGCCCAGTCTTTATGTGAATTATTCTTTAAATGCAATATAAATTCTACTAAGGGTAGAAAAGCTACAATGGAAGGTCTGGCATCTTTCACATATCATATCCTTGCCATCATATCAAACTAGGTAAGGAGAAAAGTAAAATACAAAATAAAAACAGCTAAAAAAGTATTACTGGTAAATTGTGTCAAACATGTAATGAAGTTTAACACCAACACTATACAAACACTTCCAGAAAAGAGAAAAGGACAGAACACTTCCCATATTAAACCAAAGATATAACAAGAAAACTACAGACTGAAATCCTTCATGAACATAGATGCAAAGATTTTAAACAAAATTTTAGTGAATTCAGTTCAACAATATATAAAAAGGATAATACATTATGACCAAATGGAGTTTATCCCAGGAATGCAAGGTTTAACATTTACAAAAATCAATGTAATCCACCCTATTAACAGACTGAATATGAAAAGACATGATCAGCTCAGTAGATACAGAATGAAATAATGATGTGGAGTGGAAAAAAGGTATACCAAAACAAGAGTATATACAATATGATTTCAGTAACATAAAATTCTACATAGGCTGGGTACAGTGGTGCATACCTGTAATCCCAGCACTTTGGGAGGCTGAGGCAGGCAGATCACTTGACACCTGGGCAACATGGCAAAACCCTGCCTCTACAAAAAATACAAAAATTAGCTGGGCATGGTGGCATGACTGTGTAGTCCCAGCTACTTGGGAGGATGGCTTGAGCCCAGGAAGCAGAGGTTGCAGCGAGCCAAGATCCTGCCGCTACACTCCAGCCTGGGTGACAGAGCCAGACCCTGTCTCCAAAAATAAAATAAAATAAATTTCTACATAGTCCCAGCTACTCAGGAGGCTGAGGTGAAAGGTTCTCATGGTCCCAGGAGTTTAAGGCCAGCCTAGGCAACACAGTAAGACTCTGTCTCTAAAATAAAATGAAAATCTACAAAATCCAGGGGTGGGGCAAGCAGAAGGGAGGAAAAGAATATAGGAGAGAGGGAGGGACTACAAAGGAGCACAAGAAAACTTTTGGTGGTAACAGGTATGTTCGTATCTTGATTGCAGTGATTGTTTCACAGGTATAAATACGTATGTCAGGCTGGGTGCGTTGGCTCATGCCTGTAATCCCAGCACTTTGGGAGGCCGAGGCGGGCGGATCACGAGGTCAGGAGATCTAGACCATCCTAGCTAACATGGTGAAACCCGGTCTCTACTAAAAATACAAAAAATTAGCCCGCTCCTGTAGTGCCAGCTAAACCGGAGGCTGAGGCAGGAGAATGGCGCAAAACCAGGAGGCAGAGCTTGCAGTGAGCCGAGATCGCGCCACTGCACTCCAGCCTGGGCAACAAGTGAGACTGTCTCAAAAACAAACAAACAAACAAACAAACAAACAAGGCGGGGCGCGGTAGCTCACGCCTGTAATCCCAGCACTTTGGGAGGCCAAGGCCGGCGAAGGTCAGGAGATCGAGACCATCCTGGCTAACACGGTGAAACCCTGTCTCTACTAAAAATACAAAAAAAAAAAAAAAAAA
>NW_012104142.1:151149-151684 GCF_000951045.1 Mandrillus leucophaeus | reverse complement strand
TCAGGAGGCCGAGGCAGGAGAATCACTTGAACCCGAGAGGCGGAGACTGCAGTGAGCCGAGATTGCACCACTGCACTCCAGCCTGGGAGACAGCGAGACTCTGTCTCCAAAAAAAAATCAACACTGCTTTGATGAACATCCATATTCACCTGTCCCAATATTAACTTTTTAAAGTATTTTTCTTTTTTTCACCCTTTCTTTTCACAGGTGTTGACCAATATTACTTTAGAATATTGATGTGGATTTTGTTGTTGTTGCTGAGAAAAGGTCTTGCTCTGTCACCCAGGCTGGAGTTGCAGTGGCATGATCACGGCTCCTCCAGGGGCTCAAGTGATCCTCCCAGCTCAGCCTAGCCTCCCCAGTAGCTAGGGCTACAGGTGTGTACCACCACGCCTGGCTAGTTTTGTGCGGTTTTCTTTTGCTTTTTTTTTTTTTTTTTAGAGACAGAGTCTCACTTTGTTGCCCAGGCTGGTCTTGAACTCCTGACCTCATGCCATCCTCCCACTTCGGCCTCCCAAAATGCTGGGATTACAGA
>NW_012104142.1:140572-150409 GCF_000951045.1 Mandrillus leucophaeus | reverse complement strand
AACCCAGGAGGCAGAGCTTGCAGTGAGCCGAGATGCGCCACTGCACTCCAGCCTGAGCCACAGAGCGAGACTCCGTTTCAAAAAAAAAAAAACAAAACAAAAAACAAAAAACAAAACAAAACAAAAACAAAAAAACCACATGTATCAAAACTCATCCGACTGTACCGTTACAAATATGTGCAATTAAAAGCCAGGCACGGTGGCTCATGCCTGTAATCCCAGCACTTTGGGAGGCTGAGGCAGGCAGATCACGAGGTCAGGAGATCTAGACCATCCTGACTAACAAGATGAAACCCCGTCTCTACTAAAAATACAAAAAATTAGCCGGGCGTGGTGGCACGCACCTGTAGTCCCAGCTACTCAGGAGGCTAAGGCAGGAGAATGGTGTGAACCTGGGAGGCGGAGCTTGCAGTGAGCAAAGATCTTGCCACTGCACTCCAGCCTGGGTGACAGAGGGAGACTCCGACTCAAAAAAAAAAAAAAAAAAAAAGTGCAGTTTATTATATGCCAATTGCAACTCAACGAAGCTGTGAACAATGACAACAAAAAGCATGCCTTATACATATATAACCTGGAGTGGGGAGAGTAATCTACTAATTTCCCAAGAAATTTTACTAAAATCAAGCTGGTAGTGCCAGTATATATCGGTAATAACAAAGATAAGAAGGAATACCAGATAAAAATTATTCCTAAGGCACCTGGAACCCAGAGAAGGCAGAATTCTCTTTTGATAATCTAATGTAATATCAATCTCTTTTGATAAATAATGTAAAGCCAAGTTCTATAGTTCCCCAAGGAGAAGATACCAGATTAAGACAAAGCAGTTAGAATATCATGAATTCTCATGAACTGATACTTGCAAAACTCTTTTATATACACACATGTATATATGTATTTGTATATATTCACACATATATAAACTTTTTATCATATGTATATATAATGTAAATATGTGTGTGTATGTGTATACATAGTCTTATACAAAAATAGGATCATTCTACAAATTCTTTTTTTTTTTTTCCTGAGACAGGGTCTCACTCTGTCACACAGGCTGGAGTGCAGTGACACCATCATAGTTTACTGCAGCCTTGATCTCCCAAGCTTAAGTAGTCCTCCCACCTCAGCCTCCTGAGTAGCTGGAACTACACGCCACCACACCCTGCTAATTTGTTTTTGAAAAGCTGCTATTTATTTGACCAGAAAAACATTTTGGACTTAAGAAATGGCAATAACTGGTATATACATTAATTCAAAACATTTTCACAAAGCACCAAATAGAATAGTTCCCAATCTTTTCACTGAGGAACCTTTGAAAGAATGCCTAAAACTTAATCAGTTTATTTAGGTTTTTAATTAAGAAATCTAAAGCAGCCAATCAGACTTTCTAATTACCATGAGATGACCAGGTTAACAACCTTGAGGTTGCAGGAGCTTTTAAAAGCTTTGTTTAGGCTGGGCTCAGTGGCTCTTGCCCGTAATCCTGGCACTTTGGGAAGCCAAGATGTGAGGATCACTTGAGGCCAGGAGTTTGAGACCAGCCTGGTCAATACAGTGAGACCCCATCTCTATAAAGATAAAATTAAATTAAATTAAAAAAAAAAGTTTTGTTTAACCTATGCATTTGTCGACCTCAGGCTACTAATCACAGGTCCATGTGCCAGATACCCTGCACACATAAAATTGAGTAATAAGTATCATGTATAAAAGATAAAGACTATATATGGTCCCTGTATATTTAAAAGGAGTAATACCTAACTCTTATGGGTGAACAATTAGTGAGGGGCAAAGAGACAGACAGAAATTACTAACCCACAAGGGAGAACCAAGCAAGGTCAGTAGAAAAGAGAAAAGTCCTGTGCTCTGAGAATGCAGCAGAAAGAGCACTGGGATATTGCAGGGACCAGGCAGCAATCCAGATCATACCAGGAATATGAGTGGATGTCAGCAAGTGTGGGAAGGAGTCTTCAAGGCTGAAGAAAACTAAACGAGCCAAGACACAGAGCCACAGGAGTACTGCCTGTTCAGAAGACAGTGAAGTATTTGTTCTGGGTAACACGATGTGAACTAAGAGACATAAAACTCAGGAAAACCTCACCCAGCAAGAGCCCAGAAACAACGCTGGTCTGTATTTCTTAACAGCAATTCAACAGAGAATCTGAGGTGGCCTGCAAAACTAACAAGAGAGCAAATTATCTTCAAAGGGCAGGGGCACCACATACTCTTTGTGGAGGGTCAGTAGCCAAGTCCCTCCCCAACCCCATTGTGATACCCCAGGCCCTTGGAATCAAATCCACTAGCAAATTCTTCCTTAATGGAAAATTTCTCACCTCCCCAAATGTAAAACAAAAAAGATAAAACCAAAGAAAACAAAACAAAAAGAGACCATCAGAGCAAGCTTTAGTCCTCATAACTCACCTATACCCCTACTGAGAACAGGGTCTACCCCATTACTTAAACTGATTTGTAACACTGCTCCTACTACATCCTCCTCTTCAAAAAAAGTAAATAAACACCACACAAAATATAAGCTTACCCCAAATAAAAGTCAGCATCAACCTAAGGATCCTACTGTAATATTACTACACTAACCCAGGATATTTTAATCCTCTTCCAACTCATTTACAAAAAAAATTCCTCTTCTGAGACCTCTGGAAGCATTACAAATACCGTTGCATTAGATTGTTCTTCTTGAGGTAGTCTGAAGTCTTGAAACAGAAAAAACTTACCTATTTTTCTACACCACCACTGAGGGGTATTATAAAAGGCCTACAACCAAAATCCCCATCCCTTTGATTCTCAAGCTATTAGAATTTTTTCCCTCATATCAAACAAATGGGAAACACACATAAAAAGATGAAAAGTCATGCAAAAAATTTAAAAAGGCCAGGCATGGTGGCTCATACCGGTAATCCCAACACTTTGGGAGTCTGGGGTGGATAGATTGCCTGAGCTCAGGAGTTCAAGACCAGCCCGAGCAACATGGTGAAACACTATCTCTCTAAAAATACAAAAATTAGCTGGGCATGGTGGCATGCACCTGTGGTCCCAGCTATTTGGGAGGCTGAGGTGGAAGGATCGCTTAAGCCAGGAAGGTGGAAGTTGCAGTGAGCTGTGAAGGTGCCACTGCTATGTAGCCTGGGCAACAAAGAAAGATTCTGTCTCAAAAAGAAAAATAAAAAACAAGCAAAAAAAAAAAAAAAAAAAAACCCACATAAAAAAGAAACTGTATCATCATACAAACAGTCTAAACTTGGCCTAAGACAAAAAAAGTTTATTTGGTTTACCCAAGGTACAGGCATGTTATAAATAAAGTACTCAAGAAATTAACACCTTATAAAAATACTGAAAAAATTTTAGGTGGGAGCATAAAACTAAAATCAACTCATTCTCTGTCAAACAGTTCTTCCAAAATGCCAAGTCTACGAGAAGGGATGTGTGGCAAACCATCTGCATGCGGCTGTCTCCCACACCAGACCACTCTCAGGCCCACAGCCTTTACCCTTTTGCTCAGGTGCACTTCAGAAGTGCAGGGATATTGAATGCCTGCTGAAGGTAGACCAAGGAGCCTTGACAGATATTGGTTAGCTTTTTGTGCTGCACGTGATGACCTCCAGCACTTGCTGCCAACGCCTTAGCTTTGTCAAGTGCTTCTGGACCAGTGCATGTCTCCAATGTTACTCATTTCTTAGTTTGGAGACATCCTCATTGATAACTTGCTCTGGTTTCTGCACAGATAATTGCAATCTTTTTTGTAGGAAAAAAACATTCTGTCTGTCTTGCAATATCCAGAAACTTGTGTATACACCGATCAACACCAGTTCCAATTTCTTCCTGATTGGTGCCATTGACATAGTCCTGACTTACCGGAGAGGCTAAGCAAGTCTGGAAAGATGACTTCACATCGTCCACCAAAGTATTGTTAGAAGGTCTCAGAGCTCCTGGAGCTGCTGGTAAGTAAGGGAAGCCTGGTCCCAGAGCCCTGGTGGTGGTTGGGGCTCTGATGGCTGCCCAAAGAACATACTGCCTAGCGAAACAGCCATGCCTGGAATAATTTTTTTTTCTTATTTTTAGTAGCGACTAAAAATAGGTGTCACTATGTGCCCAGGCTTGTCTTGAACTCCTAAGCTCGAGTGATCATCTCATCCCAGCCTTCCAAAGTGCTAGGATTACAAGTGTGAGCCACCATACCTGGCCTTTTCTACATAATTCTAAACATGGCTTACAGTCTTCTCCCTCCCTCTTCATATTGCCAATTTTTAAAAATATAATTATTATTTTTAATAATTATGTACTGTTCTTCTGTTTGGATGTAATGGAATTTAATCATATTCCTACTGACATTTATATTGTTTTCCTTTTCTTTGTTTTTTGAGGCAGGGTCTCACTCTGTTGCACAGGCTGGAGTGCAGTGGCATGATCTTGGCTCACTGCAGCCTTGACCTCCTGGGCTCAAGCAACCCTCCTGCCTCAGCCCTGCAGTTTTTCTTCTTTAATAATCAACACTGGCCGGGTGTGGTGACTCGTGCCTGTAATCCCAGCACTTTGGGAGGCCAAGGAGGGTGGATCACGAGGTCAGGAGATCAAGACCATCCTGCCTAACACAGTGAAACCCCATCTCTACAAAAAAATACAAAAAATTAGCCGGGCATGGTGGCACGCACCTGTAGTCTCAGCTAATCAGGAGGCCGAGGCAGGAGAATCACTTGAACCCGAGAGGCGGAGACTGCAGTGAGCCGAGATTGCACCACTGCACTCCAGCCTGGGAGACAGCGAGACTCTGTCTCCAAAAAAAAATCAACACTGCTTTGATGAACATCCATATTCACCTGTCCCAATATTAACTTTTTAAAGTATTTTTCTTTTTTTCACCCTTTCTTTTCACAGGTGTTGACCAATATTACTTTAGAATATTGATGTGGATTTTGTTGTTGTTGCTGAGAAAAGGTCTTGCTCTGTCACCCAGGCTGGAGTTGCAGTGGCATGATCACGGCTCCTCCAGGGGCTCAAGTGATCCTCCCAGCTCAGCCTAGCCTCCCCAGTAGCTAGGGCTACAGGTGTGTACCACCACGCCTGGCTAGTTTTGTGCGGTTTTCTTTTGCTTTTTTTTTTTTTTTTTTAGAGACAGAGTCTCACTTTGTTGCCCAGGCTGGTCTTGAACTCCTGACCTCATGCCATCCTCCCACTTCGGCCTCCCAAAATGCTGGGATTACAGATGGGAGCCACTGTGCCCTGCCCAGATTTATTTAATAAATCAAGTACCATATAAATGGTATATACAAAAAGTATTATAAGAATTCAAAGGTAGGAAGGAGAGATCAGTTTGGCTCAAAATGGTCCCAAGAAAGTTATTAATACTAAAGGAAGTGATTCTTGAGATAGGTTTTCAAGAATGGGAAAGAATTCCCTAAGATGCAAACAAATGAATTTGGTAAGAAAGGAAGCTGAAGATTTTGGACACATTATTTTGAATTAAGAATGTATTCCGAGCCAGGCACAGCGGCTCAGGCCTGTAATCCCAGCACTTTGGGAAGCCGAGCCAGAAGGATCACTTGAGTCCAGGAGTTCAAGACCAGCCTGGGCAATATAGTGAGACCCCCATCTCTACAGAAAATTTTAAAAATTACCAAGAATGGTGGCGTGTGCCTGTGGTCCCAGCTACTATGAAGGCTGAGGCAGGAGGACTGCTTGAGCCCAAGAGGTGGAAGCTGCAGTGCGCTATGATGGTGCCACTTAACTCCAACCTGGGCGACACAGTAAGAACCCTATCTCCAAGAAAAAGACAAAAATAAAACCAAAAAAGAATGTACTCCGGTCATTGTCATTTCCTTGAGACGTTAAGATTTAAATTACTTTGGATTTTCTTAACAGAATGAACAGGAGTTGGACTGGTGGAGAGGAAAGCGCATGACGATGTAGGAGGGTCTCGGACACCAATGCATCGCCACGACTAAGTGAAGCAGCAGCAAGCGATGTTGGAGTGGGCGACGAGGGTGGACAGGGAGTCTGGGGACGACTGTGGGAGATCTAGTTACAAGGCAATACGTCCTTAAGATTGGCTTTTTTGAAGACCACAGACGTTCTCTGGGACTCAGTCCAGAGCTTCAAAAACGTGGGGACGAATTGCGCCTTAGAACTTCTGCCCTTGGCCTTGGCAGGGGCTCCTCCCCATCCCTCGCCATTCGTCGACAGGGGCCGGCCTGCCGGGCTCGCTCTCACCTGCGCCTGGATGTAGAGGGAGATGCAGTCGTGCGAGAGTCGGTACCGGCGCAGCAGCCGCAGGCATTTCACCAGGTGCTCCTCCCCCGCCGACAGCTCCTCCGTGTCGATGTGGTTCACCCCGAGATGGAACTCAATGACCGCCAGCCTCACCGCCCGCTGGGCCACGGGCCCCTCCGGCTCCACCACCTCAGCCGGCAGCCCCAGGGCGTGGTCACCAGCACCCGGGCCGTCCTCGGCCTCAGGCCGCTCATCCTCGTCCTCAGGCGCGGGGCCGAGCAGCGCCTTGACCTCTTCCAGCAGGGCCCGGGCGCTGTATTTGGACTTGTACGGTTCCTTCTCCGGATTTTTTTGCAGTTCCACCCGCGACAGGGTCAGCGCCGCCTGGAATTTCTCGCAGACCTCTGCCCACGGAACGTTCGCCATAGCGGCCTCTACTGCCTGGCTTTCCTCAATGTTTGCAGTCGGGACTCCCGCCTTCCTTCTGCTTTGCGACACTTTACTTACGGCTCTCGACACGTTGCGGCCGCTATGGAACGAGAACCAATAAAACCCGTCCGGAGAACCGCAATACGCTCGGCAGTGGCCAATGGGAAGACGTAGCAATCACCACAACAACCATTCTCATGGAAATGAAGTTGTCAATGAGGGTGTTCCCACCTCCTTCCCCGCCCCCTGCAGCGGAGAGTTTATCTCTAGATTGACCCTGTGAGGATGGATTTATATAAATGTTTAATATCAGCTTACTTTAACAAAGCATGCCGAAATATTTTTTACAAACATAGCTAGCTAACTCTACTCGCGTTGATATGAACTGAAAGGCAAAAACCTTTAGACATTAAGTGTATATACCCCAGCCTGTCACTGGATAAAACTTTCTTTTTTAAAAAAGGACAGGCGTGGCGGCTCACATCTGTAATCCCAACATTTTGCAATGCCAGTAACATTTTGGGATGCCTACTGGAGTGGGCAACATAGCAAGACCCATCTCTACAATAATTTCTTTAAAAAAATAGCCGGGTGTGGTGGCGCGCGGCTGTAGTTCCAGCTACCACGGAGCGTGAGGTGGAAGGATCGCTTGAGTCCAAGAGGTGGAAGTTACAGTGAGCGAGACTGCCTCAGAAAAAAAGAAAACACGAGCATTAGAACAAATACCTAATGCATGCGGGCGTAAAACCTAGATGACAGGTTGATAGGTGCAGCAAACCACCATGGCACATGTATACCTATGTAACAAACCTGCACGTTCTGCACATATATCCCAGAATTTAAAGTAAACTAAAAGAAAAAAAAAGATTGAAATGTAGCCGAGAGCTGATTATTATCAACATATAATATCTTGATCGAGAGCCATAAATACACAAAACACTCAGTGATAGTCAAATACTTTCACTTCAACCCTGAAATACAGGTTGTAGGAATCTGTACAACTGCCCAAGGTAACAAGAGCTAAGTCTCACAGCTGTGAAAGCCACCTCATGCCTTTTGCCTTCCTAAGTTATCAAGTCAAATGGGGAGGGGTGATATAAGATTTTAACTATTACGCACCAGTTGTGTAAAGTGCTTTGAGACGTACAAAGGAGCATTGATTTTGGAAGTTCATATACATATGATTTGAACCTCAGATTGACCTGCTTTCTTAATTGACAAGTTAAACTTTTTTAAGCTTCAGGTTTCCCATAGTAAAATCTGAATGATACTACTACTTACCTCTACAGAATTATTCTGAAGAACAAATAAAATTAAACGTCTATCCTTTAAGTGTTAATGCTCCTAAAAATTCCTTCCTAAACTTCATCCCTGGGAGATCTCATCCATTTCCAAGTCTATCATTACATGTGCTGCTCACTCCCACTTTGTCTCCAGGCCAGATGGCTCTCCAGAGTTCCAGACTGGAATATCCAACATCTAGCTAGAACAATCACACCTGAATGTTTCAATAGCTGCTGTGTATCAGTATGTTCAAGTCTAAATGTATGATCTTCCTCTTCACATGCCCCTTCCTTCCCATACCAAATTTGCCACATTTGCAATTCTACATGTCAGTGAATGGCACCACCATCCACTAGGCTGATTTCCTGTACTTTTCTTTTTCTTTTTTTTTTTTTTGTAGAGATGGGGTCTTGCTTTGTTGCCCAGGCTGGAGCGCATTGGCATGGTCTCGGCTCACTGCAACCTCAACCTCCTGAGTAGTTGGGATTACAGGTGTGCACCACCACACCTGGTTAATTTTTGTATTTTCGGTAGAGATGGTGGGACCATGTTGGCCATACTGGTCTCGAACTCCTGACCTGAAATAATCTGCCTGCCTTGGCCTCCCAAAGTGCTGTGATTACAGGTGTGAGCCACTGCACCAGGCCTTTTCTGTCATTAAACCTAAAACCAAATAGTACTGCTTAGTCCACCTACTAAAGAGCTCTGTGTACATCTTTTTACCTCCATTAGTTTAGGCCATCATCTGATTACTTCTAACAGGCAGTCCTGTTGCCAGTTTGGCCTCCTATCAATGCATTTCCCAGTACATTTAAAATGAGTTGGGCTGGGCGCGGTGGCTCCCACCTGTAATCCTAGCACTTTGGGAGGCCGAGGTCATGGGATTGATTGAGCCCAGGCGTTCAAGACCAGCCCGGGCAACAGAGACCCTGCCTCAAAAAGAAAAAAAAAAAATTTGTTCACTTGTTCATTATTGAGTGTCTGTTATTTGCCAGGCACTGTTGTAGGTGCTGGAAATTCAGCAGTAAAAAATGGACAAAAATTCACCAGCCTGGACAATATGGTGAGATCCCCAGCTCTACAAAAAACATTTTTAAAGAAATATTGGCCAGGTGTGACGGCACATGCCTATAGTCTTAGCTCTGTGGGAGACTGAAGTAAGAGGATTATTGGAGCCCAGGAGTTCAAGGCTGCAATGAGCTATGATCATGCCACTGCACTCCATCCTGGGTAACAGATAGAGACCCTATCTCAAAAAAAGACAAAAATCCATGCCCTGGTATAGGGAAAACACTAAACATATTAAATACATAAACCATAATGCAATGACTAGAGATCCATCTCATGACAGGTAATTAGAAGAGGCCAGGCATGGTGGCTCACACTATAATCCCAGCACTTTGGGAGGCCAAGGAAGGACGATTGCATGAGGCCAGGGGTTCACGACCAGCCTGGTCAACGGAATGAGACTCCACCTCTATAAAAAATTTAAATATTATCCAGGTTTGGTGGTACCCACCTGTAGTCTCAGCTACTTGGGAGGCTGAGAGGTAGGATAACTTGAGCCCAGGAGTTCAAAGCTGCAGTTCTACCTTTAGTAAATGTATCCTAAGGTGACAGACAAGTATGCAAACACGTATATGAAGATATTAACTTTAGGGTTGTTTAGAATGGTGAAAAATTAGAAATAACCAGCATGGCCATCAAGTACTGGTTAAATGTGTAGTGGCATATCTATACAAGATAACATGTAGTCATCAAAAATGTCCATGTAGGCCTGTACAAAATTGTGCACAACATGTTGAGGGGGGAAAAGCAATTCACAAAATCAAATGATTCCAATTTTATAAAAGAATATGTGGAAGACTGCTCACTAAAATATTAGATAAGGGTGACTGGTTTTTTTTT
>NW_012104142.1:132005-139912 GCF_000951045.1 Mandrillus leucophaeus | reverse complement strand
GATTCAAGGACAGAACTGAAGTTCAAATAGAAAAAGGATGCTGCCTCAAGGATCAGGAGCTGAGCTGGCTATCAGAGCCCCTAGTACATGGTGATCAAATAAGCGGCAGTTAGAGATAAAGACTGGATTAAGCAAGAGAAATCAGGACCTAGAAAGATTCTAGGTGTTCACAATAATTAAATGAAAACAAGACAGACCATGCGGCTTTAAATTTCCTAGCATAGTAGTTCCAGGATTCTCAGTACAGAAATAATCTCTGGAAATTAAGGCAAGAAGATAATGCCACTCTTAAGCTCCTGTGCTATGTAGAATGTTTCCCAGAGAAATAGTATCTGAGAAATCAGATACAGTGTTATCTGGCCAGGGGTTACATCAACTTCTTCAGTTCCCTTAAAACAACTTAATCACATACAGTTTGTCTTAAAAGGAAGCCTCCAATCAGCTAAAACAAACTTTCAACAGAGATTCAGTTTAACAAACAGACCCTATACTGTGGCTTTAGAAACTAGGCCACTGACTACCTAAAAACCCCAGCTTGCCCACTTGAAGTTAACCTCTAGAAACATTAGTGATCTGTGAAGTTTTCACCATTAAAACAATGCTTTATCATGCAAATCATACTTGTTCTCTTTGCTCTCCAGTTATGAATTTGTTACATTTTTGCATTTGACTATTTCCAGTGGTTTGTTTTTTTTTTTTTTTTACATACTCTTTGGCAATGTTAATCTGCAACCCCCTACTCCCTCAAATCTTGTTGGTAAATAATGTTAATCTTCCAATAGGAAGGAGTGGAGTACATTATCATTTTAAGCACCATTTATCCAGCCTACTTACAAATAAAGTTATGGAGCCACCTTATACATTTGAAATTCCTTAAAGACCCTGGCTTTCTATTAAAATGTACTTTTATATATACTATCTGTGAAGAATTCACTAAAGCATGAATCACCTTATAATGAGAAGCTAAAAATGTATCAAAATGAACATAAGTATAGGTAATCTATATCAAATGTACTACATCTTCCAAGTCTAGCGCATACACTGGTATAAACTGTATTACAATCCAGATTAGTTTGAAATCTTGTTTCAAAACATTGCTCAGTATTAAGTCTCAGTAGACAAACAATAGGACCACATGAGAAACTGTTCAGCAGGTGGCTGAGGAAATCTTCCAAAGGCTTAAAGTGGTCCTCCAGAGACTGTTACACTCCCTTAGGTATTTACTTCAGGGAAGGACACTATTAAGGGACACTTTTGAGTATAAAGACAGGTGAACTCACAAAGTATAGGCAGATACACGTTTGATTTTATCTTCTAATCTACAGATAATCCTTTAGAATAAAAATGTAATGAATTCATACACCTTTCATAAGGAAGAACTGAAGAAGTAGCAATAAAGTTATAAATTATAATGATCAAATGAAATAATTTAAATGAAGCTTGTCTGCGTCTGAAAGACAGAGGGACTCGGCAAGTGGTCAAAAGGAGACACAATGTGCTTTTAACTTTGTAAGAAAAATAATGTTCAGTTCTATATTGCCAAACATTCTCTTTTTGCTATATAAATCTTCCAATTATTGACCAAATGCTTTACTGAAACTCCGCTTCTGGCCTTTGTTTTGGGATCTGTTACTTTTGTTGCCACCTCCTGATCGCTGTCCTCTCGGGCCTCTACTGCCTTCCCGCTGTCCTCTGAATCTTCTGTTTCCATCCCGCTGTCCTCTGAAGCCTCGACTGCCTTCCCGTTGACCCCTGAAGCCTCCATATCCTTCCCGTGGTCCTTCCAGCTCTGGTTGCTCTGTGGCCACAGAGAGCTGCCAGCGTCGTGAATCATGCCATTTCTCCTGTGAGAGAACATTGTGTTTTCATGTGCTTTAATTACTATTCAATTTTTAAAAAGCATGAGAAAAACAAAATTTTTACATTTTTTCAAAGAAAAGGTGATAACATAAGTGCTTAACAAGTCACTGGTCAAAAATAACACTGGCCAACCATCATGGTCCAAAAGCCAGTGTCACTAAAGTGTGGGAAAATATAGTTTTATTATGAGAAATAGCCGTCATCACTACTTCATTTATTAAGTTATTAAACCATTTATTCAACTCAATTGCTACAGGGTATCTACAGCCAAAGGTAATAAAACAAATATATTAAGCACACATTTCTCACAGTACTGAATAAAGATGTAACAATTTTAAATGTCTATGAACACCTGTAGGCTGGATGTGGTGGCTCATGCCTGTAATCCCAGCACTTTGGGAGGTGAGTGGATCACCTGAGGTCAGGAGTTCGAGACCAGCCTGGCCAACATGGCGAAACTCCCATCTCTAGTAAAAGACAAAAAATTAGTCAGGGGTGATGGTGGACCTATGATCCCAGCTACTTGGGAAACTGAGGCAAGAGAATCGCTTGAACCCAGGAGGTGGAGGTTGCAGTGAACCAAGATTGCACCACTACACTCCAGCCTGGGCGACAGAGCAAGACTCTGAAAACACACACACACGTGCACACACACACACACACAAAACCTGTATAACATATGTAAGTGTTAAAGGGCAGGGAGAGCTGGGTATCGTTCACAACTTTGTATAAAGGAATCACAGAAACCAGGTGGGTTCAACTACAAAAGCTGTTCAGAATTAAAAAGCTAGGGGGGAATATTCCAAAATTTAATTATCAATTATCTCTTACGAAAGGAACCAGAACTATTGTTTCCCAATCTATTATTCTCTATTTTCATAATTAACATTCTACAATTTAGGTACATTAACTTTAAAATCTAAGAGAAAAGAATACCTGTATTTCTGTTACTGATGCGGTAGGTACATCAAAGCAAACACCCTAGAAATCAAAGTAAATGGAAGTTAATCCAACCAACGCACAATAAAAATACTCCCTTTAAAAGACCACGTATTCTGTGAAAAAAAGAAAACAAAAAACATAAAGCAAAAAAAACCACCAGGTATAATTTTAGATGAACTTTAGACCAAAGCTAATACATTACAGCTGGCAAAAGTACACTGCAGAAAGACAAGGAATACTGAAAAAAAAAAACTCCAAAAGAATTAGGACTTTCTAACTATAGACAGAGTCTTAGCTATTACACCATGCTAACCCTCTAGTGGCTATTAGCTACATTTTATTGCTGAGCAAACAGGCTTGGAAAGGTTAACTGACTAGTCTAAGGCCCCACAGCTATTAAATGGAGCAAGTATTTAAAATCTCGTCTGTATGGCTCTAAAACCTATAGTTAAACTATATACTGCCTTCCATCAGAAAAGCAATGCCAGCTATTCAGAATGACCTAACTAAAAGCGAAGAACAAGTGATCTTCTATTGTTAATTGTCTAGTTTTTCTTAATTCAGCCTTCTGTAAGAGTATGAAAAAAATAATACAGGACACCATCTTTTTTTTTCCCTCTTAAGATAGGGTCTTGCTCTACTGCCTAGGCTGGAGTACTGTGGTGCAATTAACAACTTACTGTAACTTTGGCATGCCACTACACCTGGCTTTTTTTTTTTTTTTTTTTTGGTAGAGACAGGGTGTCACTATGTTGTCCAGGCCAGTCTCAAGAATTATCTTCCCAACTCAGCTTCCCAAAATACTGAGATTACAGGTGTGAGCCATGGCACCTAGCCAGGACACCATTTTTAATATTAAGTGCCATCCTCTCCAATCAAGGAAATCATCTAAAAATATAGTCAAATTACGTGTTAACTAATACAGGCACTCCTCTCCCTGCTGTCTTCAACTGCAGTATAAGGAACACCCCTTTCACCCCAAAATTTACCCAATCACAACATAGGTATCATCACCTACTGGTGGATTTTGCCATTCATGGTAATCTTCACTTACATATTTACGAAGTAGAGTATAATCCCAGGCATTCACTGGGGATAGAGGTAACTAGAAAACAGTTTTTGCCTTTGAGTGTTCTTGAGGCTCTCCGTAAGCAAACACAGCAAGGTAAAAGTTTACCTGCATAAACATGTGTCCTAAAGACTTTGAAGTACAGATAAAGATGCCCCTAACATTGCCTGGTAAGATTTAAGGCTAAGCAAAGTCATAAAAGCTACTTTGGAGGAAACGATTTATATATATACAACATTTTTTTTTTTTTGAGACAGAATTTCACTCTTGTTGCCCAGGCTGGAGTGCAATGGCGCAATCTGGGCTCACTGCAACTTCTGCCTCCTGGGTTTTCAAGTGATTCTCCTGCCTCAGCCTTGCAAGCAGCTGGGATTACAGGCATATGCCATCATCCTTGGCTAATTTTGTATTTTTAGTAGAGACAGCATTTCTCTATGTTGGTCAGGTTGGTCTCAAACTCCGGACCTCAGGTGATCCGCCCACCTTGGCCTCCCAAAGTGCTGAGATTACAAGTGTGAGCCACCGCACCCGGCCAAAAGATTACTATAAATAGTAGGTTCAGCAGGCACTGAGGATGAGATAAACATGGCGTAGTGGGCACTGCTGGAGTAAATGGTGTTGGTAGAAATGAAGCTGTAAGGCTAGCAGAGGCC
This sequence comes from Mandrillus leucophaeus, assembly GCF_000951045.1. Classification (NCBI taxonomy): domain Eukaryota; kingdom Metazoa; phylum Chordata; class Mammalia; order Primates; family Cercopithecidae; genus Mandrillus; species Mandrillus leucophaeus. The sequence continues at coordinate 135,388 of NW_012104142.1, read as the reverse complement.
AGGACATGAAGGATCTTACCCTCCTATGAAAGGGTTGAGACTTTATCCCACAAGTTTTGTGGAGATAAACAACATGGCTAGACATGCGATAAGCTGAAGATAAACCTAATTGGTTCACTAGGCCAGTGGACACCTGGAAACCTGAAAATCTTTCAGGGGCTTCGCCAAGTCAAAATTATTTTCATAATAATGCTGCCCTTTCCACACCCATTGTCTCAAGGGTTCAGTGGAGTTTCCTAGACACTATATGACGTGATAAAATCATTGCTCTGATGGCTAATGGAAAATGATATTGTGTTTTAGAGTTCCAGTTTTAATTTCTAATACAGTAAGTATCAATAGATATAACCCATATAAACTAAAGTTTTTGGGTGTCCCTAACATTTGCTAAAGGGATTGTGAAACCAAAATGTTTGAGAATCCTTGTGATAAGTCTATGGCATTAACCAAGAGAAGTCCTCAGAAGAAAGAACACCAGGTTTAGGAGGCAAAAGTTTTCATTTTTAATTTGAATTCAAGATTCTGAATAAGTCCAGTGCTAGAATAGGATTGCGAAGAAAAAAAAGATTCTGAAAAAGTTACTTTAAATAACCTATTTAGGTGGAGATGTCAGGGAAGCAGCTGGATCCAGTCTGGCACTGTGAGGAAAATGGTACAGGCTGGAGATAGAGGTACACTAGTTGTCAGTGGCAGAGTGGCAACTGAGGATCACAGATGAGATTACCCAGGGAAGATGAGAGAGTGAAGAGATGCAGCATTCCCACAGAAGAGGAAGAACCCACACCACTTTATGCTTTCCTGCCCACATAAAGCCCCATCAAGGTTACAAGAGACCCCAGCCTTACCAGTTTTCCTTTGAGAAAAACCATTCCCTTCACTTTGGAATCAATCTCCTCGCCCAGCTGCTCTTTAAGTTCTTTCCAAGCATAACTAATATTTGGCATTTCAATTGAGCACTGCAAGATCATGGTCACAAAACCCTTACAGAAGAAAGGGGAATAAAATTAAAGTGCTGAAAATAAACCTAATTGGTAAATACCTGCTTTTGTGATTCTAAAATATTTCTTGAAAAGTTATTCCTAAAAACATATACCTCACACAAACAATTAGTACAAACAGTCTCTGGTTTTACTTGGGGAACTCTGAGTAAGACTGAATGTCAATATCTTGGTTGTGGTATTACAGTTTTCCAAAATTTTATATTTTTACAAAATACATTTGCCTTTTAGGGAAGCTGGGCAGAGTACACGAAGGATCTCTCTGTATTATTTCTTACAACTACATGTAAAGCTACAATGATCTCAATAAAAATTTGAATTTACAGGAAAAGTATACACCTTCTAAAGTTTCTAGGTATGCTGCCTAAATGTATTATATGCATTTATGCATACATATGTTTGGGCTACTTTAGGATTAAAACAATTAAAAATCACATACCACAAAATTCACCATTTAAAGTACACAATCCAGTGTTTTTTATTTTACTATATTGGTAAAATCTGCAACCATTCAGCACTATGTAAAATTTCAGCCATGTCATAATCCACCCAAAAGAATCCTGTGTCCATTACTAGCCACTGCCATTCCTCCCTCCACACAGCCACTGGGGACCACTCATATTTTCTGCCTCTATGGATTTGCATGTGTGTGTATATATGTGTACGTGTGTTTAAACACGGGAATTATTGGTTCTATTCTTTTTTGAGACAGAGTCTCACTCTGTCACCCAGGCTGGAATGCAGTGGCACCATCGTGGATCCTTGCAGCCTCAACCTCCTGGGCTCAAGTGATACTCCCTCCTCCCGTCCCAGCCTCCCAGGTAGCTGGGACCACAGCATGCCACCACACCCAGCTAATTTTTTATTTTTATTTTTTTGTAGAGACAGAGTATCACTAGGTTGCCCAGGGTGATATCAAACTTGTAGGCTCAAGCCATCCTCCCACCTGTGCCTCCCAAAGGGCTGGGATTACAGATATAAGCCACCATGTCTGGCCAGAAATTGTAAAATACAATTAATACTTTACTACCTTCATGAGAAAGTGAAAACAACTGGGAAGTTTAAATGAAACTCTTTCACATCCTGTTCATACCCCAAATTATGAAGCATCAGGAATGTGCCGCAGAACCTTACCACATTTGAGTTGATCAAGGAGCGCTGGTCTACGGACGTGGCACCTGAAATGTGGGCCAGTGCTGCTGCCAGAGCTTCCACAGCTCCCTTCTCCTCTATCAGCTTCTCAGCTGATTGCTTGAAGTGACTAATGGCAGTGGGAGGCACGGAATCCAAAAGCCTGTTGTTTGAGAGTGTGTTAGGAAAAAGGATACTAGAAGTGGACAGATTTCATTTCTAAGACATCTCAAGATAAATGAGTAACTTTGCAAATCTTTCACATGTGTAACACATTTATTTTGATGCAGTGTATAATCATCATATTTCTATAGTAGTACATCCATTCCTTTGACTGTATGCAATTCTAATTTACCACCTACCGCACCATTTTATCCTAAGGAAATAATAAAACAAGAAGTTCACCACGGTGTTACTTATGATATACAAAAAGTATAAACAATTTTAAAATGTGCATCATCTGGACTGCTTATATAAACCACAAAACAGATATAACAAAATGTTATACTACCATTAGATGTGATGATGAATAATGTCAAGAGTTTTTATACAAGAAGCATGTGTTACTTTTAGGATCAGAAAATACCTATTTCCATTCTGAAGTTGAAAAAAAAAGCTGGGTGTGGTGGCACATGCCTGTAGTCCCAACTACTTGGGAGGCTGAGGTGGGAGGATTGCTTGAGGCTACAGTGAGCTATGACTGTGCCACACATAATCATTTTAAGAAACCCCATCTCTTTAAAAAAAAAAAAGAAAATAAAAGAAATAAGAAAAAGACCTCCAAAGTCAGTTGAAAAAATGATAAGGACGTTTATGGGACTATTTGCACGTTTTTAAGGGGGTCACTATTATCTTGGCAATAATAAATGTCCCATTCAAAGTTAAAAAAGATCATCCAGTAAAAGGGTAGAAAGTGACATGCAGCAGTGTCAGGGCTGGCACTCTGGAGGCTGTTTGTTGTATACCACCAGCATCTTTGTCCCATTCCCCCTCTTCGCCATCTAACCCCAACTCTCCTTAACTGGCACCCAAGGGAACCCCGTCTGTAGGACACTTAAAAAAAAATGCCATGCTAAAATAAATTTGAAAAATGTAGTTAAAATACACTCTTCCGGGCCAGGCACGGTGGCTCACGCCTGTAATCCCAGCACCTTGGGAGGCCAAGGCAGGTGGATCACGAGGTCAGGAGATCGAGACCATCCTGGCTAACACGGTGAAACCCCGTCTCTACTAAAAATACAAAAAATTAGCCGG
>NW_012104142.1:127514-129350 GCF_000951045.1 Mandrillus leucophaeus | reverse complement strand
CAGGCTGGCCTCAAACTCCTGACCTCGTGATCCACCTGCCTCGGCCTCCCAAAGTGTTGTGATTACAGGCATGAGCCACCGCGCCCGGTTGACCTCTGGCAATTTTTAAAGCTTCTAGAACAGTGGTCCCTGTCCTATAGGCAAATTTACAAAGAGCATTGTCTAAATAGTGCTTGTCCATTAGAGGCATATATGTAATTCCAATTTTCAATCTTCCAGTAGACACACTGAAAAGATTTCTTTAAGAAGTTTAATGTATTTTAACTCAATATATCAAGTCTTTTTTTTTTCTTTTGAGACAGAGTCTCGCTCTGTCACTCTAGCTGGAGTGCAGTGGCATAATCTCAGCTCACTGCAACCTCCGCCTTCCGGATTCAAGTGATTCTGCTGCCTCAGCCTCCCAAGTAGATGCGACGACAGGCACCCGACATCAGGCCTGGCTAGTTTTTGAATTTTTAATAGAGACAGGGTTTCACAGAGTTTCACCATGTTGGCCAGGCTGGTCTCGAACTCCTGACCTTAAGTGATCCGTTTGCCTCAGCCTCCCAAAGTGCTAGGATTATAGGCATGAGCCACCACACCAGTCAATATATCCAAGTCTTATCATTTCAGTATACTATCTATACAAACCAGGGTACCAATGCAATATTTTATATTCTTTCATAAGTCTTCAAAATCCAGACCGCATAATGAAAAGTTATGCAGTATGTATTTTACACTTGTGTTTTACAGATCAATTCAGATCACCCACATTTCAAGTGCTCAACACAGCTAGGGGCTACCATATCAAAAAGTCTAAAGGCTCATGAAACAATGTTTATACCACACACTCATGGGACTTCCTTTTCTTCCTTTTTTTTTTTTTGAGACGGAGTCTCGCTCTGTAGTCCACGCTGGAGTGCAGTGGCGCGATCTCAGCTCACTGCAAGCTCCGCCTCCCGGGTTCACGTCATTCTCCTGTCCCAGCCTCCTGAGTAGCTGGGACTACAGGCGCTTGCCACCGTGCCTGGCTAATTTTTTGTATTTTTAGTAGAGACGGGGTGTCACCGTGTTAGCCAGGATGGTCTCGATCTCCTGACCTCGTGATCCACCTGCCTTGGCCTCCCAAAGTGCTGGGATTACAGGCGTGAGCCACCGTGCCCAGCAGGACTTCCTTTTTAAGAACTGGTGAATTCACAGTCTTCAGTTATTTTTCCCCATTGTTGTAAGTAGCCTCTAACCATAGGGGATTTGCCAATTTGGGTGAGATTATGGGGTCTTCATGTTGGAAGTGACTGGAATACCTTTAGAACAACCTTTACTTACGTGAAAACTATCCACATCAAGTAAACTATGCTTCAGGATCCTCCTTGAGAGGTTCCTATAACTCACAAACCTAAGCATCTCTAAACACAGAGGTTAATTACAAGCCCTTTGTCTCCCCTGTCCTCTAGACTCATACATTTATCTATCTTACTTACCCCTATCCCATCTAAGTCCTTCCACCCATCTTCAAGGTTTGGCTCAAAAATCACACTATATCCCAAAGTCACCTTTTGAACCTCTGTCTGCTGATTGCACTTCTATTCAAGTGTCAGTTCTGAGGGGGGTGTCTTATAACAGGTTCATTCTCAAAATCACCTTTAGCATCCCAGCACTCAAAAGATAGCTATATACTAATTATATCAAAGTAAATAGTACAATTTCCCATTTGTTTTAATACCCAAAAGAAGCAAAATAAAATCTAAGCATAAAGTACATACCTTTGGTGGAGAGCTTTGTATAACCAAATCAACCTCAGGGATGTCTAACCCACGTGCAGCAACATTGGTTGCCACCAGAACTCCAAAACTACCA
>NW_012104142.1:123629-126179 GCF_000951045.1 Mandrillus leucophaeus | reverse complement strand
ATATTCTTCCTTGTGTTGATAAAAGCAGATGCACACCCCCGTCCTTCCAGCTCTGCCAGTCCGCCCAGATCGATGAATGTAGGACTCTACATCCTATTGAAGTAAAATACATAAATAACACTAAACCAAAAGAGAGAGACAAACACCTGAGTAGCCTATGCAGGTCAGTGAACACTAGCAATTGTGGTTATAAGCCTCGGGGCATGAGGGAGAAGGTCCCTTAGCACTTCAATTTAAAAACCTCTGGCAATTTTTTTTTTTTTTGAGACAGTCTCACTCTGCCACCCAGGGTGGAGTACAGTAGCACAATCACAGCTCACTGCAGCCTCAACCTCCCGGGCTCATGCAATCCACCCATCTCAGCCTCCAGAGTAGCTGGGACTACAGGCATGTGCCATCACATCTAATTTTTGTATTTTTTATAGAGATGAGGTTTTGCTGTGTTGGCCAGACTGGTCTTGAACTCCTGAGCTCAAGCAATCTGCCTATCCCAGCCTCCCAAAGTGCTGGGATTACAGGCATGAGCCACCATGCCTGGCCCAAAACTCTTTCATTTACAAAACTTTCCTGAACTATTTCATGCTGATTGACATCCAGGATTTCCTTTGATCATGGACTCCCTGTGTCTGTTTTTCAAATAAGCATTTACAGTAATTGTGGAAACCACTATAAAAATGATGCCCAAAATGAGTGGTTCTTTAACAGAGAATGTAGGTCACCACCAGGAGGCATCTGGAAAATGGCTTCTGGTTTTTATAATGCCAACCCTACCTACCCTGAGTATGCTGCACAGGGGAATCAGCCACGGATCCTAAACAGCTAAATATCCTTCCATTTGCAGGACAATCCCATAAAAAATAATTCTCTTGCCTCCAATGTCAGCAGCACCTCCATTTGACAAACGGTTAATTAACCCAATCCTCAGCATCTAGACATTTACTATTAACGAAACAATCAACTTTCATCCTACCAGGTGAGGAACTGGATTAACGTAGATTTGGAATGTAATCTGTGGTCTAATCAGCCAGTGGGTGAGAAGCACTTATACTATACCTAAGATATTATCTCTTAAAATATCCTAGACAAAGCAAACTATTTTAATAGTGGTTTCCTTTGGTAAACAGGATTGGACAGGAATGAGTATCACGCCTGTAATCTTAGCACCTTGGGAGGCTGAGGTGGGAGGACTGCTTGAGCCCAGGAGTTTGAGACCAGCCTGGGCAACATAGTCAGACCCTGTCTCAAAAATTAAAAAAATAAATTTTTAAAAAGTCAAATCTTATTACTATACAAAGACATGCAGTATTTGAACAAACACTAAAACAGACCATAGCAGTGGTAGGGGACATACCTGATGGCATCTTTGCTGGAAGCTTTTATTATTTCTGTTGCAGAAGGAACACCTATTCGTTTGAACTTAATTCCCTACAGGAAAATGAACCACAGTTTAATGTACAATGGCCATCAATTGTTTCCAATAAGATAAAGTAGTTCCCTAATTTTTTAAATATAGGCCAAATGTATTTATTACCTTAAAAAATGAATTTTCAATTATAGATTTACAGAAAAGCTACAAAGACAGTTCAGAGAGCTCCAGGTTTCTGCTACTGTTAACATCTTACACTGTTAAGGTATATTTGTTTCAACTAAGAAACCAACATTGCTAAACTATTAACCAAACCCCAGACTTTATTCCATGTCTGTCTTTCCTTCTTTCCTTGTTTTTCATGACTGAAAGTTTTAACGAGTGCTGGTCAACAGTTCTGTAGAATGTCCCTCCATTTGAGGTTGTCTGGTGTTTTCCTCATGCTCAGGGTTATATACTTGGGGAAGGAATACCCGGCGTGAATGCTCGCCTCACCACCTCTTATCGGGGCACATGCCTATGTGCCTATCACTGATGACGTGACCCACAATCAGCAGGCCCAGCTAGTGTTTGTTCATCTCTCCACGGTAAAGTCCTCACTCCCCACCTTACTCTATTCTTTGAAAGCAAGTCCCTGAGTGCAGTCCACTCAAGAGGAAGGAGATGAGTTAAGCTCCTGAAGGGGCAAGAATCTACACACACTATTCCAATTCTTCTGGAGGAAAAATTAGTCTCTTCTCCTCTTTATCCTTTTGACATGCCCAAATTCATTTGATTTTCAAGCAATTCCTATAGCCCCTCAATCTTAATTATCTCTGGTTCATATTATCATTGTCTGAAAACTGCCTTTCAAACATATGAAAACAAAACCACTGTTTTCAAATGCAAAGTTACTTCAGAATGGGCCTTTTATCACAGGACAACATATGTACCTAACAGTAAGCTTTCAGTCATTGCCACACACTAGAAATAAAAATATTTTAAAGTGGATAAAAATTGAAGAAACTAAAGACTGACTTTAGAACTCAACATTTGCTTAATGAAAGGTAAGAATAGTTGTACCGCTTTTTGCTCCACTTGTACTAATTGATATTCTTCCTTGTGTTGATAAAAGCAGATGCACACCCCCGTCCTTCCAGCTCTGCCAGTCCGCCCAGATCGATGAATGTAGGACTCTACATCCT
>NW_012104142.1:105148-119579 GCF_000951045.1 Mandrillus leucophaeus | reverse complement strand
CCACCAGAACTCCAAAACTACCATTTCTAAAACCTTTCAGGGTGATTTCCCTTTGCTTCTGTGGAATGTCTCCATGCAATGACTGGGCATCCTGCCAATAAATAAACGGATGTAAGAACACCAGCTCCAACAACACAAGTACTTTTTCTCATAATCAGTTAGGCCTGTAAAAGACATTCATATTTTGGTGATATGCCTGTTGAAAACATTACAAAGGGGAAAATGTGTCTTGAATGGATAAGCCTCAATATTATTTCAAGATCCTCAGTCATCAATTCCAACTGTATCCAACTTTACTTATTGAAGTTGAGAATATGACAGAAGAGTGATCAAACCTATTTTGTCAGTGTAACCTTAGGTCTGAGCCACCCTTTCCTCATTTGTACGGTGAGATGCCATGACAGATTAAGAGCTCTAACATGTACACTCTAATTATCAGAAAGAAGTGAGGCCAGGTGCAGTGGCTCATGCACTTTGGGAGGCCCAAACAGGTAGACTGCTTGAGCCTGGGGTTTGAGACCAGCCTGGGCAATATGGCAAGACTCGGTCTCTACTAGAAATAAAAAAATAAAATAAAATAAAGTTAGTGGAGGGTGGGTAGGAGAGCATCAGGTAGAACAGCTAATAAATGCTGGGCTTAATACATAGGTTATGGGATGATCTGTGCAGCAAGCCATCTTTGCTTACGTTTACCTATGTAACAAACCTGCCCATCCTCACATGTACCCTTGAACCTAAAAGTTGATGATTAAAAAAAAGTCTTACAAATTAGATAGTAGTGACTATGGCACAACCTCATGATTATGCTAAAAGCCACTGAACTGTACATTTTAAAATGGTAATATGTGGCACATGAATTATATCAACAATAAAACACCCTCCAGAAAAAAAAGTCAGGTATGGTAGTGCATGCTACCTGGAGGTTGAGGCTACAGTGAGCCAAGATCACGCCAGTGCACTTCACTTCAGCCTGGGCAAAGGAAGTGAGAACCTGTCTCCAAAACAAACAAACAAAAAATTGGCCAGGTGGAGTGGCTCGGCTCATGCCTATAATCCCAGCATTTTGAGCAGCCAAGGCAGGATCACTTGAGGTCAGGAGTTCAAGACCAACCTGGCCAACATGGTGAAACCCCATCTCTGCTAAAAATACAAAAACTAGCTGGGTGCGCTGGCACGTGCCTGTAATCCCAGCTACTCAGGAGGCTGAGGCAGGAGAATCGCTTGAACCCAGGAGGTGGAGGTTTCAGTGAGCCAAGATCGCACCATTGCAGTCCAGCCTGGGCAAAGAAGCGAGACTCCATCTCAAAAAAAAAAAAGAAAAAAAAAATTAACCAGGCGTGGTGGTACCCACCTGTAACCCCAGCTACTTGGGAGGTTGAAGTGGGAGAATCACTTGAACTCAGGGAAGCAGAGAGCCCAGATCACACCACTGAACTCCCGCCTGGGTAACAGAGTGAGACTCTGCCTCAATTAAAAAAAAAAAAAAAAGTAGCTTCCTCTCATTTCTAAACTAAAAGAAGCTAAACTGGTATTCACTGAATGAATGAAAATTAGACCGAGAGCAAATATGCCCAAGGTGAAGATTTGTTGATATCCCCAGCTTTGCTGGCATAAGGGGAAGGACCAACCTGCTTTATAGCTGAATTCTGGGACAGCTCCTGGGCTTCTTTCTTGGTTTCACAAAAGATGATAGTGCGTCCTTGATGACCACTATATACTCGGATGACATCCCCAATAACTGCTGCCCTCTGAGTCCAGTGGCACTTAATAGCCAGATGCTTATATAAGAAGAAGAAAAAAAACATCTAGTTAGTAAAGCTTTGCTGGAAACTAAAATCACAACACAATGATCAATGAGCACAACACTAATGTTCTAATGTCTTGCTCTTGGAAACAACTACTCAAGCCTGATAAGAGCTATCTGCAGCCACCACTGTGGAGAGAAAAAAACCTAAATAAGTCATTAAAGCAGAAAGCAACATGATCTGCCCATCTCCCCATGCCTCTCCCCTTTCTCTAAGGAGCACCTAACTTTATTTTCTGACAACCAGGAAAATGCTGGAAAGGAAATGCCATTCCCTAGCTTTCTACAGGAAACCAAATAACCAACAAGTTTCTGTATGTTTTGCCCTTTCATTTACTTAAAAATCCAATCTGTAGATTAATATCCAGGTCTGTTCCTCAGTGAAATTAATTCATCTAGGTATCAGAATCAAAGTGAAATTTTAAACTTCAACACTTTTAAGCTTAAACCCAAAGCACTAGGTTTCTCTGCTGCCCTCTAATGTTTAAATTGTAAGTGTGATTTACGTTTACATAATTCAGATAGATTTAAGTTCCAAATTATTCTGAAATGAAATGAGGCCATCACATGATGAAATTTTAAAAACACAGATATTGGGCCGGGCGTGGTGGCTCACACCTGTAATCCCAGCACTTTGGGAGGCTGAGGTGGGCGGATCACAAGGTCAAGAGATTGAGACTATCCTGGCCAACATAGTGAAACCCTATCTCTACTAAAAATACAAAAATTAAGCTGGGTGTGGTGGCGCACACCTGTAGTACCAGCCACTAGGGAGGCTTCGGCAGGAGAATCGCTTGAATCCAGGAGGTAGAGGTTGCAGTGAGCAGAGATCGCGCCACTGCACTCCAGCCTGGCGACAGAGCGAGACTCCATCTCAAAAAACAAAAACTAAAAATAAAAACACAGATCTCATATACAGCTCAAATAGATATATCTTTCCTTGGCTTTTCACATGGATTTAGTATTTATCCGGAAAAACAGTATTTGCCAGTCTTAATACTAACAGACAAGAAAATAATAATATACAATTTTATATTCTGGCAACTAAGTAAATAATTTACCTCCACAGTTATTGCCGTTTTTTGAGTCTTTTTACCAATCAGGTCCACCTGTTCATATGTAGATTTCATGTATTTCTTGGCAACATTAAATACCCAATGAGGGCAAGTTGCAGAAAAAAGCAATGTTTGGGGATTGTCTTCAGAATCTTTGAGGAGGGGAAAAAAAAAGTCAGTATGAATAATCCAAACAAGCCTACATAGTATTCCACCTAACCTAACACTTCCACAGTCCATCAATGTTCACCAGCAACCACCTGAGGCAAGTCAGGTACTGAGGACACAAAACTGGAAGACAGAGGTTTCCCAATGGGCAAAGAAACCACTAGGTAATTTATCTAAAAGATCCTTAAAATAGTGAAAGTACTTGAAAGTTATTTTGCTTTCTGACCATTTAGGCTTTGAATTACAAATGAAATATATTCTAAGATTTCTATTCTTAATATTTTATGAATTTAGAATTCTTGTCCAATCATTGAGTCCAGCTACTATTTTTGTTTATTCAATTCTACTTAAGAGTGACATCACATTCTCAAACATTCCAAATAGAAGTGTGGTCAAACCCTTCTGGAGAGAATCTGACAATATATATTGAGGAGCATGAATTATTCACACTTTTAAGTTCAGTAATTCCACTTCTGGAAATCTATCCTAAAGAACCAATTCCAGGCCAGGCACAGTGCCTCATGCCTGTAATTCCAATACTTTCAGAGGTAGAGGCAGGAGGATCACTTGAGGCCAGGAATCAAGACAAGCCTGGGCAACACAGTGACACCCTGTCTCTATGCATAATAAAAACATTAGCCAGGCATGGTGGTACACCCCCGTAGCCCTAGCTACTCAGGAAGCTGAGGCCCAGAAGTTCAGGGACGCAGTGAGCTATGATGGTGCCACTGTACTCCAGCCTGAGTGACAGGGTGAAGGCCTATCTTAAAAATAAAAAAAGGGCGGCTGTGGTAGATCACATCTGTAATCCCAGCACTTTGGGAGGCCAAAGTGGGAGGGAGGATCACTTGAGCCAAGAGTTCGAGACCAGCCTGGACAGCATGGTGAAACCCATCACTACAAAAAACAGAAAAATTAGCTGGGCATGGTGGCGCACGCCTATAGTCCCAGCTACTTGGAGGATCGCTTGAACCTGGAAGGTGGAGGCTGCAATGAGCCAAGATCCCACCACTGCACTCCAGCCTGGGTGAAAGATTTAGACCCTGTCTCAAAAGAAAAAAAAAAAAAAAGCCAATTCCAGATATTGAGGTGAGAAGCTACCCATATAAAAGTGGCTAAACAGAATTATTTATATTGAATAAAAAATCAAAATAGGCAGAAAGTAGAATTAAATCATGGCCAACCACTTCATACAGTATTTTTGCTGAATTTTTATATGTATAGTCAGAGTATAATCAACATATATACAATAAAATGCAAAACTTCAGGAATACACCAAAAGTAGACCACACCAAGATGACAGAAGATGATATTTTTCTTCTTTTACTTTCCCAAGTCTTCCCCATTGTGGTTATATGATAAATCATGACTTTTTTTTTCCTCACCAGCTTTAATCCCAGAGTAAAGACTTTTTTTTTTTAAAATCCAAGTTTCTAGATAAAATAAGCCCCCTTCCAATTTCCCAAGGCTTTATTCATCTCTTAGAAAACTACTTAGTCACCAGGCCAGGCGCAGTGGCTCATGCTCTAATCCCAGCACTTTGGGAGGGTGACGCAGGCGGATCACTTGGGGCTGGGAGTTTGAGACCAGCCTGGGCAATATGGCGAAACTCCATCTCTACTAAAAATACGAAAATTAGCCAGGCGTGGTGGCGGGTGCCTGTAATCCCAGCTACTCGGGTGGCTGAGGCACGAGAGTCACTTGAACCCAGGAGACAGAGGTTACAGTGAGCCAAGACTATGCCACTGCACTCCAGGCTGGGCAACAGAGTGAGACAGTGAAATTCTGCCTCAAAATAAATAAATAAATAAAGACAATTATTTAGTTACCACCCTTCCTTTGGTCTTTTTTATCAGCTTCTTGAATTTGTGGATTACCTTTCTTGTACGCCACACTTAGAATCTCTTCCACTTGATCAGCAAATCCCATATCCAACATCTGGTCCACTTCATCCAGGACAACATGCTTAAGTTTGGTGAGATCTAGTTTGCCACTCTGTATGTGGTCTTTGATACGACCTGGTGTTCCAACCAGGATATCAATCCCACTCCTCATGCGTTCAACTATAAAAAACAATGACAAGATTTTCTGGGTTTTTATCGGTCTGGGGTACCACCGTTAACTGTATTGTTATTCTAAAATATTTGTTAAATACCTGCAAGTACAAAGTAATATGCTAAGTAATTAATAATGATAAAGATACTCACGACACTCCTAATCTAGTGGGAAAAACATTCGAAGTGAAAAATATCAACAAAATTTAAACCATCCAATTATAGTAAATATTTGAAGTGACCATCTAGTGTATAAAGTGACATAAAAGAAATATGCAGCCGGGCGTGGTGGCTCACGTCTGTAATCTCAGCACTTTGGGAGACCAAGGTGGGTGGATCATGAGGTCAGGAGTTCAAGACCAGCCTGGCCAACATGGTGAAACCCAATCTCTACTAAAACTACAAAAATTAACCAGGCGCAGTGGCGGGTGCCTGTAATCCCAGCTACTTGGGAGGCTGAGGCAGGAGAATCACTTGAACCCGGGTGCAGTGAGCCGAGATCACGCCACTGCACTCCAGCCTGGGCCACAGAGTGAGTGAGAAAGGAAAGGGGAAGGGGAAGGGGAAGGGGAAATGGAAGGGAAGAAAAGGAAGAAATGTACACTACTGGAGGACAATAGCACCAGGAAAGAAATTACTTCCAGCCGGGTGTGGTGGCTCACGCCTGTAATCCCAGCACTTTGGAAGGCTGAGGCTGGCAGATCACAAGGTCAGGAGTTCGATACCAGCCTGGCCAATATGGTGAAACCACGTCTCTACTAAAAATACAGAAATTAGCCAGGCGTGGTGGCACGCGCCTGTAGTCCCAGCTACTCGGGAGGCTGAGGCAGAAGAATCACTTGAACCCGGGAGGCGGAGGTTGCAGTAAGCCAAGATTGCACCACTGCACTCCAGCCTAGGCGACACAGCGAGACTCTGTCTCAAGACAAAAAAAGAAAGAAATTACTTCCTTGGCTGGAGGAAAGTATCAAGGTTTCGCAGAGTACGAATAAGAATCTAACAGAAATAGGAACTTTCTATAAAGTAAACAGGTATAGGGAGGATGAGACATAATGAAACAGCAAATAGACCAAGGATATATAAAGACATTTGGAAAAATGAAGCTCAATATAACTGCGATGAGATGGTAATAATAATTTAGCTTTGTACTGAACTGCTGTTGCAGTCTACGGATAATACTAGGCACTTTATATACATTATCCAACCCAATCCTCACAACATCCCTGCAGGGTAGGTTTAGTAATCTTTTTCTATAGATGAGGAAACTAAAGCACAGAAAAATTAAGCAACTCGAACACAATAGCTACTCTGTGAGCAGAGTCTAGATTCAAGCTTTTCTGGTGCCAAACCCTATATTCATTCTGCCAAAGCTGAAAAGAAATAGCCGTAAGACTGTGTGCCAAAACTATGAATTTTTTTTTTTTTGAGACAGAGTCTCACTCTGTCACCCAGGCTGGAGTGCAGTGGCGCGATCTCGGCTCACTGCAAGCTCCGCCTCCTGGGTTCACATCATTCTCCTGCCTCAGCCTCCTGAGTAGCTGGGACGACAGGTGCCTGCCACCAAGCCCGACTAATTTTTTGTATTTTTAGTAGAGACGGGGTTTCACCATGTTACCCAGATGGTCTCAATCTCCTGACCTTGTGATCCACCCACCTCAGCCTCCCAAAGTGCTGGGATTACAGGCATGAGCCACTGCGCCCAGCCAAAACTATTATTTTTTTTAATTCCTTAAATCCCTTCCTAATTTATACATCCGCTCTAATAATAAAGCTCCAAGGCCTTGAACTGGGAAGTAATGGAATACAAGAGCAGAGACTCTAACATCTGGCTGTTGAGCCCCAAGGAAAGAAAGCCTGCATACATCAAGAAAGAAGCAACCATGCAGAAAGAGGGACAGACCCAAGGTCCTAACAGACAAGAGTAACCTTGAATTCTGACTTCCTATTTCCTAGAGCCCAAATGGACTGTTTTTCTGGGTTCAATAAGTTACCTTTGTAGCCCCTAGATAAATATAAATAGATAAAAGTACTAAGAACCATATACAGGATTTGCCTATCATCATGCAGGACCATGTTCTTGACCATGTTTAAACCATGGCAAAAGAAAATCCCCATAAACGACTATCCCATGTAGAGAAGCCAGATGTGAAGGTTAAAAGAAATCCAATAAGAGCAGTCAACAATGGGTGGCATTATACTTCCCTCACTTTTTTAATGTACTCACATTGACCTCCATAGGGAGTTCCACCATAAAAACAAGCCACTGACAGCTTTTTTGTGATGTCACTGAAGTCTTTGCTTACTTGATTTGCCAACTCTCTTGTAGGTGCAAGAACCAGTACCTGATAAAGAAAAATAATTGAATTCGAATTACTGTGTAGTATTTGTTTCTTAATCTAATTCTTAAAGAATAGCATTCCAGGAAAAGAACGACTTGAACAAGGTCTAACACTGATGATGATGATAACATTAGCTAATATTTTTGTCTAATAGATCTTAGACTCTACTAAATTCTTTATATGTATTATTCTGATTTAATTTTCGCAACCTTTTGAGCTAGGTATTAGAGGATAAATAACTTGACTAAACCCCAAAGGCTAAGAAGGAGCAGAGCCTTCAAGCAATTGGGCTCCAAAACCTGTAGTCTTAACCTCTACAGCAGAGAACATCTGAAGCAGAACAAAGTCAGAGAAGTAAGGTAAAGCCAACAATGTAAGGGGCTTTGAATCCTAGAGCAACATGAGTTTGATCTATATATATATAAAAAAAAACATGAAATTGCTGGCCAGGCGCAATGGCTCACGCCTATAATCCCAGCATTTTGGGAGGCCAAGGTGAGTGGCTTTACTTGAGGTCAGGAGTTCAAGACCAGCCTGGCCAACATGGTGAAACCCTATCTCTACTAAAACTACAAATGAGCCAGGTGTGGTGGCTCACACGTAATCCCAACGACTCGGGATGTTGAAGTGGGAGGATCACTTAAACCTGGGAGGCGGAGGTTGAGATTGCGCCACCACACTATTGTTGCCAATCCAGGCAACAAAATGAGACTTTGTCTCAAAAAAGAAAAAAAAAAAAAAAAAAAAAAAGTCCAGGTGCAGTAGCTCATGCCTGTAATCCCAGCACTTTGGGAGGCTGAGGTGGGCGGACCACTTGAGGTCAGGAGTTCCAGACCAGCCTAGCCAACATGGTGAAACCCCAACTCTACTAAAAATACAAAATTAGCCGGGCATGGTGGTACACATCTGTAATCCCAGATACTTGGGAGGCTAAGGTAGGAGAATCGCTTGAACCCAGGAGGCAGAGGTTACAGTGAACTGAGATTGTACCACTGAGCGACAGCACGTAACTCCATCTCAAAAAAAAAACTGCTACAGGTCCTCAAAATAGGGTAATGGTATGAAACTAACATGATTAAAGAACACCTAATACATTCATCTAAAAAATATTTAATGACTACCTACTATTGGCCAAGCACTATTCTGTGTGCTAGGGACACAGCAGTAAACAAATTAACAAAAGGGGAGCATGGACACTGGAAGGCCAGTGAGCAAGTGAGGTTAGACCAGAAAGACAACTGCAAGAACCCACAGCCAAAGTGACAACATGGGCATTCACAGTCATTTCAATGCGGTTAATGTCTATCAAATGTCAAGTCCTCTAGAAATGAGCCCAATGGACTCACCCTAATATGGGGGCTTGGCCTTTTCATCTCTGACTTGCCCTTCCTTCCATTCATGCTTTTCTATTAAAAATGCTTTCTCCATCTAGGCAAAAATGGTCAGACACTCGACCAAAGCTATGAGCCCCGGGGACATCTAATGGTTTGAAGGAAATATGATAAGCATTAATTATATAGATGATCAAAAGTGTAGGAAAGATTAAAATATTGAAATATACAGAGAATGATCTGTATATATTATTAAATATAAAAGAATTATCCTCGATTACTTTCACATAAAGATCCACAGTAAATAGAATGGGTGACTATAACAACTCAATAAAAAATCGTAGGGTATGTACACAATGCCCAAGTGGTGTTTTTTCCCGTGCTGACTGACAGCCCTTGTATTTAAGACAGTTACCTGAGGGGGACGGCCTCTCTTCCTGTCTTGCAGTTCCCCATGAAGTTTCTCAATCAAAGGGATGGCAAAGGAGAATGTCTTCCCAGTTCCTGTCCGTGCCTGTGCAATTAAGTCCTTCCCACTGTAAACATGATGGAAAGTCTTTGCTTGTATAGGAAACAGGAAGGTCACTCCTCGGCCTATGAACAAATTAACTGTGTTATCTCACACCACAATTCTTAAAATATTAGCCATACTGACATACTGAAGTATACTATTCATGCTTCTGGTCCTGCAGAATTAAGGAATTCTACCTTCTGGTCAACATCTACAAAGTTAGGGTCAAATATATATATATTTTAAGAAACAGGGTCTTGCTTTGTCACTCACTCTGGAGTACAGTGGTGTGATCATAACTCACTTGCAGCCTTGAACTCCTAGGCTCAAGTGATCCTCCTGCCTCAGCTTGATGGACAGCTGGGATTACATGTGCAAGCCATCATACCTGGCTCAAAAATATTCTGATAGCAACGAATCTGCTTGACTGAAAAATATCAGCAAACTTTAAAGCACCCAATTACAGTAAATATTTGAAGTCTCATCCATAAACGTGAAAATCTGGTGCTTTGCAATCCAACTGTGCTGCTCCTGATTTAGGAAGCACCTACTTGAGTAACTGCGACTCGTCCGTCAGCTAGTTCAGAAGCAGATTATTAAATGAATTCTGGGTTCACACCTATAAATTAGGCTCATTAACCTAGAGATGCCTCAGAAGCGAAAGAGATAAAACATTAACATGGCATCACCTAATTGCTTAATTTCACCAGCATCATTATTCATTACACTTCTGAATACATATTGTATTAAATACAATTTTTTTTGAGACAGGGTTTCATTCTGTCACCCAGGCTGGCATGCAGGGGTGTGATCACAGTTCACTGAAGCCTTGAACTCCTGGGCTCAAGCGATCTTCCTTCCTCAGCCTCTGGAGTAGTTAGGACTATAGATGTGTGTCACCATGTGCCCCGCTAATTTTTAAACTTTTTGTAGGGACAGGTTGTTACTATGTTACCCAGGCAGGTCTCAAACTCCTGGCCTCAATCAATTACAGGTGTGAGCCACCACAGAGGGCCTGAAGAAATTTTAACCACTTGTTTAAGAGGCATGAAGAACCATCACTACTATAGTACTATACTGAATACACAAGCCTACTTCATTATATGATTGCATGTGTCCGCCTACAATAAGAATATATCCTGGTTCATCTTAACAAAAACAGTGGAGTGCTTCTGTTAAAATAATACGTTCTAACATCATATGATATTTCCAAGAACATTACCTTTGAGAAGCTTAATAGTTTCTTCAGATATGGGAAAATTAGAGAAAGCGCCTTCTTTTTGTTCCACAGATATTTCCTATCAAGTAAAGGGCCACAGAAAGAAATCAATAATCACCTACACAAATTAACAGAGAACCTTTTGAGAAAGAGACAAAACAAGCTATCCTAAAGCAATTCTTCTAAATACATCAGTTTAAAAATCAACCAAAAAGACACAAAAACCTTGATAGGTAAATCGAGATCTGAAAAGGAAACATTGTCATAAATCTATAAAACCTTAACAAAAGAAAAATCTGAGGCAAATATATACTGGGTATATTATGTGTGACTAGATCTCAACTAAGATCTACTCCATAACCACAACCAACAATACAACAATATACTGTTGGAAATGTCATTAGCCCTCTTCCAAAGCAGCATCTCTCGTATACACACATCCATAGAAAATGAACAAACGTTTATGAGGTAGCAGTCACTGTGGCATTATTTGATAGTAAGATATCTATCTGAATGCTCAATAAAAGTAGTAAGTAGACTTCAAGACATTTATATGAAAGATTATGTAACCATTAAGCATACTTAATGAGAAAAATGCTTAGATAGAAACAGAGAAGTCAAGATACAAGATTGCATAGTACAATCCTAATCTGATTAAAAATAATAGATGCATATATTAAAAGTACTATAAGGAAACACCAAAAATGAACAAGATTACTTCTGCACTTGAAAAGTACAGGTATTAATATTTACTAAATGAATGGTGAAATTCCAGGAAGCATTTCTTTCTCTTTTCAAAATGTCTGCATTTTCTATTTTCTCTGGATCACATATTTTTTATAATCAGGAAAAAAACTACAAATGTTGACCATGATCTACAGAAAAAGAAAATTTATTAGAATCAGTATTTTTCAGCTGGGTGTGGTGGCTCGTGCCTGTAATCCCAGCTACTCAGGAGGCTTAAGCGGGATTATTGCTTGAGGCCACAAGTTCTAGACCAGCCTGGGCCACATAGCGAGATCCCATGTCTAAAAAAAAATTTTTTAAATACAATTAGTATTTTTCTTTCATGACTGAGTTTCTGAAAGGTAACAGAATTAGGTTCTGGACAGACATTTTATCATCCTGTTCAACTCCAGGATGATTACTTAATGGCCTAACCAAAAGGACTTATACAATCAACCTTTTCAGTAATTCCAATAATTTATTTGGTTAAACCCCTCAGAGGGAAACTAGGGCCCATTTACACAACTGTATCTCTTCTGTTGATGACTGACTCGCAAATAAGCAGACCAAGACTCTCCCTAAGCTTAAACAGTATCTGCTTATTTGTAAAGGAAGCATTGTGACACTACACTAATTTTTTTTTTTTTTTTTTGAGACGGAGTCTCGCTCTGTCGCCACCCAGCCTGGAGTGCAGTGGCGAGACTCGGCTCACTGCAAGCTCCGCCTCCCAGGTTCATGCCATTCTCCTGCCTCAGCCTCCGAGTAGCTGGGACTACAGGCACCCGCCACCATGCATGGCTAATTTTGTGTATTTTTAGTAGAGACGGGGTTTCACTGTGGTCTCGATCTTCTGACCTCGTGATCTGCCCACCGCAGCCTCCCAAAGTGCTGGGATTACAGGTGTGAGCCACGGCGCCCGGCCATTTTTTTTTTTTTAGGACAGTCTGCTGAGAACAGATTCACGCTTGTAATCCCAGCACTTTGGGAGGCCGAGAGTGGGGGGCGGTGGATCACCTGAGGTCAGGAGTTCAAGACCAGCCTGGCCAACATGGTGAAAGCACACCTCTACTAAAAATACAAAAAATTAGCCAGGCATGATGGCACACGCCCGCAATCCCAGCTACTGAGGAGGCTGGAGAATCACTTGAACCCAGGAGGCAGAGGTTGCAGTGAGCCAAGATCATGCCACTGCACTCCAGCCTGGGTGGCAGAGCGAGACTCCATTTCAAAAAAAAAAAAAAGACACGGCTCCGTCTTAGCTGAGCTACCGTGCCCTGTCATATGCTAATTTTTAAGATGAAGTTCCACTTAGCCTAAGGTATCCCCCAATCCGTGAGGCGCTGACACATCACATTTTGTCCTGCAATTAAAGGCTACATATAGCAGTTACCTACTTATTTATCTAAAACAACAATGAAAGATATCTTCTACCCAATGAAGTGCAAATTTACCTGATCTATATCACCGTTACTTTCTTCACTGGCAGCTTTACCGGGGTTACAGTCAAGTTCAGGATGAGGAAATCCATTCTTCAGTTTGGAGCTTTTATCTCCAGTTTCTCCATTCATTTCCTTTTCCTTCTTCATCTTCTTCGGCTTAGGAGCATCTATTTCTTCCTCAGAAGGCTCCTCATTTTTTGTCACTTTTTTGGTTTTAGAAGAAACCGCATTCTTTTCAATGGGCTCCTTTTTCTTTCTCAAACATTTGGTTTTAGGAGAAATGTCATTTTGAGACGGCTCATCTTTCTTTTTTGCCTTTTTGGATTTAGGAGAATTCATGTCAACTTCAGAAGGCTCTGCTTTCTTTTTAATTTGTTTAGCTTTGGGGGAAACAGTTTCTTCCTCTTCTGCTATCTCTTCAGTCTTATTAGATTTTGGCTTATCTTTTTTCTCTTTCTAAAAAATTCAAAAGGAAAATACAAACACTGAATAAGGCATTTATACATTTGCAAAATTCATCAATTCTGGATTATTTCAAGATCATTTTCACCTTTGAAAAATATAGTTCTGAGGCATTTTGACATTTGTACTTTCACGTTGTGATGAGGTAAAAATAAAAATAGTAAACTTTTTAAAAAACCACTTGTTAGCTATATATAGAGACAAGTATATATCAATAGTTTTACCATCTTGGAAAATGAAGAGTGTCCCTTAGTAACTATTCAACTCATGTGGGTCAAACAGTTGTAAAACAGATTTTCTTTTCTTTTTTTTTTTTTTTTTTGAGACAGAGTCTCGCTCTATCACCCAGGTTCGAGTGAAGTGGTACAATCTCAGCTCACTGAAACCTCCACTCGCGAGTTCAAGCAATTCTCATGCCTCAGCCTCCCGAGTACCTGGGACTACAGGTGTGCACCACCACACCCAGCTAATTTTTGTATGTTTAGTAGAGGCAGGGTTTTGCCATGTTGCCCAGGCTGGTCTCAAACTCCTGAGCTCAGGCAACCCACCCACCTCGTCCTCCCAAACTGCTAGGATTACATGAGCCAACACACTTGGCCTGGAAACCAGATTTTTGTAAGGGATTTGGATAAGCTCATAGGATACTCCAAGAGGCTCCAAACTCAATAATATAGAAAGTCCAAATTCAATTCCAATAGAATAAGGCCATGTATCTACAGATTGATGATGTTAAGCAGGTTTCTTTTCTTTCTTCCTGCTAAAATCCCAGGTAAAACAACAGGGATTTTTTTATTTTTTTAAGAGACAATTTCTATTTTTCACCCAGGTTGTGGTACAGAGGCATCATCATAGCTCACTGCAGCCTTTAACTCCAAAACAGGAATTCTGCACTTTGCCTATCTCACAAGAGCAAATTAATTTATATAAAGACAGTTTAGGGCCAGGTGCAGTGGTTCATGCCTGTAATCCCAGCACTCTGGGAGGCCAAGGCATGAGGATAGTTTGAGGCCAGCAGTTCCAGGCAAGCATGGGCAATATAGCAAGACCTTTTCTCTATTGAAAAACTTTAAAAATTAGGCTGGGCATGGTGGCTCACGCCTGTAATCTCAGGACTTTGGGAGGCCAATGAGGGCGAATCACAAGGTCAGGAGAAGGAGACCACCCTCGCTTAATACAGTGAAACCTCGTCTCTATTAAAAATACAAAAAAAATTAGCCACGCATGGTCATGCACCTGTAGTCCCAGCTACTTGGGAGGCTGAGGCAGGAGAGTTGCTTGAACCCGGGAGGCAGCGGTTGCAGTGAGCTGAGATTGCGCCACTGC
>NW_012104142.1:90085-105098 GCF_000951045.1 Mandrillus leucophaeus | reverse complement strand
AAATTCAGTAACAAGGGGAAGAATAGCTTATGTAAATTTGATAGGAGCTGGATATGGTGGTGCACACCTGTAGTCCCAGCTACTTGGGAGGCTGAGGCAGGAGAGTTGCTTGAACCCGGGAGGCAGCGGTTGCAGTGAGCTGAGATTGCGCCACTGCACTCCAGCCTGGGCGACACAGCAAGACTGTCTCAAAAAAAAAAAAATTTAAATTAGCCAGACGTAGCGGCACACACCTATACTCCTAGCTACTTAGGAGGCTGAGGTGGGAGGATTGCTTGAGCCCTGGAATTCAAGGCTGCAGTTAGCTATAATCATGCCACTGCACTCTAGTTTGGGTGACAGTAAGACTGTCTCTACAAAAAATAAAAGGGCAGGACGCGGTGGCTCATGCCTGTAATCCCAGCACTTTGGGAGGCCGAGGTGGGCGGATCACCTGAGGTTGGGAGTTTAAGACCAGCCTGACCAATGGAGAACAAGCCTGGGCAACGAAAGCAAAACTCGATCTCAAAAAAAAATAACAAATAATAAATAAAATAAAAGAGACACTTTATGAAACAAAAAGTTATAAAAACTCAGTCTATCACCCTTGTGTAAAAAAGATGTACTTAATTTAAAATAAAATAAATAAGTTACAAGAATATGGAAGGAGTGACACCTCAGAACCAAGTAAGACAGATGACTGTGGCTCCTATTTGAACTTTCTGACCCCCTACAACTTTTCATACTATTGAAAGCAATTAGACACATGTTGTAGCCTCCTTAGAAACCTATTCTGGCAGAGCCCCAGAACAATCTTGGAAATACATATTACACTGAATTCTGCCTCCTGGAAACTTCAGGCCTGGTCTCTGTTCTCAAATCATAGATTAAAAATAATCTCCTTGCCAACAAAAAACAAGCTAGTCTCCTTCCAAAATTTTATTCGTTTTCATCCCTTGGTTCCACCAAATAAGACCAAGTTTCCCATCCTGGTGGTCTCTTTTGGAATATAACAGAGTTTGGTTCATTCTAAGTAGTGTACAACCTAAGTCCAAGAACAATCTTTCTTCCCACTGACTTATCTCAGAACAGAGACTCAGTCACAAGTTAAATCACTAGGAAGCAACCGCAAAGCAAGGGACGGCTGTCAAGATTAAGACTACTGCACACTGCTGGCCTATATAAAAAAATATGGTGTACACTCAGCACCGCAACACATGCCTTTACATTTCCATGGGAAATCTAGTCAATATAATACTAAGAAGAACTGAGTTACGTCATCTTCTCAGGGCGGCTTACCGGAAAACAAACTGTACTTCCCTTACTAGAGTTTAAAAAGTCACTAAAGACGCCGCCCACGTGCGCAGATGAGGTTAAGATATCTCCAGTCTACTCTAAAGCTCCAGTCCCCACTTTTTTTTTTTGAGACGGAGTTTCGCTGTTGCCCAGGTTGACTTGCAGTGGCGCGATCTCGGCTCACCACAACCTCCGCTTCCCGGGTTCACGCAATTCTCCGGCCTCAGCCTCCCGCGTAGCTGGGACTACTGGCGTGAGCCACCATGCCCGGCTAAATTTTGTATTTTTAGTCGAGACGGGGTTTCACTATGTTGGCCAGCCTGGTCTCGAACTCCTGACCTCATGATCCGCCCGCCTCGGCCTCCCAAAGTGTTGGAATTACAGGCATGAGCCACCGCACCCTGCCTCCAGTCCCCACTTTGACTTGACTTGTAATTCCCTTCGCGCACGCTCAAGCCGGGAGTTATGTCTCAGCCAGCAACGTGGAGCCTGACTGAATGTTCAACTCTGCGCACTGTGTGAGGCGCGCCCAGTCGCCGGGGACCACGTGGGACACCCGGCCTTCTCCCGAGCTCCAATAGGGCCTCTCTACCAGAGTTCCTGGGACAATCTGGATGCCTCTAATCTCAGAGGAAAACCTCAGCGCGCGGTGGACCCGGCTTGGTCGGGCAGACGCATCCACTGCCTGGGAGCGCACCACTCCTGGACGACCGCCCGTCAAGACCCACGCCCGGTCTCTGGACGCGCTGTTACCCGCCGCGCGCTCTCACGATCCTAGCCCGGGCACCTCTCCCGCACCCCGGGGTTCCGCTCCACTCAGCGTCCCCCCTGGCCCCAGGTCCCTCCGTTTCACCTTCTCGGTTTGTTTTCGCAGTGTCTCCCCTTTTTTCATTGCGGTGTCTGATTCCAAACCAGCGTCACTACGGAGTTTTCCCGGCATCTTCAGCGCAGGCTACCCAGGCCAACCAGTCTTCTCAACCGCGTGGAGAGGAAGAGGTAGTTCCCCTCCCTCTGTCCACCCGGCTCTCGTCACTTCCCGTAGCAAGGCACTTCCGGGGAAAGCAGGAAGCACAGGAAAGACTGCTCTCCGCGAGGTAAATTCAAAGCAACGGCCTGTGACTGTGGCTAAATTTAGTGTGGCTAAATTGACTGACCACTGGCGGCCTTTGGTCTAGAAGGCACCTACGGAACGGTAAAACCGCAAGGAATTACAAAGGTTAGCTTTGTATTCTCCAACACTGGCCAGATTTTCCCTAGCCCCAGCCTGAAAAATGAGGGCTTGTAGTTGCTTTTGAGTGGAGCATGTTCAGTGCTTTATATTGTTCGAGTTTGCACGTACAGACTCGCGGATGTGTATTCTTAATCATCTCTTGGAAACGTCTACTCTGAAAGTGTCGGCCAGACTCAGGAGCCTGAAGGAAAAAAAAATTCAGTCGGTTCTAGTCGTTCATTCATGCGTGCACTCAAACATTTTATGAGCGTTCACTGTGTCAGGTAGGACAAACAGGGCTAGGATTCACTAGCAGACACAAAAGCCTTATCCTCAAGAAGCTTTATAGACTAGCGGGAGAGAGAGAAGTCTTGTGGTTTGAGACAAGAGTCTCCTTCTCTGTCACCCAGGCTAGAGAGTGCCATGGCGCGACCTGGGCTCACTGCAACCTCTGCCTCCCAGGCGCAAGCGAATCTCCTGCCTCAGCCTCCAAAGAAGCCAGGACTTCAAGACCAGCCTGGGTGACATAGCAAAACCCCTATGTCTTTATATATACATATATAAATATATAATATTATATATATAATATATATGAAAAAATAAATTTCAAAAATGGGTTAGAATCATAGAATACCTGACATTGACAATCAGCCTTTTTTTTTTTTTTGAGACGGAGTCTAGCTCTGTTGCTCAAGCCGGAGTGAAGTGGCGCGATCTCAGCTCATTGCAACCTCCACGATTCTCATCCTTCAGCCTCCCTAGTAGCTGGGATTACAGGCCTTTGCCACGACACCCAGCTAATTTTTCTATTTTTAGTAGAGATGGGGTTTCACCATCTTTGCCAGGCTGGTCTCGAACTCCTGACTTCAGGTGATCCACCCGCCCGCCTCAGCCTTCCAAAGTGCTGGAATTATAGGCATGAGCCACAGCGCCCAGCCTTTATTTCATTTTTTTGAGACAGGTTCTCCTTCTGTTGCCCAGGCTTGCGTGGAGTGCAATGGTGTGATCACAGCTCATTGCAGCCTCAACCTCCCAGACTCAAACGATCTTCCCACCTAAGCCTCCCGAGTAACTGGGACTACAGGCATGTGCCACCATGCCTGGCTAATTTTTTAATTTTTTTTTTTTGTAGAGATGGAGTTTTGCCATGTTGCCCAGGCTGGTTTTGAACTCCAGAGCTCAAGTGATCTTCCCACCTCTGCCTCCCAAAGTACTGGGATTACAGGCAGGAGTCACCATACCCAGTCTACTCTGTTATTTTTGGACACATTACCTAATCTGAACCCAAGTTTCCCTTGTATGAAATGAGGATAACAAAACCTACTTCACCTATTGAGAAAATTAAGTAAGATAATGGCAGAAAATGGTCTGGCAGTGCCTGGTACATAGAGCACAATCAATGAGAACTGTTAAAACTTAGTATCACAAGGGTTTAAAAACACAATTTAAAATATTACATTTTATGATAAAGGAAAATGCTGGAAAAGTATTTCTGATTACTCCACATTTTTAAATCAGAGTTTCAAGGAAAAATTTTGTTTCATCTAAACTATTATTTGATGTTTCATGGTCTCGTTTATTTATTTATTTATTTTTTTGAGACAAGTCTGTCTGTCGCCCAGACTAGAGTGCAGTGGCGCAATCTCAGTTCACCGCAACCTCCGCTTCCCAGGTTCAAGCAATTCTCCTGCCTCAGCCTCTCGAGTAGCTGGGATTACAGGTGCCTGCCACCACGCCCGGCTAATTTTTGTATTTTTAGTAGAGAAAAGGTTTCACCATGTTGGCCAGGCTGGTTTCGAACTCCTGACCTCAGGTGATCCACCCGCCTTGGCCTCCCAAAGTGCTGGGATTACAGATGTGCACCACTGCGCCCAGCCATGGTCTCAAATTTTTTTAACATTTTGTGAAAATGTGCAACAATGCTTTAATTTATATTCTGATATCCCTGAGCCAGGAGCCTTGATTTATTCATCTTTGTGTCCTCAAAATTTCAGACAGTGCCTGGTACATAGTAATCTGTAATTAAGTGTTTATTGAATGTTAACATAGCAGTGGTGGAGGGGAACCCCTTGAAATAAATTTTAGCTATATGCCCAGGTGCAAAAGTACTTGAGTAATCCTGGTGTTAGATGTAGAAGAAAGGAGAGCAAGCATGAATGCAGTCAACTAATTGGCCAACAAAATGCTTAACATCTCTGGTTTCACCATTGTATCATGTAGTTTAGATACTAAGTGGAGGCCCAGTCCCTGCCTCAAAGAACCTGCAGTCTGGTTGACAAACTACAACACTACATGATCCTGCTATATACATGATACTACTGCATACAGTACAGGGACATGTTTATCATCAAGAGATATTCAACAAGAGAGTAAGCCCCAGAATGGTACTAAATGGAAAACTTTTCAAAGCTTATAAACTAAGTTCCTTTGTAACCTGCATATAGGGGCAAACCCAAATTTCCACCAGGAAACATGCAAAAGGCCCATTGGACAAAAGGTGGCCAATTATCTTGTCATCAGTATAAAATTCAGTAACAAGGGGAAGAATAGCTTATGTAAATTTGATAGGAGCTGGATATGGTGGTGCACACCTGTAGTCCCAGCTACTTGGGAGGCTGAAGCAGAATTGCTTGAACCTGGGAGGCGGAGGTTGCAGTGAACCAAGATTGCACCATTGCACTCCAGCCTGGGTGACAGAGCAAGACCCTATCTCAAAAAAAAAAAAAAAAAAAAAACGAAATAGAGAAAAACTTTGATAGGAAATGTTGAATATCCTTGAATGCTTAAATATCAATATTTTGCCAGGCCCATTTCCTCTGATCTGGATGATGTAATGTTTTCACAAAATTAGAGGGAGAATTTCTATTTTTAAGAGCATGTATATGCATACACAACGAATTCAAAAGTCTACAAAATAAAATGTTAGCAGTCATTATTTCTGAGTAATGTGACTGTGGGTGGTTTTTATATTCTTCCATTTGCTTCTCTGTTTTTTCAGATTCCCAACAATGGACATGTATCTTTTTTTTTTTTTTTTTTTTGAGATGAAGTCTCACTCTGTCGTCCAGGCTGGAGTACAGTTGCGTGATCTTGGCTCAGTACAACCTCCGCCTGCTGAGTTCAAGCAATTCTCTTGCCTCAGCCTCCCAAATTGCTGAGATTACAGGCGCTCACCACCACGCCCAGCTATTTTTTGTATTTTCAGTAGAGATGGAGTTTGACCATGTTGGCCAGGCTAGTCTCGAACTCCCGACCTTCAGTGATCCACTCGTCTCGGCCTCCCAAAGTGTTGGAATTACAGGCGTGAGTCACTGCGCTCTGCCTGACATGTATATAAGGAAAAAAAAAAAAAAGGAATATGGTTTTTAAAAACTACTGTTAAGCACTATCCCCAAAATATAGGAAACAAAAACAATGTGAGAGAAGACTCTCAAGATTTAAACCTAAGTGAATTCATAATTCTAAAGCTGGAGATAATAAAACAGATATTATTTCATTTATAAATTCAAAAACTGAAGATCAGGGTAACTGATTCTAGTTCAAATAGCTGTTAAATGACTAGAGCACAGAGTACCAAACAGGAGGCCAAAAGCCAAAAAATGGAGCCATGAAGGTACTGGCTTCTAAAAGGAAGAAGAGTAATACCAGTGGCCAAGTGCAGCCCAAAGCTGCGAATCTGATGAGAAATTTGCCCTGCCCCATCCTACTTTCAAAACATATAGAAAGCTATTATTTAATTTTGTTAGGACCCTTGCTAATAGGGGCAGCTGACCTTTAGCAGGTAGACTCTCTTAAACCTATCCACCCTGTTGGCATTTACCTACATATCTTTTTCACTCTTCCCTGAAACCCTCCAATGGCTATCCAAAACAAGACCTACAAAGCCCTCCAAGATATAATACATCTTGCCTTGTTCTCACAATTGCCTTCCTCATAGTCACAATCCCAGCAACAAGAGCTACTCATAGTTCCCCATACTTAAGACCATGTTGTTTCATCAGCTTTTCTGTGACTTTGCCTGGATGCCCATTCCCAGTTTCCTGTTTCTTTTACCTACTTAATGCTCAGTCATCATGTCTAAAAAGCTTTCCCTGAACTCCCACTCCCATTCCAGGGCCAGGTGCCCTTGCTCAGTATTCACAAATCATTGTACTTAGTCATTCCCATGGACATAGGTTTATTGTCCACTTATTTCACTAGATTCTGAGCTCCAGGGTACAGAGACTGGGCACTGCTTATTAACCCAAAACATATTGCCCGCGACATTGTAGGCACACAACATATTCTGACTGAATATACTAGTACTCATGCAACTTAATATGAATGGAGCCCATTTCATCTTGGTTATACAACAACTCAGTTGCTCAAATGCAAAGCAGACTGACATTTTCCCCCCAGTTGTGTGTCTGTAACACTAGTCCCCCAAATCAAAACTTCCACCTTCCACAAGCCAGCACTGAAAGTCCTTCCCTGCCTCCTTGGCTTAACTGAAATCTGGCTGAAAACCCACCCTCTGCAGATTTCACACACAGATGTTGCCCATTCCCTGAAATTCCACATATCCCAGTTGATGTCAGCGTCCTCTTTCCCTCAAATCCATTTTCAAACCATTACTCCACTTTCATGTAAAAGCTCTTGTCCCTTTAAAAGATAAGGCATAATGTCACCCTATACCCCTCCTCATTCAGGTAATTTCCCAACCCCCACCATTCACTGATATTTTCGAATTGGGTTAGTCTTCCTCACTGCAGTCCTGGCTTGTTTTCATTGTAGGAGACTTCACTGTCCTTGAGTACCACCCATGTACCCACTGCTTTGACCACCGCAACTGAAGTGACTTTTGCCCCAACAAAGGTCATACTCTGCACTTGCTTCTCCCCAGTTGCTCCATTCTTGAAATCTCAAGTTCAGACAGCCCTCACGGACCTTCAGTCCCTTGCCTCCTCTACATTCTCTGTTATCAACCCCATTTCCACTTCAATCCCTAGGCAGTCTAGACTCCATGGACCATTACTCCTATCACTTTTGCCAGAGTCTTTGGCATCTTTACCTCGTCATCCTTTCACTCACAAAGTGAAACTCCAATCCTGGATCAGTCAAACTATCCCTCATCTTCATTCCTACAATATAATGCTGTTTAATACAGGAAATCACTCAGTTGCTCCACCTGTAGTTGTTACCTTAACATCTGCAAGATAATCATACTTTCTCCCTGACAAAATGTTATGCTGTCTAAGGCTAAAATCTCTAGCCAGGAACAGTGGCATGCACTATAATCCTAGCTACTCAAGAGGTTGAGACAAGAGGATTACTTGCGTCCAGTTCAAGACCAGCCTGGGCAACACAGCCAATTGAAAAAAAAAAAAAAAGCCTAGGCACAGTGGCTCACATGGCTCACACCTGCAACTGAGCATTTTGGGAGGCCGAGATGGAAGGATTGCTTGAGCCTTGGAGTTTCAGACCAGCCGGGGCAACATAATGGGACTCGATCCCTACCAAAAAAAAAAAAAACCACACACACACAAAAACTAGCTGGGTATGGTAGCACACACCTATAGTCCCAGCTACTCAGGAGGCTGAAGTAAGAGGATCACTTGGGCCTGGGAGATCGAGGCTGCAGTGAGCCATGACTGTACCACTGCACAACAGCGTGGGCAACAGTGCAAGACTCTATCAATCAATAAATATATTTTTTCTTTTTTTTTTTTTGAGACAGAGTCTCACTCTGTCACCCAGGCTGTGAGTGTAGGGGCGTAATCCCCACTCACTGCAACCTCTGCCTCCCAGGTTCAAGCGATTCTCCTGCCTCAGGCTCCCGAATAGCTGGGATTACACCTACCACCACACCCGGCTCATTTTTGTATTTTTAGTAGAGACAAGGTTTCCCTGTGTTAGCCAGGCTGGTCTTGAACTCCTGACGTCAGGAGATCTGCCCGCCTTGGCCTCCCAAACTGCTGGGATTACAGGCATGAGCCACCGCGCCCGGCCTAATAAACTTTTAAAAAATAAACAATGAATAACTAAAGCTAAAATCTCTAGTTGTGTGCTTGATCCCATAAATTCCTTCTCCTGAAACTTCATGTTGCCCTCTCTCCTTTAGGGCTTCTTCCTTCCACATTTCAACATGCTCAAATACCCCACCTCCCACACATACACATAAAATCCTTGCCAGAATTTCATGTCCTTCTATCTCCAGCTTTTGCTTATTCTTCCCTATTGACAATCAAATTTCAGAATGAGATCTTCATGTTTGTTCTCACCACTTCATCTCCCATTTCCTACTGAACCCACTGCTAAATAGCTTCTATTCTCAATACTCTTATTACTATGGTTGCTCCCTATAAAGTTTCTTTTGCCAAATCCAATGGCCATTTCTAGCTCGTCCTGTTTCCTCTAAAAGCCACACACTCCTGGGCTTTCTGTCCTCCTCATCTCTTCTCAATGGAGTCCTCTTTCTTCTACTATGAATTAAGTACACTGGTAGCCCTCTGGCTTCCCTCCTCAGTCCTCTGCTCTTACCATACTTGGATAATCTCATCTACTAGCTTAACTATCATTATTTTTTGGTCTATCATTCCCAAAATTATATCTCTAGAACAAATCTCTCTCCTGAGGTTCAGAATTACAAATCCAATTGTCTACTGTTTATTTCCTTTTACATATTTCATGGGTTAGTTAATATTAAAATATATCTAATCCTGAACTAATCATATTCCCAACCCCTCTTCATATAACTTTTCTTGCTCTTCCTCCTAGTACCCTATCTCAGGGAAAAAATCTAGGTTTTTTGCTGGACTTGGTGGCATGCACCTATAGTTCCAGCTACTAGAGTAGCTGAGGTGGGAGGATCACTTGAACCTAGGAGGTTGAGGTTGCTGCGAGCCTAGATTGAGCCACTGCACTCTAGCTGGGGCAACAGTGTGAGACCTCATCTAAAAAACAAAAACAAAATCCAGGTTTTATTCTATTTCCCTCTCATCTTTTAATCCACTATCTGAGTCCTAACAATTCTGCCTCCTAACTCTGAAACCAGCTGGGCGCAGTGGCTCACGCCTGTGATTGCAGCACTTTGGGAGGCCGAGGCGGGCGGATCATGAGGTTAGGAGATCGACAACATCCTGGCTAGAGACGGTGAAACCCCATCTCTACTAAAAATACAAAAAATCAGCTGGGCATGGTGGCACGTGCCTGTAGTCCCACCTACTCAGGAGGCTGAGGCAGAAGAATCACTTGAACCTGGGAGACGGAGGTTACAGTGAGCCAAGATCGCGCCACTGCACTCCAGCCTGGGCGACACAGCAAGACTCCATATTAAAAAAAAAAAAAAAAACCTCTGAAACCTATCCATGTTTTTCAATGTCCACTGTCACTATTTAGTACAGTGGTTAAGAGTGCTGGTTCAGAAGCTAGACATTTTTCTGGGTTCAAATCCTCATTTACCTCACATCCAGCTGCATGATTCTGGACAAGTAACAACCTCTCAAGTGCCTCAGTTCTCATCCCTCAAAATACGTTACTTAGCATTAGTTCAGATCGCCAGCTAGATCTCTACCATAGATTACTGCTATGGCATCTTAAGAGGTCTCCAGGCCTCAAGTCTGCCTTTTCTCCAATTCAGTCTCTTCAGTGTGGCCAGCATTCTTTCTAAAATATAAATCAAATCATGTTACTCCTTACTTTAAGCCCTTAAATGATTACCCACTGTCTTCAAGAAAAACTTTAAACTCCTTAACAACGTACATAAGGTCTTTAAAATCTGTCCCTGTTAAATACTAAACCGGTCTCTGATTCCTGTTCTCTGTCATATGGAAACCTCAGACTTACCATGCTATTCTTTGCCTCTGGGTTCCACATATGCTGTTCTCTCTGCCTGCAAGCCCTCTCCCTTCTAAACTCCTCTTCCCACCAGTACATACATGTGGTTAAATGGATACTTCTTTATTTCTCTGTTGGGTATCACTTTTAAAAGGCCTTCCTGACTCCTAAAACTGGTCAGGTGCACCCCAAGTAGGTCCTTAGCATCCCATACCTACCACTGTCTTAGCTTTCATTTGTTAAGTCTATAATAATTGACTCTAAGTTTCTTAAGGATAGTGATTATGCCTTATTCACAACTATACTCCCCAGTGGTTAGCATAGTGATGGAAACATAGTAGAAATTCAATAAATATCTGTGGAATAAATTAATGAGTATGCACTGTTTGCACACTCTTTTAATTAACTGTATCTAGACTAAAATGATACACCTAACTAACCATGTCACCAGTTTACACAGTCCTTTAATGTAGAAGGGAATTTCTTATTTTTATCACATAACCTATGGAAGGAATGATATGAATACAAATACATCACATTTTGTAAAATGCAGGTAATCTTACGTTAAGATTAGCTTGATTACCAAGTTTTGTTTTGAGACAGAGCCTCACTCTATTGCCCAGGCTGGAGTGCAGTGACATGATCTCGGCTCACTGCAACCTCTGCCTCCTAGGTTCAAGCGATTCTCCTGCCTCAGCCTCCCAAGTAGCTGGGATTACAGGCATGCGCCACCATGTCCAGCTAAATTTTGTATTTTTAACAGAGTTGGGGTTTCACCATGTTGGTCAGGCTGGTCTCAAACTCCTGACCTCAAGTGATCCACCCACCACAGCCTCCCAAAGCGCTGGGATTATAGCCATGAGTCACCACACTTGGCCTGACTGCCAAGTTTGTAAAGATATTTTTAAGATTACATTGAGAAAATTCTTAACACGTAAGTGAAAAGAGACAATAAAAGGAGGTTTTTTTATTCAAAGGTATAACTGGATAAGTAGATTTGTTTACAACCATTCTTGTGAAATACTTTTTAAAAAAATACGACCAACTTCTTTGCAAATAGCAGACACATACCTCAACTATGATGACCTAATTTTTGGTGGATAATGTACATGATTAGGCAGAAATAGGCAAGCTCACACTGGTAGATTAACTATCAAATACTCAGTCAAAACTCCGTTTGTGGCCCCCACTTCTTGATCGATTCCTATTCCCACTTCGTCTTCTACCATCTTGTCGACTTCCTGAGCGACTCCCTTGTCGACTCTGTCTACCTGACCGGCCACCAGATCGACCACCTGACCGGCCTGACCGGCCCGATCGACCACTTGACCAGCCACTCCTCTGTCTGGAATTAGAAGATGTGTTTCCATCATAATATTCTTCAATTTCAGGTAATTTGGCTGGCACTGAGAGTATCCAGTCGGAATCATGCCACTCTGCCTGTTAGGGGAATTTACAGGATTAATATAAATGCAAAATAGAAACCATAAGTAAACATGTAAGTATAGAAGACATCTTTTTCATATCTATTAGCCAAAGGCCATCTATTCTGTTAAAAGTATCTGGAACAAAAATGAAAACCAGAAAATAAGCAAAAATATTTTCTATTTTCGAGATCATAAATTCATACTCAGTTCATAAATTCTAAAATTAAACTATGTATTACTAATTAAATATACTAATTACATTCTATAAATATGCATTCTAAATAAATACACATTCAAAATTCTAACATTCTAAATAAATATTCTAATAAATAAATCCTAACATTCTAAATATACATTCTAAAATTATACTACATATTACGAGTTAAATATACTAATTAAATAAATGTATAAAAGTATACATTATACTCAGTTTATACACTCTAAAACAGCACTATTTGGTATCTCAGCACATTTATCTAATAAATTCTAACATTCTAAATAAATATATTCTAATAAATAAATATACATTCAAAATTATACTATGTATTGTTAAATATACTGATTAAATAAATGTATAAAAGTATACATTATACTCAGTTTATACATTCTTTTTGAGACGGAGTCTTGCTCTGTCGCCCAGGCTGAAGTGCAGTGGCCAGATCTCAGCTCACTGCAAGCTCCGCCTCCCGGCTTAATGCCATTCTCCTGCCTCAGCCTCCCGAGTAGCTGGGACTACAGGCGCCCGCCACCTTGCCCGGCTAGTTTTTTTTTTTTTTGTATTTTTTAGTAGAGACGGGGTTTCAGCGGGTTAGCCAGGATGGTCTCGATCTCCTGACCTTGTGATCCGCCCGTCTCGGCCTCCCGAAGTGCTGGGATTACAGGCTTGAGCCACCGTGCCCGGCTTCAGTTTATACATTCTAAAACAGCACTATTTGGTATCTCAGCACAATGCAGATAGGCCATTAATAAGTAGTGCATTGTTTTCAGCAGGTACACTGACAAGCAAAAAGTAAAAGAGCCCATGATGGAGATTAAATACAAGTCAACACCAGCCAAGGACTGAAAAATGTAGCCACCGGAAACACTTTGATATTGGAGTAAACAAGTGAAGATAAACAAATCGGTAACCTATAAAAACATCACTATTTTATATCTTGCTACACTAACTGTTCCTTATTGTGATCATCAGTTGGCAAGGAAAGTTATTATTGGCTGGGCACAGTGGCTCATGTCTGTAATTCCAGCACTCTGGGAGGCCGAGGTGGGCAGATCACTTGAGGTCAGGAGTTCGAGACCAGCCTGGCCAACGTGGTGCAACCTCAACTCTACTAGAAATACAAAAATTAGTCAGGTGTGGTAGTGAGTGCCTGTAATCCCAGTTACTCAGGAGGCTGAGGCAGGAGAATTGCTTGAACCTGGGAGGCAGAGGTTTCAGTGAGCCTAGATCGTGCCACTACACTCCAGCCTGGGCAACAGAGAGAGACTCTGTCTCAAAAAAAGTTATTATTAAGACACCCTGTTGCTAAGGCTATCTTTCTTTCCAATACTGGTACTTTTTGGGAAAAGACAAACGAACATACCACTGGTGGGTTTGGCAATATATAACCAAAATTTTAAAAAACAGGCACTAACCTTTTGGCCAAGCAATCACATTTAAAAAAGAGATAAACATGGCAATGCATAAAGAATTCGCTATACTAATGTTTAGGGCAGTCCTAATAATGGTAAATTTTAGAAAAAATATAGATTTCAGAAAATAGGACACTGGTTAAGAAAACCAGCCACCCAAATGCCAAAATGTCAGGGAGTAATTAAAAATAAGTAACTGTGGCTGGGTGCAATGGCTCACACCTGTGAACCCAGTACTTTGGGAGGCTGAGGTGGGAGGATCACTTAAGACCAAGAGTTTGAGACCAGCCTGGGCAACATAGCAAGACCCCATCTCTATTTAAAAATATAAAAAAGCCAGGCGCAGTGGCTCTAGCCTGTAATCCCAGCACTTTGGGAGGCCAAGGCGGGCAGATCATGAGGTCAAGAGATCAAGACCATCCTGGCTAACATGGTGAAACCCCATCTCTATTAAAAATACAAAAATTTCATCCTGGCTAACACAGTGAAACCACGTCTCTACTAAAAATACAAAAAATTAGCCGAGCGTGGTGGCAGGCGCCTGTGGTCCCAGCTACTCAGGAGGCTGAGGGATGAGAATCGCTTGAACTTGGGAGGCGGAGGTTGTAGTGAGCTGAGATTGCACCACTGCACTCCAGCCTGGCAATAGAGCAAGACTCTGTCTCAAAAAAAAAAAAAAAAAATTAAAATATAAAAAGAAAAGAAAAAAAGGAACTGTGTTATTGACACAAAAATGTGCCTTTAATATATTCTGAATTTTTAAAAAGACTTCAAAAGCAGAATACTCATTTTTGTTTCAAAGTAGGTATATAAGTATGTACTGAGATATAATAGACAAATTCTTCATTATGGGAATCCAGTAGACAACTTCTTTCTTCAACAGATAAAATACAGGGATACTTTTTTAAAAGAAAGAGGGAGCAGAAAGAACCTATATATTAAAAGAGACTTAAGAAACATCAAATTACCACGTATGAGCTTTATGGACCCTATATTTAAAAAATTTAGGAAACAAATGGAAAAATTTAAACAAAATTGGATGATAAGGAATTATTATTTTGGGGGAGTTTAATTATGGTATTATGACAATGTATTTTTTAAAGTCGTTAATATTTAGAAATATGCAAATGTTTATGGTTGAAATGACAGAATACCTAGAATTTATTTCAAAAGAGTGCAGAAAAGTGGGTAAGTAGATGAACACAGAAATGAAACAAAACTGGCTATGAACTGATCATTGTTGAAGCTGAGTGTTGGGTATATGGAGATTCATTATACAAGTCCCTCATCTAAAAAATATGTTTGAAATGATTTATAATAAAAAATTTTTTGCTGGGTATGGTGGCTCACACCAACATTCCCAACACTTTGGGAGGTCAAGGTGGGAGGATCACTTGAGGCCAGGAGTTCAAGACCAACCTGTGCTACAGACTCTGTCTCTACAAAATTTTTTTTAAAAATTAGCCAGGCATGGGGCCAGGAGCAGTGGCTCACACCTGTAATCCCAGCACTTTGGGAGGCCGAGGCGGGTGGATCACCTGAGGTCGGGAGTTTCAGACCAGCCTGACCAACATGGAGAAACCCCATCTCTACTAAAAATACAAAATTAGCCAGGCATGGGGCCATGTGCCTGTAATCCCAGCTACTCGGGAGGCTG
>NW_012104142.1:87803-88688 GCF_000951045.1 Mandrillus leucophaeus | reverse complement strand
TTAGCCAGGATGGTCTCGATCTCCTGACCTCGTGATCTGCCCACCTTGGCCTCCCAAAGTGCTGGGATTACAGGCGTGAGCCACCGCGCCCGGCCACCACATCCTTTTTAAAGGTAAGTAATATTAAACTTTGAGAGAGATGATTATTTGCAATAAACAATCTAGTTAATAAATTCCAAGCTAGAATGAACCTATACAGTAAAGTTAAATTAATAACATAACATCATTTTTCAAAACCATTAGAAGAAATCAGTCACAAGATTACAGTTTTAATTTTGCTATCAAAATGTATTAAAATATTTATTTAATTCATATCATTAATTCATTAACAACGAAGAGCAGGGCACTTAAAAACTAACCTGCATGTCCTCAAAATTATAGAGCTGCTTAACTACTGCAATCATAAGCTACTTAGTCTTACAAAATAAACACACATGCCAGGTGCAGTGGCTCAAGCCTGTAATCCCAGCACTTTGGGAGGCTGAGGCAGGTGAATCCTTTGAGCTCAGGAGTTCAAGACCAGCCTGGGCAACATGGCAAAATCCTGTCTTTACCAAAATAATAATAATAATAATAATATGGGCAGGGTATGGTGGCTCATGCCTGTAATCCCAGCACTTTGGGAGGCTGAAGCAGGAGGATCACCTGAGGTCAGGAGTTCAAGACCAGCCCTGGTCAACATGGTGAAACCCCATCTCTACTAAAAATACAAAAATTAGCTGGGCATAGTGGCGGGCGCCTGTAATCTCAGCTACTCGGGAGGCTGAGGCAGGAGAATCGCTTGAACCCAGGAGGCAGAGGTTTCAGTGAGCCTAGATCGTGCCACTACACTCCAGCCTGGGCAACAGAGAGAGACTCTGTCTCAAAAAAAGTTATTATTAAGAC
>NW_012104142.1:77437-87753 GCF_000951045.1 Mandrillus leucophaeus | reverse complement strand
AATCTCAGCTACTCGGGAGGCTGAGGCAGGAGAATTGCTTAAACCCAGGAGGCACAGGTTGCAGTGAGCCAAGATTGTGCCATTGCACTCCAGCCTGGGTGACAAGAGTGAAACTCTGTCTCAAAAATAAAAATAATAATACAAAAAGGCTAGGTGCAGTGGCTCACACCTATAATCCCAGTAGTTTGGGAGTCCAAGACAAGAGGATCACTTGAGTCCCAGAGTTCAAGACCAGCCTGAGCAAATAGTGAGACCTCATCACTGTAAAGTAGTAAATAAATAAAATTTAAAAAATAAAAAGAATAAACACATGTACACAACCACATACGGGATGTGGCAGAAACTTAGATAACTTGGGTATCAGATAGTCAAACTGAACAGAATGACTTACAGCTCTAGAGGAATGGGTTACATATATAATGCCCAAATTTATAACTGGAAACAAACTAACAAAGAGAAAACAGTATTATTCACGCCATTAGGCTTCAAAGAGAAAACAAAATTTGCTAGTGTTTGTAAACATTTGGGGTAGTTGATTAAAAAGCTTTTTAATTGTCTAGAAAAGCCTACCATATTTCCTTTCAGGAGGCACATTCTGGTAATCTGAGACACTGCATTACTACTCAGCTTTCTGTTAAGTTCTTTCCAAGCACAGCTGACATCCTGTATTTCCTCTAGGCTTTCCAGAGTCATGGTCACAAATCCCTTGAGGAATAAAAACCACATTATGTTTGGAAATAAATCAGCAGCAGCAGTACAATGAAATTCTAACTCTATAATCCTTCAAGATGTAACTGTGCATTTCTTATGAGCCAAAAGTATATAACACTGCAGCTAAAAAAATTTTTTGAAACTACATTATTAGAAGAATAGTGTTTACAGATAATTGAAAGTACTATCCTATGTATTGCTGCAAGACTCTATTTAATTCTAACCATTATGCTTTAAGAGAGAATTAAGAATTAAGCAAACCAGAGCCAAGAAAGACAACATGGAAGTGAAGAATTAAGGAAATGTTGAGGGAGTCAAAGTCCGCTTGGAGTGAAAACCTTGGCTAGGTGTGGTGGCTCACACCCGTAATCTCAGCACTTTAGGAAACCAAAGCGGGAGGGTCACTTGAGCCCGGGAGTTGAGACCAGCCTAGGCAACATGGTGAAATGCCATTGCTACAAAAAAAAAAAAAAAAATTAGCGAGGCATGGTGGCGCACTCCTACAGTCCCAGCTACTCGGGAGGCTTGAGCCCAGGAGCCCAGGAGGCAGAGGTTGCAGTGAGCCGAGATTGCACCACTGCACTCCAGCCTGGATGACAGAACTAGACCCTGTCTCAAATAAATAAATAAATAAATAAATAAATACAACATAAATTTCTTTAACCTTTTTTTTTTTTTTTTTAAAGACAGGGTCTCGCTCTGTCACCCAGGCTGGAATGCAGTGGCATGATCTCAGCTCACTGCACCCTCAACCTTCTGGGCACAAGCAATCCTCTCACCTCAGCCCCACAAGCATCAGGAACTACAGGTGTGTGCCACCATGCTGTGCTAATTTTTGTATTTTTAGTAGAGACGGGGTTGCTCAGGTTGGTCTTGAACTTCTGGACTCAGTCTGCCTGCTTCAGCCTCCCAAAGTGCTAGGATTACAGGCATGAGCCACCATGCCTGACCAATTTCTTTAAACTTTTGAAGGACTGTTACACATAAGCAAAAATTATTTGTTCTGTAAAGCTTCACTAATTGCAAAAGAATCAACATTAAGAAGATATGGGGATGCATTCAGCAAACAAATATTTATTGAGTGCCCCCTATGTATGTGCCACAGACTGTACTAGGTGCTAGAGATTCAGCAATAAGTAGTCCTTTCTCTCATGGAGAGTAGATTCTAGTGCATGTGCATGTACCTACACCTGTATGTGGGGTTGGGTGGGTACACAGTAAACAAATAAGCAAATACATGGAATATCATATAGTAAGCATCACGAATAGGAATAAAGCAGCGCTTAGAGAACAAAGTACAGGGAGGAGTAAGCTATTTTAGAGTGATCAAGAAAGACCTCTCTGGTATGATATTTGAGCAGAGACCAGAATGAAGTAAAGGAGTAAGCAACATGGTTATTAGAGGGAAAGAACATTCAAGACAATGAAAGTAAGCGCAAAGGCCTTGTGTAATAGTTAAGTTTATGTCTGAGGAAAACCAAATAGGTTAGGGTGTCTGAAATAAGAAAGGGGAGAGTGATAAGAGATTATATCAAGGAGACAGCAAGAGGAAAAGCCTATAGGACATTCATGATAAAGACTGAATTTTGGTTTAACCCATGAAAGAAATTTAAAGCCACTAACACCCTGTTTCTAAGATATTTAATCAGAGATTAAATGACTCATCTGCCAAAGAGGGATTCTTTATTGGATGAGGGTTGAGACTAAATAACTTCTTAGGTACTTCTTAGCTCAAATCTCAATGCTTTCTAAAGATATATGTTTTAAATACTGTCTTAAGAAGCATTTGGTGGGTTATTAGGGATAGGATATTTGCTCAATGCTAAAGTATCACCCCACAAGTTACTAATTACAGAAAGTAAAATACACCTTTAAAATATGGCAGTTTCCATCTTAAACAAATGCTCAAACTAAGCATTACTAGTACTGGAACAACCTAACATTTTATGCCTCTTGATGTGATGCAGTATGAGGTACATATTAACTATAAAGTACCCTTGCCAAAAATATTTAACCTAAATATAAAAACCAAGCTTTGATATTACTTCCAGTTTAAAAGAGGATAAAGGCAAAAGTTAAATGATGTTTGAAGAGATTCGGACAAATTCAGACAGTGAGATACTATACCAAACAACCGACCTAGACTCTTCACCAAATCAATATCAGAAAAAAATTAAAAAGATGGGAAAACAGTTCCAGACTAAAAAAGACTAAAGAGACATAATACCAAATGTAACATATTTAACTAGATTCTGAATTTTTAAAAAGATACATACAAACAGGTATATGTATACATACGGATAAATGGAATGGAGCCCAATAAGTCACTCGAAGCAAAATGACATTTAGCTAAACTATTAACATCTACCAGGTAGAAACCATCAGATACCCCAGCTGCATTCATTTGCGCTACACCAAATAAGTCACATCCAAGTGAACCTGCCCTGCCCTTTTTGTTCCCTCCTACCCATCACAGGGATGTGCTGCCCAA
Source organism: Mandrillus leucophaeus (assembly GCF_000951045.1). NCBI lineage: Eukaryota > Metazoa > Chordata > Mammalia > Primates > Cercopithecidae > Mandrillus > Mandrillus leucophaeus. Next base: position 84,551 of record NW_012104142.1, on the reverse strand, counting down.
AATTAGTCTGTTCTGTTATTTGAAAATCCCACCAGCAGGCTCTAGTCTTATAGATGTCTCCAGGACCAGGCTCGCTAACTCTCTCTCTCCACTCAGACATAAAAGAACTCTTATTTAAAATTCTCTTCCCCAAGAAACTCCCCTCACTTACACTTGAATAAGTAAAAAATATCTGAGCTACCTGCACCAATGGTTCCGGTGTGGTATGTTTTGGCACGTGATACGAACCTGGTAGCAGGCGAGTTCAGATGGTGTCACACTTACACAACCCCTCCACACACACACAGGCATTTACTTACTTTGCATGCTACTGTGTTAATTGTGCAGAGTCTATTTCTTACTTTGCAGGATTCCATGGAAACTTACAAAATGAAATGTAGGTTCTGGTATACAAGTTTCAGTTAACAAAGGTCTGTGCAAAGTAAGCATTTCCTATATTTCTCTCCAAATACCCAGACAGACATTTTCAGGATAATGAGAAAAAAATGGATATAAACTAAATATTAGATGATAATACAGAACTATCATTACTTTTCACAGATAAGCTTATTAGATTGTGGTTATGTAGCAGAATATCCTTATTCTCAGAGGATGCATGTTGAAATATTTAGGGATGATATCAGTGTTTCAACTTACTTTCAAATGGTTTAGGAAAAAAATACAGGCCAGGTGAGGTGGCTCACGCCTGTAATCCCAGCACTTTGGGAGGCTGAGGAGGGTGGATCACCTGAGGTCAGGAGTTTGAGACCAGCCTGACCAATATGGTGAAACCCCGTCTCTATTAAAAACACAAAAATTAGCTGGGCGTGGTGGCATGTGCCTGTGGTCCCAGCTACTCAGGAGGCTGAGACAGGAGAATTGCTTGAACCTGGGAGGCAGAGGTTGCAGTGAGCCAAGATCGCGCAATTACACTCCAGCCTGGGCAACAGAACAAGACTCCATCTCAAAAAATATATATATACTTATAAAGTTATAAAGCAAGAAGGAAGATATTGAATGGTTCCTAAAACAAAGAAATGATAAATGTTTAAGACGATGGATATGCTAATGACCCTGATCTGATCCCTATACACAGTATGTATTGAAACATCACTACATACCCTTTAAATATGTACAATTATTACATGTCATATTTTTTAAAAAATTACATATTAAGAGCTCAAAAAGGATATAAAGCAAATGATACACATTATTAACAGTTGAATCTAGGTGGATTGTATGTGGTTACTGCATTATTCTTTCAGTTTTTCTGAGGATTTGAAAAATTTGGAAGAGGTGATTGTCAAAAAAGGATTTATTAGAGAGTAGAAATAAAGAGACCAGTTTCTCATAGAGCAAAACAGTTTTTTTCTGCACAAAAAGCACAGTAATTCACTATACAATATTTACTATAGTTCAATTTTAACCTTTTCCCACTCGAGTACAATTTTCTCACAGATTTCTACCTTATCAGAGGTGATCAAAGATCGTGGTTCGAAGCTTGATGCACCAGAAATGTGGGCTAAAGCTGCAGCCAATGCATCCACTGCCCCTTTCTCTTCTATCAGTCTCTGAGCTGATGGTCGGAAAAAATCAACAGCAGCATAAGAAACGGAAGCCAGAGACCTATGGTTTAAAAATAGTATTCTTGGTCAAGACACAGGGAAAAAATAAAAGATAAGAGGATAAATGGGAAAAAGAAAGAGTAATTTTTTTTTTTTTTTTTGAGACAGAGCCTTGCTCTGTCACCCAGTCTGGAGTGCACTGGCCCGATCTTGGCTCACTGCAGCCTCAACCTCCCAGGCTCAAGCGATCCTCCCGCCTCAGCCTTCCAAGTAGCTGGGACTACAGGTGCATGCGCCACCATTCCTGGCTAATCTTTGTATTTTTTGTAGAGACAAGGTTCTGCCATGTTGGCCAAGCTAGTCTCAAACTCCTAAGCTCAAGCAATCTGCCCACCTCAGCCTCCCAAAGTGCTGGAATTACAGACATGCACCACAGTGCCCAGCCACATTTTTATATTTTAATATAACTAAATGTCTGCTGGTAAAACTGGTGATTAAAATTTTCCGCTATTTAAACAGGGAGAGCTTACAGATGAATAGCCTAATACAAAAGAAACAATTATTCAGCAAGTTCAGAAAGCATACCTGATGGCATCCATGCTTTTAGATTTAACTAAATCCATTGTAGAAGGAACACCTACACGTTTAAAAGTAATTCCCTGAAAATGAAAGAGTTACATTAAAGAAAAATGGAAGTCTTTACAATTAATTCCTAAATTAATATTTTAATAGTTTGTTGAATTTCTATTTCTTGGAGTTAAAGATTTCATAGCCCTAGCAGATTAAAAGATCTGGTTTTTTTTTTTTTTCGTTTTTGAGACAGATTCTTGCTCTGTTGCCCAGGCTGGAGTGTGGTGGCGTGATCTTGGCTCACTGCAACCTCCACCTCCCAGGTTCAAGCAATTCTCCTGCCTCAGCCTCCCTAGTAGCTGGGATTACAGGTGCCTGCCACCATGCCCAGCTAATTTTGGTATTTTTAGTAGAGATGGGGTTTCACCATGTTGGGCAGGCTGGTCTTAAACTCCTGACCCGTCTCCACCTCCCAAAGTGCTGGGATTACAGGCGTGAGCCACTGCACCCAGCCAAGATCTGTTTTTTTCTAATAAATAATCAATTACAAATTTCAGAAAGAGAAAAATAATTTTTTGAATTGCCCCTTAGTTACAATCACGGAATTTCACTTGTAAAACAAGCCTAATTTAAAAAAAAAAAAAAAAAAAGATGTTTAAATCTATCAGCTTTTTCCTTATTTTACAAAGTATATGAAATAGCATATAAAAACACATAAAATTAGGAAAAACTGAAAATTCAGACCACAGAAAACGTACAGTCTCTAAAGAAACTTGTACCATTACTTAAAAGAATCTTAACTATTATTCCAAGACAATCTTTTAGTCACCCATTTACAATGCTGGACTAAGAAGCAGTGAAATCACAATGCACTTCTGATTTTGAAGAGAGAAATTCAAGGAAAAGATGAGAAAGTCAGCTCCACTGTCTTCAAAATAAAAGCTGTATTAAAGTCTTGAAGCTAATATAAATTTAGATCTCCGCAGGCTTCACATCCAAATGCAGCTTAAATTGAGAAAAGTTATGAAGACCTACTTGTGAGAATAATTATAAGAACTCTCTTTTAAGGCACCATTTAGACAATAAGTCTGAAATAATTTAACTCTACTTACTGCTTTTTGTTCCACATATCTTAGTTGACCTCTTTCTCTTGGTTGATAAAAACATATACAAATCCCTGTCCGTCCAGCTCTACCTGTGCGTCCAGAGCGATGGATATAGGACTCAACATCCTAAAGATTATAAGAGGTAATACTTTTTAAAACTCTAGCAAGTTCCAGTTATTCTGGAATCCAAATAATAATGTTAATAATAATATATTTATTTCAATCCTGTTGCCCTTTTCAACATTCCAAACAATTATATGTGTGGATTTTGGGGTAAAGGCAATATGATTTAAAACCTTTTAATCCACCTCATCCCAGGTTTCTTTACATGGCAACTTTTTAAAATTCTCTGCCTGATTTTGTTGCTCCATGCTTCAAATCCAAACAACAGAGTTAATCATCTGCAAAGGTATCAGAATCTGATCAATTTAATATCACACTAACAAAAAATGGCTAAGAGCAAGAAGAGATGACATATTTTTCACATCCCAAGCAATATGTTGTAAATCAAATGGTAATTTATAAAATTGCTCTTATTTTTCCCAAATCAAATCCCATTTCCTACCTGAGGAGGAGAACTTTGAATCACCAGGTCAACTTCAGGAATGTCCAAACCACGGGCAGCCACATTGGTTGCCACCAAAACTTTAAAACTACCTTCTCTGAAGCCCTTTAGTGTAATTTCTCTTTGTGACTGTGCAATGTCCCCATGTAAACACTGGGCATTCTATTTGAGAAAGGGGGAGAAAATTAAGTGTACAGTTCATACTTGCAACTGATAGCACCGCAACATCATCTAGTCTGTGCTCCTTTTGCATGTTTTTAAATCTTATTTTGGTAATTTTAACAACGCATGCTTACTGTTTAAAAAAAGTCAAACATGACAGAAAATATTTAACATAAAATGTAAAAGCTTCCCTAATACTAGTCACTTAGAAATAATTCACTGCTAAGAGTTTGGTAAATATTGTCAGACTTTTTTTTTTTTTCCCCCAGACAGTTTCACTCTTACTGCCCAGGCTGGAGTGCAATGGGGTGATCCCGGCTCACTACAACCTCCACCTTCCGAGTTCAAGTGATTCTCCTGCCTCAGCCTCCCGAGTAGCTGGGATTACAGGTGCCTGCCACCATGCCCAGCTAATTTTTGTATTTTTAGTAGAAACAGGGTTTCACCATGTTGATCAGGCTGGTCTTGAACTCCTGACCTCAGGTGATCCACCAGCCTCAGCCTCCCAAAGTGCTGGGATTACAGGTGTGAGCCACCACACCTGGCCACTTTTTTTTTTTTAAATACACACATACATTACACAAGCATATACTATGACTTTATGTATTTATTTATAACATGAGATATTACATAGGTAGGGTTTTGTAACCTACTTTATAAATTTAGTGTATCTTAGCTATCCACATCTACAGATAAAATGCTACTTAATTTTTTTAAACTGTATATAATTTATTCATATGGATCCTACTGATGCACTTTTGGGCTGTATTCAAATTTTCACCTTTAGAAACAATGCCGCAATGGGCCAGGCGCGGTGGTTCATGCCTGTAATCCCAGAACTCTGGGAGGCCGAGACAGGCAGATTACCTGAGGTCAGGAGTTTGAGACCAGCCTGGCCAACATGGTGAAACCCTGTCTCTACTAAAAATACAAAAAAATTAGCCAGGTGTGATGGCAGACACCTGTAATCCCAGCTACTTGGGAGGCTGAGGCAGGAGAATTGCTTGAACCTGGGAAGCAAAGGTTGCAGTGAGCTGAGATCATGCCATTGCACTCCAGCCTGGGGGACAAGAATGAAGCTTTGTTTCAAAAAAAAAAAGAAAGAAAGAAAGAAACAATATTGCAATGAACAACTTTGTACTTGTAGCTCTGGATGCCTCAGTATCTGTATATTTCAGTAGGATATATATCTAGAAGTTGAATTTCTGGGCCAAAAATTATGAACACGTAGCATTTTAACAGAAACTGTATTATAAAAAAAACTGTATTACAAAAAAAGTCGTGTACCTTTTATTCTTCAATACTCTGTATTTATTTCATCATACCCCACCCAGCTTGTATATTATAAATCATTGTAATCTTTGTGAATTTAATAGGCAAAAATAATTTCCCAATGATGTTTTAATTTACATGTCTGTAATTTTTAGTGATGCTGAACCGATTTATATTAGGTTGATCTTCATGTCTGCTGCAAATTTCCTGGTATTATAAATACACTTCCTAGTATTCCTGGCCACTATATTCAAGTCAAAAAGTTCATAACAATGATCAGGCCGGGCTCAGTGGCTCAGGCCTATAAACCCAGCACTTTGGGAGGCTGACATGGGTGGATCACTTGAAGTCAGGAGTTCAAGACCAGCCTGGCCAACATGGTGAACCCTCATCTCTACTAAAAATACAAAGATTAGCCAGGTGTGGTGGTGCATGCCTGTAATCCCAGCTACTCGAGAGGTTGAGGCAGGAGAATCATTTGAACCCGGGAAGTGAAAGTTGCAGTGAGCCATAATCATTCCACTGCACTCTAGCCTGGGCGGCAGAACGAGACTCCGTCTCAAAAAACAAAAGTTCACAACAATAATTTAACCCCAACAGTATTTCAGCCTTGGTATCTAAATAGTTTAATGCATACATGAATGAATTCAGTGAGCACTCGCTATCTGTCTGAATTATACCTGGTTCTAGAACATTCATAAAGAAACACGACTCTGGGGCCACCAGCTGACAGGCATCTTCAATAAATATGACGTGTGCTATCACAGGTGTAGGTTCAGAGTGCTACAGGAATACTTAAGAGGGAAATCTAACTCAATCTTGTTTGAGGGGAAAGCAGCCCTGAAGCTGACACCTAACATCATAAGGAACCACTAGGTAAAAGAAGGAGCAGAAGGCTAGGGAGATCCTGGTAGAAGAAATATCATACATAAAGAGTGGGGAGTGAAACCTACAAATATTTGAGCACTGCTGAAACAGAGTGAAAAGGGAGCGGGGGTGAGAGGATAGGGAGTGAGAGATGAGATTGGAATAGAATATAAACTTTATCCTGAGGACAATATGAAACAATTGAATGATTATAAGCAGGAAAATATCATGAACATATTAAATTATACGACCGGGCACAGTGGCTCATGCCCGTAATCTCAGCACTTTGGGAGGCCAAGGCAGGCGGATCACCTGAGGTCAGGAGTTTGAGACCAACATGGTGAAACCCCGTCTCTACTAAAAGTACTAAAAAAGTAGCCGGGTGTGGTGGCGAGTGCCTGTAATCCCAGAGACTCATGAAGCTGAGGCAGGAGAATCACTGGAACCTGGGAGGCGGAGGTTGCAGTGAGCCGAGATTGTGCCACTGCACTCCAGCCTGGGCGACAGAGCAAGATTCCATCTCTCTTTCTCTCTATATATATATAAAAATTTTTTTTTTTAGGTTCTGTCACCCACCCACCAGCCTGGGTGACAGAGCAATACCCTGTTTCTAAAAAAGGAAATAAAGAGTTATCAGTGGCCTCACTAAGGTGGTGGCAATAACCACCTATTACTCCACAAATATATAATGACCTACAACATGTTGGGCACTAGGGATAAAAAAGTGAACAAAAATAAGACTGCTGGCTGGGCGTGGTGGCTCACGCCTATAATCCCAGCATTTTTGGAGGCCGAGGCGGGAGGATCACGAGGTCAGGAGATCGAGACCACAGTGAAACCCCATCTCTACTAAAAATGGAAAAAATTAGCCAGGCGTGGTGGCAGGCGCCTGTAGTCCCAGCTACTCGGGAGGCTGAGGCAGGAGAATGGCGCAAACCCAGGAGGCAGAGTTTGCAGTGAGCCGAGATTGTGCCACTGCACTCCAGCCTGGGCGACAGAGCGAGACTCTGTCTCAAAAAAAAAAAAAA
>NW_012104142.1:70725-72551 GCF_000951045.1 Mandrillus leucophaeus | reverse complement strand
CAAGGTGGGCGGATCATGAGGTCAAGGGATTGAAACAATCCTGGCCAAAATGATGAAAACTCATCTCTACTAAAAATACAAAAATTAGCTGGGTGTGGTGATGTGCACCTGTAGTTCCAGCTACTCAGGAGACTGAGGCAGGAGAATCGCTTGAACCTGGGAGGCGGAGGCTGCAGTGAGCCGAGATCACACCATTCTACTCCAGCCTGGGCGACAAGAGCGAAACTCCATCTCAAGAAAGAAAAAGAAAGAAAGAAATGGACAAGGCTGGGCACAGTGGCTCATACCTGTAATCTGAGTACTTTGGGAGGCCGAGGTGGGCGGATCACTTGAAGTCAGGAGTTCCAGACCAGCCTGGCCAGCATGGTGAAACCCCGTCTCCACTAACAATACAAAAATTAGTGGGGCATGGTGGCACACACCTGTAATACCAGCTATTGGGGAGGTTGAGGCAGGAGAATCGCTTGAACCCGGGAGGCAGAGGATGCAGTGAGCCGAGATCATGCCACTGCACTCCAGCCTAGTAAAAAAGCAAGACTCCGTCTTAAAAAAAAAAAAAGAAATAAACAGAACACTTTAAACCATAGGAGACAGAATTCAAAAATACTATGTAGCTGGCTGGATGGCCAAGGGTAAGGAATAAATTCAAGAGTGATACACAAATTTCTGGTTTAAACAACGGATAATGCTGGAGACAGACTGCGTATAGGAGTGTAGAAAGTTAATTAATTTAGGTTTAGAAACATACAGGTTGGTGTGTCTGTAGCCAGTAGGTCTAGTATTCTTGAGGCAGATCCCAGTGAGAAAAAGATTTGCCTATCATTAGCGTATACTCAATAACTGGAGCCATAGGAGTGATTAGATCTATCTATACATATCTATACTTCTATATTCCTATACTAATTGACTCCTTGCTTCAAGAAAATAAATGCAGTATGCAAAATGCTTTAAATAAACATTTTTTTTTTTTTTAAATAAAACAGAGACGAAGTCTCACTATGTTGCCCAGGCTGGTTTTAAACTCCTGAGCTCAAGTGATCCTCCTGCCTTGGCCTCCCAAAGTGCTGGGATTACAGACATAAGCCATCGTGCCTGGCACATCTAAATCTTAAAATGGTACAAAAGAAAGAAATTTTTAATACCACCTTTTAAATTTTATTTATTTATTTTGGAGACAGGGTCTCACTCTGTCACCCAGGGTGGAGTGCAGTGGCATGATCATTGCTCACTGTAGCCTCGACCTCCCAGACTCAAGAAATGCTTCTCACTTCAGCCTCCTCAGTAGCTTGGACCACAGGTGTGTCCCACCACACCTGGGCAATTTTTTTATTTTTTGTAGAGACAGTCTCGCGATGTTTCCCAGGGCGCTTTTGAATGCCTGGCCTCAATAAATTTTCCTGTCTTGGCTTCCCAGGGAAATTCTTTTAATTTCGAAAACATCCTTTTATTATTATTTTATTTTATTTTATTGAGACACAGTTTCACTCTGTCTCTTAGGCTAGAGTACAGTGGTGCACAATCTCAGCTCACTGCAACTGCCACCTCCTGGGTTCAAGTAACTCTCGTGCCTTAGCCTCCCAAGTAGCTGGGATTACAGGCACGTGCCACCAATTTTTGTATTTTTAGTAGATGTGGGGTTTCACCATGTTCGCCAGGCTGATCTCAAACTCCTGATCTCAAGTGATCCACCCGCCTCAACCTCCCAAAATACTGGGATTACCGGTGTGAGCCACCAAGCCTGGCCTTATTCATTTATCTTTAAGAGATGGAATCCTGCTCTGTTGCCCAAGCTACAGTGCAATGGCAAAATCATAGCTCATTACAAC
>NW_012104142.1:69136-70675 GCF_000951045.1 Mandrillus leucophaeus | reverse complement strand
AAAAAAAAAAAAAAAAAGACTGCTTCTGTCCTCATAGTCTTCATATCCTGGTCAGAAAGATGGACATTAATCAAATAATTAGGCACACAAATAAATTTAGACAATGAATGTAATGGATGATGCACGAGTCTAAGAGGCAATGAGGCTTTGTAAGAGGACAACCTGACCTAGCTTGGGGCAAGAAAGGATTCCCTAAAAAGTGATGCTTTGGACTGAGATCTGAAGAATGAGTAGGAGTTGTTAGGCAAGGTAGACTACAAATTCAAGAGCTGACCAGCATTGTGGCTCATGCCTATAATCCCAGCACATTGGGAGGCCAAGGTGGGAGGACTGCTGGAATCCAGGAGTTAAAGACCAGCCTAACAGCCGTGCGAGGTGGCGGGTGCCTGTAGTCCCAGCTACTTGGGAGGCTGAGGCAGGAGAATGGCGTAAACCTGGGAGGCGGAGCTTCCAGTGAGCTGAGATTCGGCCACTGCACCCCAGCCTGGGTGACAGAGCAAGACTCCGTCTCAAAAAAAAAAAAAAAGACCAGCCTAGGCTACATAAGGATATACCACCTCTATAAAAAAGAAAAAGTTAGCCAGGTGTAGGGGCACACACATGTCATCCCAGCTACTTGAGAGGCTGAGGTGGGAGGATCACTTGGTCCCAAGCCGTTGAGGCTCCAATAAGCCATTGCGCCACTGTACTCCAGGCTAGGGGACAGAGTGAGACCCTGTCTCCACCCAAAAAAAAAAAAAAAAAAAAACCATGGCATGTATGGAGTGTGTGCACAAAATGAAAAAATGAGAGGGAAGTATAAGATGAGGCTGGAAAAGTAAGTAGGGGCTACACCATAACTGAATTCAAGAACTACTAGTTGACGAAATTGCAAGGACATACTCAAGGGAGTAGAAATTATGTATAAAGGAAAGAGATACATTATACACGATTCTCAGATTTTTAGATTCTGCAACTGGTATAAGAAATAAATGGAGGCTGGACACGGTGGCTCCTGCCTGTATTCCCAGCACTTCGGGAGGGCAAGGCCCGTGGATCACCTGAGATCAGGAGTTTGAGACCAGCCTGGTCAATGTGGTGAAACCCTGTCTCTACTAAAAATACAAAAATTAGCCAGGCATGGTGGCGGGCACCTGTAATCCCAGCTACTCAGGAGGCTGAGGCAGGAGAATCACTTGAACCCGGAAGGCAGAGGTTGCAGTGAGCTGGGATCACATCACTGGACTCCAGCTTGGGCAACAAGAGCGAAACTCCATCTCAAAACAAGAAAAAAGAAAGAAAGAAAGAAATGGACCAGGCTGCTTTGGGAGGCCGAGGTGGGCGGATTACTTGAGGTCAGGAGTTCCAGACCAGCCTGGCCAACATGGCAAAACCCTGTCTCCACTAAAAATACAAAAATTAGCCGGGCGTGGTGGTGCATGCCTGTAATCCCAGCTACTAGGGAGGCTGAGGGAGGAGAATCACTTGAACCCGGGGGCGGAGGACGGACTTTTCAGTTAGTCGAGATCACACCACTGCACTCCAGCCCCCATCTCAAAA
>NW_012104142.1:54327-64686 GCF_000951045.1 Mandrillus leucophaeus | reverse complement strand
TAGATCTATCTATACATATCTATACTTCTATATTCCTATACTAATTGACTCCTTGCTTCAAGAAAATAAATGCAGTATGCAAAATGCTTTAAATAAACATTTTTTTTTTTTTTAAATAAAACAGAGACGAAGTCTCACTATGTTGCCCAGGCTGGTTTTAAACTCCTGAGCTCAAGTGATCCTCCTGCCTTGGCCTCCCAAAGTGCTGGGATTACAGACATAAGCCATCGTGCCTGGCACATCTAAATCTTAAAATGGTACAAAAGAAAGAAATTTTTAATACCACCTTTTAAATTTTATTTATTTATTTTGGAGACAGGGTCTCACTCTGTCACCCAGGGTGGAGTGCAGTGGCATGATCATTGCTCACTGTAGCCTCGACCTCCCAGACTCAAGAAATGCTTCTCACTTCAGCCTCCTCAGTAGCTTGGACCACAGGTGTGTCCCACCACACCTGGGCAATTTTTTTATTTTTTGTAGAGACAGTCTCGCGATGTTTCCCAGGGCGCTTTTGAATGCCTGGCCTCAATAAATTTTCCTGTCTTGGCTTCCCAGGGAAATTCTTTTAATTTCGAAAACATCCTTTTATTATTATTTTATTTTATTTTATTGAGACACAGTTTCACTCTGTCTCTTAGGCTAGAGTACAGTGGTGCACAATCTCAGCTCACTGCAACTGCCACCTCCTGGGTTCAAGTAACTCTCGTGCCTTAGCCTCCCAAGTAGCTGGGATTACAGGCACGTGCCACCAATTTTTGTATTTTTAGTAGATGTGGGGTTTCACCATGTTCGCCAGGCTGATCTCAAACTCCTGATCTCAAGTGATCCACCCGCCTCAACCTCCCAAAATACTGGGATTACCGGTGTGAGCCACCAAGCCTGGCCTTATTCATTTATCTTTAAGAGATGGAATCCTGCTCTGTTGCCCAAGCTACAGTGCAATGGCAAAATCATAGCTCATTACAACTTCAAAATACTGGGCTAAGAGATCCTCCCACCTCAGCCTCCTGAGTAGCTAGAATCGCAGGCATGAACCATGGCAGCTGGCTCAAAAGTATCCCTTTAAATAGGAAGCTTAATTAATACAATTTCCATAACACACTTTAAGATGCTTAATTTATGCATAAGACTCCCTTTAAAAATATATCTACTATATAAATGAAATGCCCATGCTAGTCTCAAATTCCTGGGCTCAAGCAATCTTTCTACCCTGGCCTCCCAAAGTGCTGGGATAACAGGCATGGGCCACCACACCTGGCTAATATATATATATATTTTTTTAATTTACTTTTTCTTCACCAAAAGCAGATACTTGAAATACCACTTCGTAAGAACAGGACAATATATATACATAAGTATGTGTACATATGTACGTAGGTACAAAATTATGCTAGTAAGTAGCACAACTAAGATTTAAACCCCAATCTGACTCCCAAGTCTGTGCTATTAATCACTATTCTTTTTTCCTCCATGAAAAATATGTAGAGTAAGAATCAGATCCATGAGGAACGCCAATATTTAAAGTACAGACAAGAATACAAAAAGATCAGCAGGAACCGGGAAAGGTTAGCCAAAGAAGAAAATAGACCTGCGTGGTTATCATATAACCCAAGTTAAGAAAAATATTTCAAGAAAAGAAACACCCAATTTTTGAAAGAAAGTTATAAACAAATATACTTTAAATAAGTTGGACAGTTTTTCATAGTGAATTTTTCAATTGCAACACAGGTTTTTTTTCTCATGCCTATAATCCCAGCACTTTGGGAGGCCAAGGTGGGAAGACTGCTTGAGGCTAAGAGTTCAAGAACAGTCTGGGTAACACAAGGAGATCCTGTCTCTACAAAAAATAAAAAATTAGCCAGGTGTCGTGGTGCATGCCTGTAGTCTCAGCTTGTTGGGAGGCTGAGGTGGGAGAATCACTGGAGCCTGGGAGATTGGGGCTGCAGTGAGTCATGATCACACCACTGCACTTCAGCCTGGGTGAAAGAGTAAGACCCTGTCTAAAAACAAAACAAAACAAAACAAAACAAAAAAACACAGGGTGTTTTTTACTTGATAATTTGTCCTAAGAGGAACATACTACATTCATAGTATCAGCGATGGTTTCCAGGTCTCCAACTTTTGAGTAATTTTTTTTCCAAACGTGTGTGTGTGTGTTTCTCTCTTTGTGAGAGACACAGACTGTTTAACGATTCATTCATTCATTCATTCATTCATTCATTCATTCATTCAGAGAGGGGGTTCTTGCTGTGTTGCCTGGGGCTTAATAGATCCTCCCGCCGCAACCTCCTGAGTAGCCGGAATTACAAGTGCACAACCAAACCCAGCTGTTTAGAATTTAGAAGGCATTCGTTTCTGGGGGAAACCAAGTAAAATCTGACTTTTTACAAGTAAATTACAATTTTAAACTAAAAAAAAAAGCAACTATTCAGGTTCTCTGGTTAATCCATAAAATCCCATATAACTCGTAATGAGATACTACTAGTATGTTCTACCTAAATAGAAAAGTCACCCAGCAGAATGGAGAATAGAGAATTCCATTCTCCAAATCACAGAAACAGATTATTGTCCACTGAAAGGAGAATTCTCCCCCAGCCTTTGTAGCAAGGCAATTTCTTCAAGATTAAAAAATTGCTTCTGCAAGACAATTGCTACTGAGTATTTTAAAGCAATGAAAAGTAAATCAATTACCCTCTACCACTCTTTCACTATTTAGCAAATATCTGTTTATAGAGGACTTTATTTTATTTTATTTTTTTTTGAGATGGAGTCTCACTCTGTCGCCCAGGCTGGAGTTCAGTGGCATGATCTCGGCTCACTGCAACCTCCGACTCCTGGGTTCATGTCATTCTCCTGACTCAGCCTCCCAAGTAGCTGGGACTACAGGTGCCCACCACCACGCCCAGTTAATTTTTTCTATTTTTCAGTAGAGACGGGGTTTCACCGTGTTAGCCAGGATGGTCTCGATCTCCTGACCTCGTGATCCGCCCGCATCGGCCTCCCAAAGTGCTGGGATTACAGGTGTCAGCCACCGCGCCCGAACTTTTTTTATTTTTTTAAGAGACAGGGTCTCACTTTGTCGCCCAGGCTGGAATGCAGTGTCATGTTCATACCTCACTGCAACCTCTAACTCCTGGGCTCAAGCAATCCTCTTGCCTTAGTCTCCCAAGTAGACAGGAATAGAGGAACATGCCACCACACCTGGCTAATTTTTTTTTTTTTTTTTTGAGACAGAGTCTTGCTCTGTTGCCCAGGATGGAGTGCAGTGGTGCGATCTCAGCTCACTGCAACCTCCGCTTCCCAGGTTCAAGTGATTCTCGTCCTTCAGCCTCCCAAGTAGCTGGGACTACAGGTGTGCACCACCACACCTGGCTAATTTTTTGTATTTTAGTAGAGGCCGGGTTTCACCATGTTGCACAAGGTGGTCTCGAACTCCTGAGCTCAGGCAATCCACCTGCCTCGGCCTCCCAAAATGCTAGGATTACAGGTGGGAGCCATTGCAGCTGGCCCTGGCTAATTTTTAACTTTTTATAGAGATGGTGTCTCATTATACTGCCCAGGTTGGTCTCAAACTCCTGGCCTCAAGTGATCCTCCCACATCAGCCTCCCAAAGTGCTAGAATTACAGGCATGCCTGGCCTATACTGGACATATAAACATCAAAGCTAATGCTATACAATTAGTTAAAATGACACAGAGGAAGACAGTGACTTTGAATCTCTAGTTCCCACATAACACATATCAACTAGGATAACAAAACTAAAAATCCACAGACAACACACATAACAAACAAGTGACAAAAGTAGTCTCATGATTTCCAAAACATGAGCAGAGGCCGGTGGCTCATGCCTGTAATCCCAGCACTTTGGGAGGCCGAGGCAGGCAGATCACCTGAGGTCGAGAGTTCAAGACCAGCCTGACGAACATGGAGAAACCCTGTCTCTACTAAAAATACAAAAAAAAAAAAAAATTAGTTGGGCATGTTGGCACATGCCTGTCATCCCAGCTACTTGGGAGACTGAGGCAGGAGAATCACTTGAACCTGGGAGGCAGAGGTTGTGGTGAGCCAAGATCACGCCATTGCACTCCAATCTGGGCAACAAGAGCAAAACTCCTTCTCAAAAAAAAGAAAAAAACATGAGCAGGGAAGGATAAATTCTTTTATCTATGTGGGGGAATTTGCTAGTCCTAAGAACAGGCAATTCAGGGACCTAGTCTTTCAGGTCTGCCATCTTGAAAGCTTAATGAAAAGCTACCTGGAAGGCGTATTCTCAAACAAATTGTTGACAACAGCAGCTGAACCTGGGAGGATTTTTATATACTTGAGGGTGATTGTGAGGAGCCAGAGTTAAGGTCTGCGGGGACTGGAGCAAGCTGGGCCCTATAGAAACTTTCTAAACTAACAGCCAATGCTCACTTTCTGGGACAAAGCCCCATACTGAGGAGAAACTGCTGGACAGAGGATCTAAACTAAGGATGCCAAGAATAACAGGATCAAAGGGAAAAAAAATACAGAGAAAAGTGAGGAAAGACACAGCTAGAACCAGAAAGTAGACCTTTTTTTTTTAACAGCTTCACTCAGATATAATTTACAGACTATATTTTAAGCACTAACAAAAATAACAGAAGCAGCAGCTCTAGAGCTGTGACGCCAGAAGTATTCTCACCAATGCCTTCCCATCTACAGTTCAAAAAGTTTAACTTAATCTAAAAATGAGCAACAGAAAAGATCACACTCAAATCTCACAGAAAGTAATTAGGAAGGAAAAAAGAGGAAACAGAATAAGCTGGGAGCAGTGGCACAAGCCTGTAATCCCAGTTACTCAGGAGGCTGATGAGAGAGGATCCCTTAAGGCCAGGAGTTAGAGGCTGCAGTGTGCTATTACTGTGTCTGTGCCAAGGTACTCCAATGCTGGCAACACGGTGGGACTCTGTCTCTTAAAAAAAAAACAATTTTGGCAGACACGGTGGCTCATGCCTGTAATCCCAGCACTTTGGGAGGCCTAGGTGATCATTTGAGGTCAGGAGTTCTAGACCAGCCTGGACAACCTGGTGAAAACCTATCTCTACTAAAAATACAAAAATTAGCTGGGTGTGGTGCTGGAGCCTGCAATTCCAGCTACTCTGGAGGATGAAGCAGGAGAATCGCTTGAACCTAGGAGGCAGAGGTTGCAGTGAGCTGACATTGCACTACTGTACTCCAGCCTGGGTCACAAAGCTTGACTACATCTTAAAAAATAAATAAATAAATAAATAAATAAATAAATAAGCAGATTATCTCCACAAATAAAGTGATCTAGAAAGGCTTATCCACAAAACAAATAAAAGCATACCACTTTGAATGAACTCAAACATACATGGCTGGGCACGGTGGCTCACGTCTATAATCCCAGCACTTAGGAGAGCCGAGGCAGACAGATCACTTGAGGTCAGCAGTTTGAGACCAACCTGGCTAACATGGTGAAACGCCATCTCTACTAAATATACAAAAATTAGCCAGGTGTGGTGGTGTGTACCTGTAATCCCAGCTAGTCTGGAAGCTGAGGCATAAGAATCGCTTGAACCTAAGAGGAGCAGGTTGCAGTGAGCCGAGATCTTGCCACTGCACTCCACCTGGGTGATAGAGTGAAACTGTGTCTCAAAAAATAAATAAATAAATAAATAAATAAGAAATAAAATAAAATATACATATATATCATATATTGGCTGGGCACAGTGGCTCTCGCCTGTAATCCCAGCACTTTGGGAGGCAGAGGCAAGTGGATCGCTTGAGCTCAGGCAGTACTGTTTCCATAAGCCCTCTCAGGAATCTACCCAATAACAAGTCACAAACAACAAAAATGACTGGAGACACTGACATAAGGACTGACGGCACTGATTATTGGTGGATGTTAGCATCACAAAAAGAACTAGACATACATATCTCCTGCCAGAAGTACACCACCTATGAAGCAGTTCTGCCCTAAACAAACAAACAAACTTGAATATTCAGAAAATATAGAAGACAGAGGAACATGTTAAATGACATCATGGGGAAGCAATACTCTAGATTTATGACAATGTAGTTTCTTAAACAAAAAAAGCTATAAAAAATACATAAAGGAGAAATCCATATATAAAAAGCGACTTAATAATCACACAATGTAAAAATCTTATTTGGACCCAGATTCAAGAAAACAAACAATAAAAGAAAATAAACATTTCTAAGACAACTGATAATGTAAAATGAATATTTTGAAATATTAACTTTTTAGAAGTGATAACTGTATTGTTGGTTTTTCTGAAAATCCTTTTCTTTTAGAGATATATACCCGAACATTTATGGACATAACAACATGATATCTAGGGTTTGCATAAAAATAATTCTGAAAGAGGAGGTATGTTAGCATATAGATAAAATAATTATTGAAGCTGGTGGATGAATACACAGGGGTTCATTACATGATTCTATCAACTTCTGTACATGTTTGAAATTTTCTATAAAAGGTTTTTTTTTCTTTTTCTTTGAGATGGAGTCTCACTCTGTCATCCAGGCTGGATTGTAGTGGCACAATCTCAGCTCACCACAACCTCCACCCCTGGGTTCAAGCGATTCTCCTTCCTCAGCCTTCTGAGTAGCTGGGATTACAGACACCCACCACCACACCCAGCTAATTTTTATATTTTTAGTAGAGATGGGGTTTCACCATGCTGACCAGGCTTGGTCTGAACTCCTGACCTCAGACGATCCACCCACCTCGGCCTCCCAAAGTGCTGGGATTACAGCCATAAGCCACCGTACCCAGCCAAAATATATTTTTTTAAGAAAGAAAAAGACACATGGATTTAGTATTCTGATTTAGTAATTTAATAAAAATTTGTAGTTTTGTAACACAACTCTAAAATATTACTCTCTCTTACCCATAGAAATTCATTTTGTTTCAACTTTTATATTTTCCAGATCACATTTTCAAAGTTTAAAAAAAAAATGATAACACCTGATAGAGGTCAGGTGTGATGGCTCACATCCATAATCCCAGCACTTCCACAGGCCAAGGCGGGTGCGGGGGCCAGGGAGTGGGGAAGGCGGGGAATTGCTTGAGCCCAGGAGTTCAAGACCAGTCTGGGCTACATGGTGAAATCTCATCTCTACAAAATATGCAAAAAATTAGCTGGGCATTCTGGCACGCACCTGTAGTCCCAGCTACTCAAGAGGCTGGGGTGGGAGAATCACCTGAGCCCAGGAAGTCAAGAATGCAGTGAGCCATGATTGTCCCACTGCACTCCAGCCTGGGCATAACAGGGAGACCCTGTCTCAAGACAAACAAAACTGATAAAATCTATCCTGACTTATCAAGTCACAGGATTACAGGTGTGAGCCACGACACCCAGCCTTACAACTCAATTTTGAGAATGACTATCAAATCTAGTCCACAAAGGACAAAAAAATTTTCGTTCAGTGATTCATCCCCATAATTTCAATTACAGAAAGCATGAAAAAAAGACTTACCTGTTTTATGTGTGGATTCATGGCCATTTCAGTTACATTCTTTTTGGTCTCACAGAAAATAATAGCCCTCCCTTCAGACCCACTGTAGACTTGAAGGACATCTCCAATAACTGCCGGCCTCTGAGACCAATGACACTGGATGGCCAAATGCTTTGAAGAAAGAAAATATCACAGTATTTGTTTCATTAAAATTATTTTAAAATATTTCTCTTGTGTAGTTTTTCTATCCGGTCAAGAATTAGCCTCTCTGGGAGACTGTAAGACAAAGACTCTCTTCAACAGCACTTAAAAACAATATAGACAAATGGCCATCAATAAACTGATGAAAGAATAAACAAACTGCAGTATATTCAAACAGAATACCATTCAGCAATTAAAAGAAACCAACTACTGATATACATGGAACAATATGAACCTTAAAAAAAATGCCGAATAAAGTCTTAACAGAAAATGAGCACACACAGTATAATTCCATTTATATGAAGTTCTAGAATAGGCAAAACCAATCAACTGCGGAAGAAAAATCAGAACAGTGGTTGTCTCTGAAGTGGGGATACTGACTGGGAAGAGGCATAAGGGAAATTTCTGGGATGATGGCAATATTCTATATGGTGATAAGGGTTCGGGTTACACACATATGAATTTTTAAAAAATAGGCAAATGTACAAAGATTTTGCATTTCATTGTACATAATAAAAATAATATGAATGAACCTCAAAAACATATGCTAAGTGAATGAAACGACATAAAAAGTCACATATTGTATGATTACATTTACAGTCATGCGTTGCTTAATGACAGGGATACGTTCTGAGAAATGTATTGTTAGGCAGCTTCATCATTATGCAAATATCACAGAGTGTACTTACACAAACCTAGGGTATAGCCTACTACACACACCTAGGCTATATGGTATGTCCTGTCGCTCCTAGGCTACAAACCTAAACAGCATGTTACTGTACTGAACATTGTAGGCAATGGTAAGTATGTGTGTCTCTAAACATATCTAAGCACAGAAAAGGTACGGTAAGAACATGGCATAAAAGATAAAAACTGATACACCTGTATAGGACGGCTCCATTATAATCTTATGGGACCACCATCGAATATGTGCCACCGTATATATGGTCCACCGCTGACCAAAACATTGCTATGGAGCACATGACTGTACACGAAATATCCAAAACAGGTATATCCACTGAGACAAAAAACAGACTAGTGATTGACAGTGGATAAAGAAAGGAGGGAATGGAGGCTGGGAATGGTGGCTCACGCCTGTAATCCCAGCACTTTGGGAGGCCGAGGCGGGCAGATCACATGAGATAAGGACTTCAGACTAGCCTGGCCAACGTGGCAAAACAACATCTCTTCTAAAAATACAAAAATTAGCCGGGCATGGTGGCGCATGCCTGTAGTCTCAGCTACTCAGGTGGTTGAGGCAGGTGAATCACTTGAACCTGGGAGGTGGAGGCTGCAGTGAGCTGAGATTATGCTTTAATTTTTTAATGATATTAAAGAATTACATTGCACTGCAGCCTGGGCAACAAGAGCAAGACTCTGTCTCAAAATAAAAACAAAAACACAACACAAACAAACAAGAAAACCCACCACATCTTTGAGTGGTGTTAACAGTAAAAAAATAAAAATAAAAATAAAAACCACAGGGATGCAAATCAGCAAAACAGACTATGGGAAACTCATAAGACAAATGAGTTTTTCTGTTGTTACTGTTTTTTTCTGAGACGGAGTCTCACATTGTCGCCCAGGCTGGAGTTCAGAGGCATGATGTCAGCTCACTGCAACCTCCAGCCCCTGGGTTCAAGTGATTCTCCTTTTTCAGCCTCCCAAGTAGCTGGGACTACAGGCACGTGCCACTGTGCCTTGCTAATTTGTGTATTTTTAGTAGAGATGGGGTTTCACCATATCAGTCAGGTTGGTCTCGAACTCCTGACTTCAGGTGATCTACTGGCCTCAGCCTCCCAAGGTGCTGGGATTATAGCTGAGCCACCGCGCCTGACCAACAAATCAGTTTTTTCAACAGAAAATTGCAAAGAAAAAATAGGAACTATAGATTATAAAATGTTTAAGACTCATATCAATCAGTAGCAATGTAAGAATTCTATTTGGATCCAGATTCAAACAAACTATTTAAAAAAGATAGCAAGGGCGATGTGCACACTAGGTATTTAATGACATTATAAGAATTACTATGCTAGTCGCAGTGGCTCATGCCTGTAATCCTAGGACTTTGGGAGACTGAGGTCATGAGTTCGAGACCATCCTGGCCAACATCATGAAACACCCATCTCTACTAAAAATACAAAAAATTAGCCGGGTGTGGTGGTGGGCACCTGTAATCCCAGCTACTCGGGAGGCTGAGGCAGGAGAATCGCTTGAACTGGGGAGGCGGAGGTTGCAGTGTGCTGAGCTCACACCACTGCACTCCAGCCTGGGCAACAAGAGTGAAACTCCGTCTCAAAAAAGAATAAATAAATTACTGTTTTTCTTCTACTGTGATAATGACTGTGGTTTTAAAGAGTCCTTAGTTACCATTTTAGAAGAATATACTATTACTTGAAGATGAAATGACTGGGATTGTTTCAAATGCAGGGGTGAAGAAAAGATCATTGTTAAAGACTAGTAATAGGTAATGGGTACATCATGTTCTTTATACTATTCAATCTTTCTATTCAATTTACTATTCAATTTTATATGCTTGAAAATGTCCTTATCAACTTTTTTTACTGGTACATTTTACATTCTTACTGCAAAACTTTCAACCATTACAAAATATACAAAGCTTCTTATTTTTTACTCTTGTTTTTTTTGAGACAGAGTCTCAATCTGTTGCCCAGGCTGGAGTGCAGTGGC